>NC_058080.1:640301991-640901991 GCF_014858855.1 Bufo gargarizans | reverse complement strand
TGCCTGTGGCCATTTGCAAGATGCATAAGTGGCTGATGCTCCTACATTAATTAATGCTGAGAGCCTCAGATCTTTAGGTACCTGGCTAGTGGCCAAGAGAAGGGCTTGGGCAGCCCTCTGGGCATCGGACAATTGGTAAATTTCCCTTAGGGTCTATGGCCAGTCCGCCCATGCACTGACTTGAAGGAAATGCGTCATCAGAAAACTACTTTATGCTTAAATTATATTTTTGTGTTAAACATTTTTTAAAGAGTATTTGGTGATTATTTTTTATTTTCCATGTTGATATCTATATAATAAAATATTGTCACCTGGGCCATTAAGCCTAATAATAGGTGCCTCTTCTTGGTCTGTACAAATCACCTTACTGCAGCTATCTGCTTATTATTACATGCAAAATTAGAATGACAGGTATCACCTCTATATAGGTAAAATACAGGATCCACCATTCACAATAGATGACCATCAAAGTTTACCTACTCTCTAGTGGCCAGGATCGTGGGAGCACACATAGGCTAGTGCTTTTTCCTATTGTGTGCAAGCAGGTCCACCACTGATGGATTGCATGGTGGTCATAACTCCTAGAAATAAGTAATGTATAATTTGATGGAAAAATGAATCAAGTCAGCAATAGAGCCAATATGGACAATGGCAATACATTAGTAAATGGCTTGTATTAACTTCCTATACATAATAAATTATATTTGCTGAAGTGATACAACCCCTTTAAGCATGACAAGTGTGGCTGCCTCCTTATTAACCTCTATGGAGCCTACAGAGGCCATGAATCAGCTGAAGAATTGCAGTGCAGCATGCACAGTATTAGATACCTGGTCTAGCAGAAGGTACTGTATAGTATTGGGGGTAGCAGTAAGAACCGCTTCATAGCAGCCACAAGCACAGTATTGGGGCTGCTAGTGTTGTATAGGGAGCATACAATAAATGTGGTAACAACAAGGACAATAGTAGGGGTAGGAACAGGCATTGCATTGACATTAGCAACAACCACTGTATTGGGGTTAGAAGCAGGTGCTGTATTGCGGCAACAGCAATCATAATATTGAGAGTTTCAGATATGTAGAGGAGAATAGTAGCTTGAAGAAGCTATAATAATTGGTCTGGGACAGATGGAGGAGATGCACTATACCAGTCAGACACTGTAGTTAGCTTTAAATATTATTTATTGAGCTTTGTCTTCTTGGAACTCTCAAGATTCTAGCAATGTCTATGTACAGTATACTCATCAGCTGCTACATCAGCCATTATATATTAGTCTTTTCATTTTGGTACATGTAGTGCCACTGCCAGCTGATATAACTATGTCACTGAAGTAAAACCTACTTAAAATCTGTCTTTAAGAATAGCATTAATGAATGCATAGGTCCACATTTCAGGAGCCTGAAACACCTTGCTTTGTTTTACACAATAATGCAATGTGTTGGCGATTATATAATGACAGTTATACATGCCCTGCGCTTTCAAACACCATTTATTCATGCTAGAAAATTTAAGATGAGTCAAATTTGCACAAATGCATAATTGTCATAGTAAGAATATTAATGATAGAAACTGACCCTCCCCCATAGTAATGATGATGGTTCAGTTCATAAATATATGAAGCTATAGCAGAAAGCCTCATTATTTTATAGGTCTCATATGGTTTATAGTATAAAACTATTACTCCCAGCATGCTCCATTAATTTCTTTGGAGTTATGAAAACAGCTAAGCAAGCGTGAATCTTGGGAGTTGTAGTTTTACTACAGTTGGAGTGACAGAGGTTAGCTTCACAGGTTTATACTATGTTTTTTCTGTAGTTACTCTACAATTTGAGGATTAGAAATGAGCGAATTTTTCAAAAATTCGATTCGGCCGGTTCGCAGAATTTCCCCCCAAAATTTGGTTTGATCCGAATTTATTTGCGGTGAATCGTGTTAAAAAAAAATGTCTATTTCCTGGCTACAGAGAATCTTTATAGTGGTGCAGAACACTGTGCCTTGCAGTAACACGCATAGGGAGTCTGCTTTGGTAGTCAAATAATACTGTGAGTCTACCCTCTTACTCCCACTCAGGTCTTTGACTCTGTTCTCTTTCTTTTTCTTTTACCTTTCTATTTGGAACGGACTAGGTTATGTTAGGATGTCCCTATTTATAGTCTGGCTATGAGTGACCCATGCTTGTACACAGAATTATTCTAGTTACCCTTCCCATAAAACTTCCTTCCAGGAGAATGTTGAAGTATTGGTAACTCATAATTCGGAAGGTTTCGATTGCTACATATTGACCCATTTCTATTTGTATTTCTGTATTATGTTTGTGTTATATTTTTTCAAAAGCCCTCTTATATACTTTAAGATATGATGCATGTATCTTCTGGTAACCTCATTAGTGACAACCTTTGCATAGTGAATTTATGCTTTTGAAACACCTGATTTTATGCATTGGTATTATACCTAACTAAGGTCTATGGGTAGACTGCTACTCCAGTTACATTCCTTATGGAAGTAGTCCTTACTTGGAATATTTGTCTTATTATGAGATGCTGTTTTATTGGAAGCTGTGATATAACAATGACTGAAGATATATGTATCACTGTTATGACATGTACCTTTGTTATCTTTACTATGAAAATTCTTGAAAATAAAGAATTTACAAAAAAATAATACTGTGAGTCAGTATGACATGCAGATGACAGGCGTCGCTCTTAGAATCACTGCACACTTCACTTATTTGGGCAGTCATGGGGCCAAAACGTCTCATTTTTCCTTCCTTCTTACAGATCAGAAGAAGGGTCAAATAAATGATGATGTCAGCCAGGCCGAAAGGCAAAATAGTGTCCCAGTCATGAAGTGGGGAGGGTGGGAACAGCATGATGAGTCCACAGAGTAGCCCTATGACATAGTGGTGAGGCGAAAGCAGCATGAGGAGACCACAGAGTGGCCTAATGACAGAGCCTGGACGGGGCAGCAGCATCAAGAAGAGGCCACAGAGTGGCACAATGACCACTGACAGAGTATGGAGGTGGTGGCAGCATCAGGATGCCACAGAGCGGCATAATGACAGAGTGTGGAGGTGGTGGCAGCATCAGGGTGCCTCTGAGTGGCACAATGACAGAGTGTGGAGGTGGCGGCAGCATTAGGAGGCCACAGAGTGGAACAATGACAGAGTGTGGAGGTGGTGGCAGCAGCAGCATCAGGAGGAGGCCACAGAGTAACACAATGGCACAATGACAGTGTGGAGGTGACAGCAGCATCAGGAGACATAGTGTGGAGGTGGCATCAACATCAGGAGACCACAGGTTACGAAGTAACAGAGTGGGGAAGTGGTTTACGAAGTGACAGAGTGGGGAGGTGGCAGCAGCATCAGGAGACAACAGAGTGTCAAGTTGACATAGTGTGGAAGTGGCAGCAGCATCAGGAGACCACAGAGTGGCAAGGTGACATAGTGAGGAGGTGGCATCAGCATCAGGAGACCACAGAGTGACCCGGTGACAGAGTGGGGAGATGGGTGGCAATACGAATACCAGCTGAAAATGGTGCGTAAAAGAAGGAGCACTTGGCATAAGATGTGTGGCATCAGGCGGGTGGCAGCATCAGAATAGTAGCTGAGGCAGGTAGCCAGAAGAAACCAGTCTCTTTTGTCAAAGTGTTGGTGTGGCACTATGGATGATCTAGTCTGATGCATCAGGCATTGGTGTGTGGAAATCCTGGCGGATCCACACCTGATTCACCTTGACAAAAGTCAGTCTCTCCTTATTTTGGGTGGACAGGCGAGTTCTTCTTGGGGTAACTATGGCCCCCGCCACACTAAACACCCACTCTGATGCCACACTACTGGCCAGCAGGACAACTTTTCCAGGGCAATCTCTGCTAGTTGCGGCCACAAATCCAGTTTGGCTCCACAGTAGTCCAGCGGATCTTCAATGTGGGGTGGCAGGGTACTGTCCAAGTATGCCACCACCTGCTGGTTAAGGTCCTGCTTCATGTCAAGCTGCTGCTGGTGAGTAGTTTCTTCATTAGGCAGGTGAAGAAAGCAGCTCATCAGTGACTCTAGACTCAAGTTGCTGCTGATGGAGCTGGAACTGCTTTTACCCCCCACCCTGCCACAGCAGCAATAGCAGAGGAATGTGAGTGCAGAGGGCCCCCCCCGGGAGGATGGATGATGGCGCAGATAGGCAGCGGCCAACTCACTACATAGAATGTCTCTATAGTAGTTCAGTTTGTCCTCCCTCTCAGCGGGTGTAAAAAGGCCCCTATTTTGGACCGATAGCGAGGGTCCAACAAGGTGGAGCGCCTGAAGTCATCCCTCTGACGAATTGGTGACAATTTGGCTGTCACTACGCAAGCAAGTGAGCATGCATCGGGCGATTTGTGACTCGGAGGGACTCCTGGCAACTGATAAATAATGTGGCCTACTCAAAGGGCCTGAGCAAATAGCAGGTGTCACACATGAGCTGCCACTAACTGACATCGAAGTTACACAGAGGTGTACTCTTGTCCGCTTTGATCATCAAGAAATAGTTTATGGCCTTTCTCTGTTCGCATAGTCGGTCCATCATATGGAGAGTGCAATTCCAACAGGTGGAAACGTCGCATATCAGCCGTTCTTCTGCTGCAGCTCAAGGAGTGTGTGCTTTGCGGTGTACGAGTGGCCATTTTTAGGATATCTTGCAGATGTGTGGAAGACTTCAGGAGCCGCTTGACAACCAGTTTGAACACATGTGCCATGCAGGGCGCATACCGACACCATGTTCTTCTCGTTGTAGGTCACCATGGTTCAGATTTTGAGTTGTCGCGGTGAAAGCCAGGATTCAATTTCTTGATGAAGTACACGGAGCAGTTCCTCCCCTGTGTGACTCCGTTGGCCCAGGCAAATGAGGTGCAGAACAGTGTGACACCGCTGTGCCCTGCATATGTGGTATACTGGAGGGGCACTGTGAATTGTCCCTGCAGTGGAGGCTGAGGACACGGTGGAGGATGAGGGGGCAGAGGCAGACATTGTCTCAGGACCAACGGCATGACAATGTGGAGGCGGAAGTGGTGTCACCTGGCTAAGTTGCTGGTGTGGCTGTGCAGGAACCACATTCACCCAGCGAGCTGTAAAAGACATGTATTGTCCCTGACTGTAGTTACAGCTCCACACGTCGGCTCTGCCAGGCACTTTGGCAGACACCGACAGGCTCAAGGACTGGCCCACCTTCTGTTCTACATGTGTGTGCAGGGCTGGTATTGCTTTTTTGGAAAATAAAGTACGGCTTGGGACTCTCCACCTTGGTTCGGCACAAGCCATCAGTTCTCTGAAAGGTGCAGAGTCTACCACTTGGAATGGGAGGGACTACAGCACCAGCAACTTAGACAGGATGAGTGCACGCATACTGTTGTCTCTTGGCAATCGCTTCAGTGATCGATTGCTGACGGAATGACTTACGAGGAGTAGGAGGAGCAGGAGCATCAGGACCATCAGAAGATGGAAATGACAGACAACTTCCTTCCTTGACTGCCTGAAACCGAGTGCGTGCCACCGGGTGATGCAGCGGTTGCTGCGGTAGGCTGGACCACCACATCGGAGCCACGGTTCTCCCAAGCCACTTTATGGGGACGCTGCATATGTTGACGCAAGGCTGTCGTGCCAACATTGACACCCTGGCCACTCTTCACCTTCTTTCTTTTGCCACTAATACACGCCAAAAAGGACTGTAATTTTCACACTTCACCACACAACGGCTAATAAGTCATTTTTTCCCACTATTACAAGCAAAAAAAATGCTTTAGAACATATAATTGCACCGCACAAGAGCAAATAAGATTTATAAATATTTCCTCGTAATAAACCCTGTTAATGGCTGTATTCAACGGCACTTGCACCCCAATAACGAGAACAGTTTGCTGGAATTACAGAGCTGTAAAATAGCAATTTGGATCCCCGGTCAGTGCAGTAAGGTCTAATAGGTTTGTTCCTATTACCCAAGCTGTAACCTCCCCTACTAAATCCTTTTTCACATAAATACTGTGGAATGATTATTTCCTATCCTTTTCCTACACCTTGAATAATCTTTCCCTGCACTTGTAAATATTTTTTTTTAGCAGAATTACGTATTTTTTTAGCACTGTTCAAAGCGCCTGCTGACGTCTCTCCCTGCACTATGTACACTGGAAAATGGCAGAATCTAAGATGGCTGAGGCTATTTATAAGGCTGTGACATCACAGGGCTGGCTGGCTGCTGATTGGCTGCATGCATGGCATTGTGGGTGATCCCGCTTTCCCAGAGTTCCTTGCTCCATGTTACCACATGAGGAAATTCGCATTCGGTGCAAATAAAATTTTTCATGACATTCTGATCGAATTCCACTTTGTCAACTTCGATTAACTCATCTCTACTGAGGACCATGCAACATTCATCCTCAACTATATACATGCGTACTATATATTTGCTGTCTAAGTTCAGCTCCCTTGTAGTATTAAAAAGTGCTCGGCTGCATCCTAAGAAAATGTGTTGCATAAGTAGTTTTCATAACAATTCATCAATATTTCTTACAAGACTTAAAAATAGCATCCACTTGTATGGGTTTGGAATATAAGAACAGGTATAACTGTAATCTATGGTATATAATAACTATCAAGGTATACATATTTCTAGTAATATAAAAATATAATTTATGTGGAATTATATAAAATACATCAATGATGAAAGAATGATGCTACCTTAACACCAAAGCTTAGATGTGACTGCAGGCTCTGTACTTAGCATTTATATAATTTGTTCTGTAACTGAAAAAAAAACTATAAACTTCTATTTATTATATAACATCTACATATAAAACAGTATAATTTCAGTTTGTATTATGTATGTAGTATTTGTTATGAAATCTTACACCAGATTTCAAGAGTTCAGAGCTTATCATAACTCTTCCTAAGCAATCATAAGATTTAAAGTTCTGTGTGTAAGAAGTGAAAACTTTAACTGGGGAAAGAGGACATCATTTACACAGGCATTATATGTATAGCTATTAGACCTCTGAAAGCTTAGATGAATAGCCCCACCTATAGCCACTATCCCTGATTACTTTACCTTGGACATAATTATACTTCAGCAGATCCCCATTAACCTGTTCCTTTGATCTTTGCTGCCTGATGATATGCAAAGCCATCATCTATTGCTATTGGTTAGGATTTTCGATAACTATATGCAGAGTTCTGAGGGAGCAAAACCTATTGAAGATTTTCTCAAGCTATGAACAAATCCAGCTCAAAATACCAATTTAAAAAATCCACATATCAAGTGAAGAGTCTTCATTTGGGTCTAAGGCCTAAAAGAAAATGTTAGTCCAAGGAATTTCTGAAGTTCTGAACTTGACCTTTCTTTGGTTTTAATCACTGTACCTCTTGACAGCTTAATAAGTTGAAGGTGCCGGATTGCAGTGTAACTTAATAAGCCCTTAGCAGAACCGTGGCCACCTCTGATTGCTCCCATAAGTCTTAGCACATCTGGTATTCTGCACTTGGTCTTCGAAATGTTTTAGAATTTTGTTCATATAAATTATTTTCATTAACAAGGAATTGATAAAACATTTTAGGAGACAGAGTGAAGTTCTGGCATTTTATCACATTTGGAAATATAATATGGAGGCAGTTTTGATTTACCTGGATTTTGTCATTTTTATTACATCATCTCCTAGATGTCTAACAACACAAAGGAGCAGACAGTTATTCTCATAAACTGCTAGAAGTTGAGTATATAGTTATCATCTTAAGGTGACTTTATGAGACGCTTTCTTCAGATCGTCTGACCAGAAAGTAAAGTAATCATTCTTCATTATTAGGTCATGGTTGCTACAAATTTCTGCAGCGGAAAATCTGCACTGCGTAGGGCCAAGATCCACTGTGGCAAAAATGTGCGCCAAATCATGCAAGATTGCTATGTAGGAATATTACAAGAAGGAGGAGCAAGGGTGCACAGAGTGGCTTGGGCCTGCTTTTGGTGCACTTAACTGCTTATTTGCATATGGATTAACAGTACTGTTGCACCAGGATGAAGCAACAGATCACTAAGTGAAAGATATCATTGCACTCAGCTGAGCTATCCCTACAAGGCATTGTGCCAGGTTTGCCAGTGAATTTCATGGTGGCAGACTTCCTTTAACACTCAACTCGTCATACATTGGTGGAAATGCTACTTCAGCAGCTGCAAACAAAAATTCAGGAATTAAGTATTTTTCCGCTGACAGTGAGCCTCTTTCCTCACTTGGCTCATTTTCATTACACTCAATGAGCCAAAGTCTTAGCAGAATTTGGAATGGCCTCACCACACTTCTTGTGACAGAGCAATATCTCCCGCTCTTTTAACTCCACATGGTCATGATACAGAAAATTGGTTAGTGAGACTCTTTGCACCGGTAGTTTTCCTCTGCCACTCCTCTGGCCTCCTGGCCACAGGACAATCAGGTACACATCTCTCCACATGTTGGCTCCTCCAACAGCGATCTCTTTGTTGCATGAAAGCGCCACGCTATCTTGAATGGTTGCTCCTGGCAAGAACTTTACGACACCTAAGCAAATCCGTGCAAGAAACATTAGGCCTTTTGGGAACCAAACATGGATCTGAGTGGTTAATCTTGGCAGTGGCATATTCCAACTTTTCCTGTGGAACTCCAGACAAGAAAACACCAAAGACGTGGGTATTAGAGATGAGCCAATTTTTTTATAAATCTGAATCACCGGTTCGCCGAATTTTGGGGGAAAAATATGGTTAGATCCGAAAATATATTCATGGTGAATTTAGTTAAAAATGGCTATTTAATGGCTGCAGAGAGCCTTTATAGTGGTGTAGAACACTGTGCCTTGCAGTAACACGCATAGGGAGTCTGCTATGGTAGTGAAATAATACTGTGAGTCCGTATGACATGCAAATGACAGGAGTCACACTTAGAATCACTGCACACTTCACTTATTTGGGCAGTCACGGGGCCAAAACTGAAAAAAAAATAACTCAGCCTTACAGGTCGATGTTAGCGCCAAGAAGAAGCACACTACTTTTACATCATCTTCAGTTGATTCCACATAGATGTCTACAGAACCTGTTCTATTAAACGCTTATACAAGTAGAGCTTCCCCCGAGAGAGTGGAGAGGGTGTCAGCAGTAAGTTTGTGTTGACATCACTGATTATTTTGCCCTTCCTCTGATCCATCACAACAATAACCCGCTTTCACTCAGTCAGCATTTGGTCAGTAAACCATCAGTAGTGGAGTCCATGGAGTGGATCCAAAACAAAGATGACACATGAATGGAATATTTGCATGTCTTCTGTGTTTTGTAACCACACTTGCTTTGGGCTACCAAATCACAAGCCAATTCTTTTTTTTTTTTTTTGAACGGGGGAGAAAAAAATATTTTTATTTAACAAACAGGACATTAAACCACAAGATTTAAAAGACAAACTGACAAAAAAGTGCTTCATCAACAAGAATAGATTGTTGAGGTGACCACCAAGGTAATGCATATTGATCATGAAATGTATGGGGTTATGGCTGATAACTAGAGAACAGTCCAACAAACAAGCCAACTCCAGCTCATTCCTTGATGAGCTGGGTTGATGATAAGTGGATTCTAAAGTGTCTGAAGAAATGCGAGTAAACACATTGGAATAAATTGTCCACTTCTTCCAATGTGACCTCGTCCTTTGATCTATGAATATCATTCCATAAAGTCTTGAAGTCCTCTGCCTGGATGGCATTAGAAATGTCCATTAGAGGTTTGATGGGCACAGAGAAAACAAGCTCTGTGGCCGACGCCGACACTGATCCAGACATGTCATACCCGGTCCACATTGCTGCTAGCCACATAAGGTCCTGAGTAGAGTTGAGTGGACACCTGTATGTCCTGGTTCGACGGGTTTGGCCGAAATTCACAAATAAGTTCGAGTTTGGAAACCAAACTTGACCCCGAACCCAAACCCCTTTGAAGTCAATAGGGGCCCAAACTTTGGAGCACTAAAATGGCTCTAAAAAAGTCATGGAAAGAGCTAGTGGGCTGCAAATGGCATCAAAATGTGGTTAAGAGCATGGCAAGTGCTCTACAAACAAATGTGGATAAGGAAATGATATCAAATAACATAAAATACGTAAAAATAAAAAATAATAATCTTGATCTAGGAGGAGGAGGTCCATATGGAGTAGGAGGTTGAGGAGGCAGTGGATGTCTCAGTGTAGGTGGAAGCAGCGGTGGAGGAGGTAGCCAACACTGGTTTTTGTTTTTTATTTCATTTAATTTTTTGTTCAAATTTTGGTAGACCCCAAAACATTTTGAAATATAAAAAATAAAATAAAGAGAAAGTGCGCTGGAGTGCAACAATGGCTGGGTGAAGCCGGTATACATGTTTATTCTGTACAAAGTACGGACAAGTCCTGCGGGATCCCTCCCTGCCTGGTTCATTTTAATGAACATGGGCTTGTCCACATTGGCTGTGGACAGGCGGCTGCGCTTCTCTTTGATAACTCCTTCCTGCAGTGCTAAACAAACGTTTAGATAATACACTGGCTGCAGGGCAGGCCAGCACCTCCAAGGCGTAAAGGGAAAGCTCAGGCCATGTGCCCAATTTGGAGACCCAGAAGTTGAAGGGGGCAGACCCATCAGTCAGTATGTGTAGGGGTGTGCACACATACTGCTCCACCATGTCGCGCGCCCTCGTGATGTCCACGATCCAATTCAATATTTTCCCTATTAACTTTCGATGTTCTTTTATGCGCCTACCATGATTATCACGGGTAATGGGGAATCAGGGTTCCATGCCGGAGAGGGAGCCTGAGAAAGGGATACCACATCCAAGGGAGGTCAATGGATGAAATGTGATCGAGCGGAAATGTGGGACAAGTTGTTAAAGTGGAAGCATCCAAGTAAAGAAAGGGGTGCATGGAAATTACCCACTCCCGACTCAGGGAGGTAGTGATGATAAATAACAATATAGGACTCTTAAGATGCCCTGTTATTGGAATGATTAATAAAAAATTACAGGGAATGTCACTGGGGTATTTTGGATTTGGAAACCTTAGACAGGAGAGGCCCTGCCGCCGCTTTGTTGACTTTAGAAAACTTCAGCCTGATCGCACGTCCCCGTGGCATCAATGATCCAATTGGATATCTTTTCTATCAACTTTTGATGTTCTTTTATGCGCCCACCATGGTGATCACAGGTAATGGGGAATCAGGGTTCCATGCCAGAGAGGAAGCGTGAGAAAGAGATACCACATCCAAAAGAGGTCAATGGCTTAAAAATGTGATCGAGCGGAAATGTATGACAAGTTGTTAAAGCGAAAGGATTGAATGAAAGGAGGAGGTGAGCGTCAATTAAAGACGAATTTTAGAAATTTAAGTCCCTGTCACCTATTCATTGCAGGGGTTTTTCATCTGCAAAAATGGGTTATTGTCACCCACCAATGGAACAGACTATTTTTAAAAATTTCGGTCCCTGTCAACTATGCAAAGCAGGGGTTTATTCACGGCAAAACTGGGTTCATGTCACCCACCAATTGAAAGAGACGATTTTACAAAAATTAGTTTCCTGTCACCTATGCAGGGCCAGGGTTTGTATACGGCAAAAATTGTAAAATGTCACCTGAGAATATAACAGACGATTTTTGGGAATTTAGGTCCCTGTCACCTACGCAGAGCAGGGGTTTATTCACGGCAAAAATGGTAAAATGTCAACCAAGAATGTAACATACGCTTTTGCACCCTGCTCCCTCTTTTGCTGTGCTGGTGCCTCTGTGCGACCACTGCCTCTTATTTCAAACTGCACCCGTCACTCGCATGACCTTGATTCCATGTTGGGTCTAGTAGCAAATCATCTTCCACCCACTCTTTACCCCTGCCCTCGTGTCGGTCTGCAGACTGCAGAAAGCCGCAGCAATTGGCACCTGTGTTTCGCCTTCATCAGAGACGTGCTGCGGTGGTCTTCCCATGTCCTCATCCTGAAACATAAGTGGTTGGGCGTCAGTGCACTCAATCTCTTCCACTTCTGGTGCGGACTATGTGGATGGCCCATGGAAACCCTGCCAGCAGAGTCATCAAAAAGCATAAAAGCATAAGAGACTGCTGCATGATTTGGGGCTCAGACTGCTTGCCTGATTTGCAAGGGGGTGAGTTGAAAGACTAATGGAAATGGGCTGTAGGTGCCAACTCTGATCTTTCAGCAGGGGACTGGATGGGAGACAATGTAAATGAACTGGAGGCACTGTCAGCCACCCAATCTACAATCGTCTGTACTTGTTCTGGCCTCACCATTCGTACTGTCCTAAATGCAGTTTAGGCCGCAAAAGATGAGCATTTGTCACCCAACAATGTAACAGACGAAATAGTGAAGTGTATTTCCCTGTCCACTATGTAGAGCAGGGGTATATCACAGCCAAAAATTTGTGAATGTCCCACAACAATGTAACAGACGAACTAGTGAAATGTATTTCCCTGTCCACAATGTAGAGCAGGGGTATATCACAGTCATAAATTGGTGAATTTTACCCGACAATGTAACAGACAAATTAGTGAAATGTATTTCCCTGTCCACTATGTAGAGCAGCGGTATATCACAGCCAAACATTTGGGATATTTCACCCAACAATGTATCAGACAAATTAGTGAAATGACTTAAAATACATAAAATTAAAAAATACTAATCTTGATCTATGAGGTAGAGGTCCATATGGAGTAGGAGGTTGAGGAGGCAGTGGACGCGGTGGTGGAGGAGAAGGAGGTAGCCAACACTGGTTTTTAGTTTTAATTTTATTTTTATTTTTTGTTGTTTAAATTAGGGTACCCAAAACATTGGGAAATATAAAAAATAAAACAATAAGAAAATGTGCTGGAGTATAATAATGGCTGGGTAAGGCTGGTATACATGTCTATTCTGCACAAGGTATGGACACGTCCTGTGGGATCCATGCCTGGGTTATTTTAATGAACGTGAGCTTGTCCACATTGGCTGTGGACAGGCAGCTGTGCTTGTGTGTGATAACGCCCCCTGCCGTGCTAAACACAAGTTCAGACAATACACTGGCTGCAGGGAAGGCCAGCACCTCCAAGGCATAAAGGGCAAGCTCAGGCTATGTGCCCAATTTGGAGACCCCAGAAGTTGAAGGGGGCAGACCCATCAGTCAGAACGTGTAGGCGTGTGCACACATACTGCTCCACCATGTTGCTGAAATGCTGCCTCCTGCTAAGACATTCCATATCAGCTGGTGGTGCTGGTTGTTGTGGCGTACTGACAAAGCTTTTCCACGTTTCGGCCATGCTAACCCTGCCTTCTGAGGTGCTGGCGGTGCCCCAGCCTAGTTGGCGACCTCAACCTCCTCCTCTGCCTTTGCCTTGTGCTTCTACTGTGCCCCTGCTGTCAGGTGGGAATGCCATCAGCAGCGCATCTACCAGCGTGCGCTTGTACTCGCGCATCTTACGATCACGCTCCAGTGACGGAATTAAGGATGGTATGTTGTCCTTGCAACAGGGATCCAGCAGCATGGCCAAACAGTAATCAGCACAAGTTAGAATGTGGCCAACTCGGCGGTCATTACGGAGACACTGCAGCATGTGTGCTAGGCTGCACAGAGGCAACGACAAGCTGTCCTCTGTGGGAGGTGTATTGTCTGTGTCCTCTGTCTCCCCCCAGCCACACACCAGTGATGGCCATGAGCTGGTTTGGGTGCCACCCTGCTTTAAACACGATTCCCCCTGCTCCATCTCCTCATCCTCTACCTTGTCCCCCCTCTAGAACTGTGCCCTGGCTGGACAATTGTGTACCTGGTATATGTTGGTGCAGGAACCCACCATCGGAGCCACTTGTGAATGAATGACCTGAAACCCTTGTAAATGATCCCTCTACTTCCTCCTCCTGTGCCACATCCTCTTCCAACATCGAACGAAGCGTTTTTTCAAGGAGGCATAGAAGTGGGATAGTAACGCTGAAAACGGCATCATCGGCACTAGCCATGTTGGTGGAGTACTTGAAACAGCGCACACAGGTCTCGCATGGAGGCCCACTCGTTGGTGGTGAATTGGTGCTGTTTTAGCAAAGTGACTCACCCATGTGTGCTGCAGCTGAAACTCCACTATCGCCTACTGTTGCTCACACAGTTTGGCCAGCATGTGCAAGGTGGAGTTCCACCTTGTGGGCATGTCGAATATGAGGCGGTGAGCGGGAAGGCAGAAGTTACGCTGCAGCGCTGACAGGCGAGCAGCTGCAGGGTGAGAACGCCAAAAGCAGGCACAGGCGGCCCACACTTTATGCAGCAGCTCTGACATTTTAGGGTGATTTTTAAGGAATCTCTGCACCATCAAATTTAGCACATGCGCCAGGCAAGGGATGTGCGTCAAACCGGCTAGTCCCAGAGATGCTACGAGAGTTTGCTCATTATCGCACACCACCAGGCCGGGCTTGAGGTTCACTGGACCAACCACTCATCGGTCTGTTGTTCCATGCCCGTCCATAGCTCCTGTGCGGTGTGGGGTTTGTCCCCCAAACAGATAAGTTTTAAAACTGCCTGCTGTCGTTTACCCTTGGCTGTGCTGAAGTTGGTGGTGAAGGTGTTACGCTGACCGTATGAGGAGGCGATAGAGGATGAGGAAGTGGAGTAGGAGAAGAAAGCAACAGGAGGCAAACAGAAACGCCCTGCAATCCTCTGTGGTTGAAGGACATGCGCCAAACTGCTATCCGCCTCAGGCCCAGCCGCCACTGCATTTACCTAGTGTGCAGTTAGAGAGATATAACGTCCCTGACCATGCTTACTGGTCCACGTATCTGTAGTTAGGTGTAACCTTGTGTAACATCCTGGAGTATGTCACTAAACTCCTGTTTCCCTGCTACAACATGTCAGGTGTATATTTATTGTCATCTTGTGTAATCCACCATTGCATTTCCCTGTATATGTATTTTCCAGGCCTGTTTGATATATTATGCTGTAATTTCCATGTGCACCAGCAGGTGGCAGCAATGTATTTAGCAGGACCATAGCCAGTTTAGTATTGTGTCACGGATGGTGTTACAGAAAACAAGAAGTAACAAATAAAGATCCGACTGACTTGATCCCAGACTAAGGAACATAAAGGGTGAACCCTATTAAAGCCCTAGAGCTCTCCCTGACTGCTCAGCCCATGCAAAGATCTCTGTGATAGAAAGTTGCATGTCCACGTACCTAGACTGAGTGACACCTGAAAACCCAATAATAGTGAGGGGACACGACCACTGGCTCCCTGCACTAAATACGGAGGGAGTCAGGGTCACCTAGAATCAAGACAACAGGAAAACACAAATAAAGGGAAAGACTTATCTGAGAAAGCATCAGTAGCAAACTTCTAGCAGTGAGCACAATCCAGGAAGTAGTATAAATCGCAAAGTGAGGCAGTATGGTAGTGGATATAAAGGGAGGCAATCAATGCTAATAGATTACAGCTGGAAAAGGGAGAAGAGATGTCAAAGTGAAACCAAAACAAAAGAACATCATGCAAGAGGTACTAAAGAACATCTGTCAGAACTTTTCAGAGATCTGGCGTTGACAGTACCCCTCCCTCTACGTGGACTCTGGACACTCAGAGCCCACCTTCTCAGGATGGGACCTATGGAACGCCCTGATAAGACGAGTAGCCTTAATGTCCGCCACTGGGACCCACATCCTCTCCTCAGGACCATAACCCTCCCAATGAACAAGGTACTGGAGAGAACCGCGGATAACACGAGAATCCACAATCCTAGAGACCTGAAACTCAAGATTACCATCAACCACAATCGGAGGAGGAGGCAAAGAGGAGGGTACAGTGGGTTGGACATAAGGTTTTAATAAGGACTTGTGAAAAACATTATGGATCTTCTAAGTCTGAGGAAGATCAAGACAGTAGGCAACGGGATTGATGATGGACAAGATTTTGTAAGGCCCAATAAACTTAGGACCCAACTTCCAGGAGGGAACCTTCAACTTGATATTCTCAGTAGACTACCACACCAGATCACCAACATTCAGGTCCGGACCAGGCACACGTCTCTTATCCGCCACACGCTTATATCTCTCACTCATGCTCTTTAGATTATCCTGAATCTTTTGCCAAATAGATGACAAAGACAAGGAGAATCTCTCCTCATCAGGTAAACCAGAAGACCCCTCTCCAGAGACTGTCCCAAACTGCGGATGAAACCCATATGCACCAAAAAATGGTGACTTATCAGAGGACTCCTGACGACGGGTATTTAAAGCAAACTCAGCAAGGGACAAAAAAGAACACCAATCCTCCTGATTCTCCGCCACAAAACAGCGCAGATATGTCTCCAGATTCTGATTGACGCGCTCTGTCTGGCCATTTGACTGCAGGTGGAAAGCAGAAGAGAATGACAACCGAACCCCCAAGCGAGAACAGAAATCCTTCCAGAATCTGGAAACAAACTGCGTGCCCCTATCAGAGACTATGTCTGAAGGAATGCCATGCAATTTGACAATGTGATCAACAAATGCCTGTGCCAGCGTTTTAGCATTGGGCAACCCAGGAAAAGGAATAAAATGCGCCATTTTGCTAAAACGGTCCACCACCACCAGAATCACAGTCTTCCCCGAGGAACGAGATAGGTCCATAATGAAGTCCATGGACAGATGTGTCCAAGGACGGGAAGGAATGGGTAACGGGAGGAGAGAACCTGATGGCCGCAAATGAGGGACTTTGGCACGAGCGCAGGTCTCGCAGGCTGCCACAAAACCCTCAACCGACTTACGAACAGCCGGCCACCAGAATCTCCGAGCAATGAGATCTACTGTGGCTCTACCCCCCTGGTGCCCAGCAAGGTCAGTATCGTGGTGCTCCTTAAAAACCTTATGTCGTAAAGCGAGAGGCACAAACAACCTCCCAGGAGGACAAAGATCAGGAGCCTCTGCCTGGGCTGCCTGAACCTCTGCCTCCAATTCAGGATAAAGAGCAGAGACAACCACCTCTTCAGCCAAAATGGGACCCGGGTCTTCAAAGTTTCCCCCTCCCGGAAAACAACGTGACAGGGCATCCGCCTTCACATTCTTAACCCTAGGGCGCAACGTGACAACAAAATTAAACCTTGAGAAGAACAAAGACCATCTGGCCTGTCTCGGGTTCAGACGCTTGGCTGACTCCAAGGAGGCCAGATACTTATGGTCGGTAAACACAGTAATAGGGTGTCTAGCTCCCTCTATCCAATGGCGCCATTCCTCAAAAGCTAACTTGATAGCCAACAACTCCCTATCTCCCACATCGTAATTTCTCTCTGCGGAGAAGAGTTTCTTCAAGAAAAAGTCACACGGTCGCCATTTGGCAGGAGAGGGACCCTGAGACAAGACCGCACCCACACCCACCTCAGAGGCGTCCACCTCAACAATGAAAGGCAGAGAGACATCAGGTTGTATCAAGATGGGAGTGGAAGCAAAACTCTCTTTGATACTAGAAAAGGCCTTACGTGCATCTACCGACCAGGAGGAAAAATCTACCCCCTTCTTAGTCATATCAGTGAGTGGCTTAACAACAGAGGAATAATTCAAAATGAACTTCCTGTAATAATTGGAAAATCCCCCAAAAATGCATCAGCGCCTTCTGATTCTCAGAAAGCTCCTAAACAAGCACAGCGCAGACCTTCTCGGGGTCCATGCGAAAACCAGAAGCGGAGAGAAGAAAACCCAAAAATTTAATTTCTGGAACCGCAGACACACATTTTTCCAGTTTAGCGTACAATTTATTCTCCCACAGAAAAGCAAAACCTGATGTAGGTGGTCCCTATGAGTCTTGAAATCAGGAGAAAAAATCAAAATGTCATCTAGGTACACTAGTACAAATTTCCCCATTAATTGATAAAAAATACTGTTCACAAAATGTTGGAAGACGGCTGGAGCATTCATCAAACCAAAAGGCATAACCAAATTCTCAAAATGGCCCTCAGGGGTATTGAAGGCGTTCTTCCATTCGTCCCCTTCTCTGACTCTGACCAGGTTGTATGCCCCTCTTAAATCCAACTTGGAAAAAACTTTAGCCCCAACAATCTGGTTAAAGAGATCTGGGATCAGAGGAAGCGGATAAGGGTCACGAATTGTAATACTGTTCAGCTCCCTGAAATCCAGACATGGTCTTAAAGAACCATCTTTTTTCTTGACAAAAAAAAACACAGCGGCAACAGGTGACTTCGAGGGTCGTATGTGTCCCTTTCTCAGGCTCTCAGAGATATAAGTACGCATAGCGACCCTTTCAGGTTGGGAGAGATTGTATAAACGAGGTTTAGGCAGCTTGGCGCCTGGGATGAGATTAATAGGGCAATCATACTCCCGGTGAGGGGGCAGCTCCTTAACACCACTTTCAGAAAACACATCCAAAAATTCAGAGAGAAAAGATGGTACAGTCTTAGTAGAAACCTCTGAAAGAGATGTTGAGAGGCAATTCTCTCGGCAAAAGTCACTCCAACCATTTATTTGCCTCGCTTGCCAATCAATGGTGGGGTTATGTTTAGTGAGCCAGGATAGCCCCAACACCAGAGGAGTAGGTAATCCGCTTAGGACGACGAAACATGACACATCCTCAACATGAGCATCACCCACAGTCAAACGGATATTGTGAACTATGCACTTCAATGATTTTTGAGAAAGTGGAGCCGAATCAATAGCAAAAACAGGTATGTCCTTTCCCAAAGTGCATTCCTGGAAACTATGTGTTATAGCAAATTGATTATCAATTAGATTGACAGCTGCTCCACTATCTACAAAACAAACAATATTCTTGCTCTCTAGCACCACCCTGGCAGGTAGGACAAAACGGGAACTACAAGCAAACGTAAAACCTTCAATTTCCACATCAACCTTGCCAATAGTAACAGACGGAACATTTTTAGAGGACTTTTTTCTTTTTGTTTCTTTATTACCCTCAAAAATCTCCCTGAATCTCCTCGAGGGGCAAACATTTGCCAAATGATTTATTCCTCCACAACAGAAACAAATCCTCCTCTGAGAGCTGAATCCTCTATTATTAGAGGCAAGCAAACCTAGCTGCATGGGCTCCTGCTCAGAGAGGATTGAGAGAGACTGTGGTCCTACGCACTGAATGAGACCACCCCACTGTCCTTGGACTGAGTATGACAGGAAGGAGCGATCTCTCCTCTCTATCTAAGAAGCCTGCCAATACGAACAGCCCAAGACATGGCAGACTCCAAGGAGGTAGGTCTCTCATGAAAGGCAAATGCATCTTTCAATCCCTCTGAAAGACCATGGCAAAATTGACTTCGGAGTGCAGCATCATTCCAACCAGTATCAGCTGCCCATCTCTGAAATTCTGAACAGTATATCCCTGCGGACTGTTTACCCTGGCATAAAAGACGCAGTTTAGATTCAGCCAGAGCAATACGATACGGATCATCTTATATCTGACCCAGGGCTAAAAAAAAATCATCCACTAAATGGAGGGGCCGTGCCCCCAACGGCAGCGAAAAGGCCCTGGACTGAGCGTTATCCCTGAGTAGCGAGATGATGATCCCCACCCTACGCTCCTCATCACCAGAGGAATGGGGAAGTAGGCGAAAATGGAGTTTGCAGGCCTCTCTAAAACTAACAAAATTCTCACTACCCCCGGAGAACGTATCCGAACGCGAGATTTTAGGCTCAGAACAAATTCCATGAACGCAAGCAGAAACGGTCACCTCAAACTGAGAGACAGTTTTCCGGAGATCTGCTACCTCCAGTGAAAGACCCTGCATGCGGTCAATCAAGGCTGAAACCGGATTCATGCTTAAGACGGTTTTGGCGGTTTATAATGTCACGGATGGTGTTACAGAAAACAAGAAGTAACAAATAAAGATCCGACTGACTTGATCCCAAACTAAGGAACAAAAAGGGTGAGTCCTATTAAAGCCCTAGAGCTCTCCCTGACTGCTCAGCCCATGCAAATATCTCTGTGATAGAAAGTTGCATGTCCACGTACCTAGACTGAGTGACACCAGAAAACCCTATAATAGTGAGGGGACATGACCACCGGCTCCCTGCACTAAATACGGAGGGAGTCAGGGTCACCTAGAATCAAGCCAACAGGAAAACAAAAATAAAGGGAAAGACTTATCTGAGAAAGCAGTAGTAGCAAACTTCTAGCAGTGAGCACAATCCAGGCAGTAGTATAAACCGCAAAGTTAGGCAGTATGGGAGGGGATATAAAGAGAGGCAATCACTGCTAATAGATGACAGCTGGAAGAGGGAGAACAGATGCCAAAGCGAAACAAAAGAACATCATGCAGGAGGTACTGAAGAACATCTGTCAGAAATTCTCAGAGATCTGGCGGTGACATATTGCTAGACTGGAATAGTTCATTCCAGTCTAGTCTCCCCTGTATGAGCAGAAGTGGGCTATTCCCATGTCCTGTCTCATGAGGAGGAGAAGGAGGTTAAGTTAGTATACCAGCCACCCCTGCCAGGGGCAGGCTGTATTAGTAGGAGCTCCTGGTTACAGGAATCCCAACCTAGGATCCAGCTTTGGCTGAGGCTAAGGACCCATCCTCCCAGTCTGAGCCCTTCAGCCTCGACTGTGGACAACCAAGCAACACCTCCCGAACTACAGATCTCCAGGAAGAATCATTCCCTGCGAGCAGTCCTGTGAGTACTTATCCAGAGTCCAGGAGAAGCCAAATTCCTCCTCAGCTAGTCAGGCCATTACAAGCAGAAGACAGACAGAGCAGAATATAGATACCTGCCAGATTCTCCAGGCATAAAGTATAGGAGCAGAAGAGATATTAATCCCTTCCATACATTGCCAATACCTGCTGGGACCTAAAGACTATTGCTGTAACTCGTATGGATTTCTGTTGCCATCCAGTAAAGTCAAGTTGTATTATACTTCAAGTCTGGATCTCATTCATTCCTCCATTACTCCTATTAACAACACTCATTTTATTGCAAGTGAGCCAGGATCCAGGAGTCCAGCCATACCAAGGTAGGAGACACCGTTGACACTACCATATCTGCTATACAGAGACATTATCCCCCTCTGGCATTCCTCACCTGGTACGTGAGTTATTACATCTTAAAGGGCCCTGCTACAGTACCTGCGTAAGCTGCAATTGGCGTCATGAACAAACCATAAACTTATGCACACATATCCTGACCCACTGCATCATTGGTCACCGTACCAGTGTCCTGCTCATTCCACTTGCCCCAGATGGCGTTGCGCAGTGCACACCTGATTTTGTCCCCCACCTGGTTGTGCAGGGAAGGGATGGCTCGCCTGGAAAAACAGTGGCGGCTGGCAATGATGTACTGTGGGACAGCCACCGCCATGAGGCTTTTTAAACTCTCCATCTCTACCACAGAGAATTACAGCATTTCAAAGGCCAGGAATTTTGAAATGTTGGCATTCAGGGCCAGGGATCGCGGGTGGGTAGGGGGGTACTTCCTCTTTCGCTCCAGTGTTTGGGAGATAGACAGCTGAACGCTTCCGTGGGACATTGGGGAGATGCTTGGTGACCCAGGTCTTGGCGTTGCTGGTACATCCACTGTCACTCCAGAGGGGGATGAAGAGGCCGAGACTGCAGCAGAAGAGGAAGTAGGGTGAGCCAGAGACCTTTCTTTGCTTTGAGGTGTCTACTCCACTGCAGCTCGTGCTTTAGACTTAGATGCCTGGTCATGCAGGTTTTGCTCATGTTGAGAACGTTTATGCCTCGCTTCAGGCTCTGATTGCACAGCGTGCAAACCACTCATGCCTTGTCGTCAGCACATTGTCTGAAGAACTGCCATGCCAGGGAACTCCTTGGAGCTGGCTTTGGTGTGCTCGGTCCGTTGCTGCGGTGGGCAGTCGCAGGTGTACTGTCTACTGGACGGCCTCTCTGCTTTTGCACCCTGCTCCCTCTGGTGCTATGCTGGTGGCTCTGTGCAACCACCGCCTCTTCCTCTGAACTACACAGGTCACTTGCTTGACCTTGATTCCATGTGGGGTCGAGGACCTCATCGTCCTCCACATTATCTGCCACCCAGTCTTCACCCTGCCCTCCTTGTCGGTCTGCACACTGCAGAAAGCCACAGCAGTTGGCACCTGTGTTTCGCCATCAACCGAGACATGCTGCGATGGTCCTCCCATGTACTCATCCTGAAACATAAGTGGTTGGGCATCGGTGCACTCAATCTCTTTCACTTCTGGGGCAGGGCTATGTGGATGGCCCGGGAAAACCCTGGCAGAGTCATCAAAAAGCAGAAGAGACTGCTATATGACTTGGGGCTCAGACTGCTTGGCTGATTTGCAAGTGGGTGAGGTGAAAGACTGATGAACATCGGCTGCAGGTGCCAACTCTGATCTTTTAGCAGGAGACTGGGTAAGAGACAATGTGAAGAAGCTGGAGGCACTGTCAGCCACCCAATCTACTATCGCCTATACTTGTTCTGGCCTCAAAATTCGTAGAGGCACATTCGGCCCTACCAAATAATGCTGAAGGTTCTGTCGCCTACTCGCACCTGAGGAAAATGTTTCACTTTTTATCTATCTGATAACAGATAGATTCCTTCCTATTCTCTCCCTCACAGCAGCAGCATCCTATCCCTACACTAGTAAGAGCAGAGTGATGTGCGGCGCTACGTGACTCCAGCTACTTTAGAGGCTGGGTCACATGCTGCACTGGCCAGTACAAACCCAAACTTTATAGTTCGGGTTCTGTCACCGCTAGATTTCTGAGAAGTTCTGACAGACGTTCTTTAGTACCTCTTGCATGATGTTCTTTTGTTTTGGTTTCGCTTTGACATCTGTTCTCCCTCTCCCAGCTGTCATCTATTAGCAGTGATTGCCTCCCTTTATATCCCCTCCCATACTGCCTCACTTTGAGGTTTATACTACTTCCTGGATTGTGCTCACTGCTAGAAGTTTACTACTGCTGCTTTCTCAGATAAGTCTATCCCTTTATTTGTGTTTTCCTGTTGGCTTGATTCTAGGTGACCCTGACTCCCTCCGTATTTAGTGCAGGGAGCCGGTGGTCATGTCCCCTCACTATTATAGGGTTTTCTGGTGTCACTCAGTCTAGGTATGTGGACATGCAACTTTCTATCACAGAGATCTTTGCATGGGCTGAGCAGTCAGGGAGAGCTCTAGGGCTTTAATAGAACTCACCCTTTTGTTCCTTAGTTTGGGATCAAGTCAGTCGGATATTTATTTGCTGCTTCTTGTTTTCTGCAACACCATCTGTGACCGGTTCGCTCAACCCTAGTCTTGAGAACTTATCACCAGCTTACCGAAACAACAGTAAAGGTTTATTTGGAACCACTTCCCTACGAAAGCCGTGAGCGTCTTTGGTAACACATCCAATAGATCGTCCTCTGTGTACATCCCGCAGAACCAACTTGTCCACACAATCCTGTCCTCTGTGTTTGCCTTGGTGAGTGGAGGCTTGGGTGAAATCTGTATGAGCACCTTACCTTTCCTTTGAGTCCAGGTAAAAAGGAAAATGTGGCTTTTAGGTTTAGCTCTGAGCCCACTTTAACGGCAAGACATTTCTGATTCTCAGCAGCTATGTGGGTCTGATGTATGAGGAATTATACATCGGTGTCACGCTGTACAGATGCCATTGTGTTTGAAGGAGCAAAGAAGCCTGTGCCGGATTAAGAGTTTCCTCCAAGGGGGTGCACGGCAGGATTTTCTATTATACAAGCTTTGCAATGTAGACTGTCGACGTGCAGAGGTCAAGCTTCCGGCAGGATACCTAGAACTGTGAAAATGACTTGTCCTTGGCGATGATGACCTACTTCTGGGGGTTAACACCCCATCGGTTGGTATTTGCATATCCTTGCAATAAACAATGGTCCCGTTATCTGACTGTAAACAGAGATCTTGACAGACAAACATATCAAACTCTGCCGCCATCTTTCTAGGCGCCACGTATCCAGTCCCCTGACCAGCCAGACTTACCAGCATATGTTCCAGGACATGAAGCAGTGGAATGACATTGTTCATCCCGTAGCCCTGGCAAATGACAAATAACGTGGCCTACTCAAAGGGCCTGAGCAATCAGTTGTTATTTGAAGCAGAGGTATATATTAAAACCCGCAATCTGTATTTTGTGGACGCAGGTATATGCAAAACCTCTATCACTATTTTGTGGAAGCTGATATATGGCAGACCTCAATCAATTGTTAGTTGAAGCTGGTATATCACCCTGAAGCAATAATTTTGTGGACGCAGGTATATGGAAAACCTCTATCACTATTTTGTGGAAGCTGAAATATAGCAGGCCTCAGTCACTTGTTAGTTGAAGCTGGTATATCACCCTCAAGCAGTAATTTTGTGGACGCAGGTGTATGGAAAACCTCTATCATTATTTTGTAGAAGCTGATATATGGCAGGCCTCAATCAGTTGTTAGTTGAAACTGGTCTGTCTTACAAATGCATTGCAAGAACGGACCTGTCTGTCCGTTTGTCATACAGACAAACAGATCTGTTACGTTTTTTTTCTCGCATTTTCCTATGGGAAAAAATGCTGCATACTGCATTCAGGCAAGTGTTCAGTCTTTTTGGCCGGAGACAAAACCGTAGCATGCTGCAGTTTTATCTCCATCCTGATCAGTTAAAAAGACTGAACTGAAGACATCCTGATGCATCCTGAACAGAATGCTCTCCATTCAGAATGCATGGGGATAATACTGATCAGTTCTTTTCCGGTATAGAGCCCCTAGGACGGAACTCTATGCCGGAAAAGAAAAGCGCAAGTGTGAAAGTAGCCTTACGCATTGTATTTTTATACAATAATAATCAATAGAGTAAAAAGAAAACATTCATGGTTGTTAGATTCTTACAGTTGTAATGACTAGTGCAATAAAATTCTGCTATTATCTATTTACATGAACAGCAAAGGTCAGGAAAAAATTGAAAAATGGAAAACAATGACAGGATTACTGGTCTTATTTATTTTGCCATTATGAAAATTTTATATGAATTAAATGCTACCATATACAGTACATAGCTGAAAATAATAGCTCAAACATCCTATTCTTGCTAAAACAAGGCCTAAAATAGCTATATAGTCATAAAAATAGAAACATTATAGCTAACAAAATGCAGAGATGAAAAATTTCTAAAGGTCAAAATTGGCTCCAATTGAAAAGCTATGTTCACCTTTGTAAGCCTTTTTTGTTATTGTCTTAATGTATCTAAAAAAAAAACAAATGAGGTAACCATAAATAGTCTCTATTACAAATTTTCTACTATTTTGTGTCTTCTCATCCTATGCATATCTATGTGTCGGAAATGATATCAAGCATTTGTATGTATGCAGTAATTTTGCCTTTCATTTTTCTATTTGTTAGAATTTGAAGGAATACTGTATCAAGTGAAGATCACCTCCTCGATTATTTATTTTAATTTATTTCACAGAATTTTTTTAATAGCTGCCAAAAATTTTGTTGTAACAATTCATTAATGTTTGATTTATATTTCAATTTAGTAAAAAATAATAATCTATGGGGACATAATCTTCACTTGATCCAGAATATCTCTACATTCATGTGCATCTCAATAAATTAGAATATCATCTAAAAATAATTTATTTCAGTAATTCAATTCCAAAAGTGAACCATATATTATATAGATTCATTACTAGAGTTGAGAGGACACCTGGATGTTTGGTTTGACGGGTTCAGACGAACTTCACAAAAAAGTTCAAGTTCGGGACCCGAACTTGACGCGAACTTGACCCCGAACCCGAACCCCATTGAAGTCAATGGGGACCAGAACTTTTGAGCACTAAAATGGCTGTAAAAATGTTATGGAAAGGGCTAGAGAGCTTCAAATGGCATCTAAATGTGGTTAAGAGCATGACAAGTGCTCTGCAAACAAATATGGATAGGGAAATTGACTAGGGATGAGCGAACTCGAACTGTATAGTTCGGGTTCGTACCGAATTTTGGGGTGTCCGTGACACGGACCCGAACCCGGACATTTTCGTAAAAGTCCGGGTTCGGGTTCGGTGTTCGTCGCTTTCTTGGCGCTTTTGTGACGCTTTCTTGGCGCTTTTTGAAAGGCTGCAAAGCAGCCAATCAACAAGCGTCATACTACTTGCCCCAAGAGGCCATCACAGCCATGCCTACTATTGGCATGGCTGTGATTGGCCAGAGCACCATGTGACCCAGCCTCTATTTAAGCTGGAGTCACATAGCGCCGCCCGTCACTCTGCTCTGATTAGCGTAGGGAGAGGTTGCGGCTGCGACAGTAGGGCGAGATTAGGCAGATTAACTCCTCCAAAGGACTTGATTAACTGATCGATCTGCAGCTGTGGATCATTGAGCTGCTGATCCTCAATTGCTCACTGTTTTTAGGCTGCACAGACCGTTTGTCAGTCTCATTTTTCTGGGGTGATCGGCGGCCATTTTGTGTCTTGTGGTGCGCCAGCACAAGCTGCGACCAAGTGCATTTAACCCTCAATGGTGTGGTTGTTTTTTGGCTAAAGCCTACATCAGGGTGAAGCTGTCACACCAAGTGCATTTAACCAGCAATAGTCTGTTCATTTTTTGGCCATATACAAAATCAGGGGCAAGCTGCGCCTGTCACCAAGTGCATTTAACCCTCAATGGTGTGGTTGTTTTTTGGCTAAAGCCTACATCAGGGTGAAGCTGTGACACCAAGTGCATTTAACCAGCAATAGTCTGTTCATTTTTTGGCCATATACAAAATCAGGGGCAAGCTGCGCCTGTCACCAAGTGCATTTAACCCTCAATGGTGTGGTTGTTTTTTGGCTAAAGCCTACATCAGGGTGAAGCTGTCACACCAAGTGCATTTAACCAGCAATAGTCTGTTCATTTTTTGGCCATATACAAAATCAGGGGCAAGCTGCGCCTGTCACCAAGTGCATTTAACCCTCAATGGTGTGGTTGTTTTTTGGCTAAAGCCTACATCAGGGTGAAGCTGTCACACCAAGTGCATTTAACCAGCAATAGTCTGTTTATTTTTTGGCCATATCCCAGTCTAATTCTGTCACTAAATCCATACCGGTCACCCAGCGCCTAAATACTAGGCCTCAAATTTATATCCAGCTAAATCTGTCCCTAGTGCTGTAGCTGGGCGAGTTATTTAGTGTCCGTTCAAGCACATTTCTTGTTCTGGGTTGAAATACAATTCCCAATTTAGCAATTTCATAATTTAGTGGTTCCTGCTATATCAGAGCTATTTGAAATCTATCCCAAAAAGGGTATATAATATTGAAGGTGCACATTGGGTCATTCAGAATAACTTCACACACACCCGCTACTGTGTATTTCCAAGTCTAATTCTGTCACTAAACCCATACCTGTCACCCAGCGCCTAAATACTAGGCCTCAAATTTAAATCCCTCTAAATCTCTCGTTACCGCTGTACTGTTGTTGCTGGGCAAGATATTTAGTGTCCGTCAAAGCACATTTTTTGTTCTGGGTTGAAGTACAATTCCCAATTTAGCAATTTCATAATTTAGTGGTTCCTGCTATATCAGAGCTATTTGGAATCTATCCCTAAAAGGGTATATAATATTGAAGGTGCACATTGGGTCATTCAGAATAACTTCACACACACCCGCTACTGTGTATTTCCAAGTCTAATTCTGTCACTAAACCCATACCTGTCACCCAGCGCCTAAATACTAGGCCTCAAATTTAAATCCCTCTAAATCTCTCGTTACCCACCGCTGTACTGTTGTTGCTGGGCAAGATATTTAGTGTCCGTCAAAGCACATTTTTTGTTCTGGGTTGAAGTACAATTCCCAATTTAGCAATTTCATAATTTAGAGGTTTCTGCTATATCAGAGCTATTTGAAATCTATCCCTAAAAGGGTATATAATATTGAAGGTGCACATAGGGTCATTCAGAATAACTTCACACACACGCTTCTGTGCATTTCCAAGTCTAATTCTGTCACTAAATCCATACCGGTGACCCAGCGCCTAAATACTAGGCCTCAAATTTAAATCCCTCTAAATCTCTCGTTACCCACCGCTGTACTGTTGTTGCTGGGCAAGATATTTAGTGTCCGTCAAAGCACATTTTTTGTTCTGGGTTGAAGTACAATTCCCAATTTAGCAATTTCATAATTTAGTGGTTTCTGCTATATCAGAGCTATTTGAAATCTATCCCTAAAAGGGTATATAATATTGAAGGTGCACATAGGGTCATTCAGAATAACTTCACACACACGCTTCTGTGCATTTCCAAGTCTAATTCTGTCACTAAACCCATACCTGTCACCCAGCGCCTAAATACTAGGCCTCAAATTTAAATCCCTCTAAATCTCTCGTTACCGCTGTACTGTTGTTGCTGGGCAAGATATTTAGTGTCCGTCAAAGCACATTTTTTGTTCTGGGTTGAAGTACAATTCCCAATTTAGCAATTTCATAATTTAGTGGTTTCTGCTATATCAGAGCTATTTGAAATCTATCCCTAAAAGGGTATATAATATTGAAGGTGCACATTGGGTCATTCAGAATAACTTCACACACACGCTTCTGTGCATTTCCAAGTCTAATTCTGTCACTAAATCCATACCGGTGACCCAGCGCCTAAATACTAGGCCTCAAATTTAAATCCCTCTAAATCTCTCGTTACCCACCGCTGTACTGTTGTTGCTGGGCAAGATATTTAGTGTCCGTCAAAGCACATTTTTTGTTCTGGGTTGAAATACAATTCCCAATTTAGCAATTTCATAATTTAGTGGTTTCTGCTATATCAGAGCTATTTGAAATCTATCCCTAAAAGGGTATATAATATTGAAGGTGCACATAGGGTCATTCAGAATAACTTCACACACACGCTTCTGTGCATTTCCAAGTCTAATTCTGTCACTAAATCCATACCGGTGACCCAGCGCCTAAATACTAGGCCTCAAATTTAAATCCCTCTAAATCTCTCGTTACCGCTGTCCTGTTGTAGCTGGGAAAGTTATTTAGTGCCCGTCAAAGCACATTTTTTGTTCTGGGTTGAAGTACAATTCCCAATTTAGCAATTTCATAATTTAGTGGTTTCTGCTATATCAGAGCTATTTGAAATCTATCCCTAAAAGGGTATATAATATTGAAGGTGCACATAGGGTCATTCAGAATAACTTCACACACACGCTTCTGTGCATTTCCAAGTCTAATTCTGTCACTAAATCCATACCGGTGACCCAGCGCCTAAATACTAGGCCTCAAATTTAAATCCCTCTAAATCTCTCGTTACCGCTGTCCTGTTGTAGCTGGGAAAGTTATTTAGTGCCCGTCAAAGCACATTTTTTGTTCTGGGTTGAAGTACAATTCCCAATTTAGCAATTTCATAATTTAGTGGTTTCTGCTATATCAGAGCTATTTGAAATCTATCCCTAAAAGGGTATATAATATTGAAGGTGCACATAGGGTCATTCAGAATAACTTCACACACACGCTTCTGTGCATTTCCAAGTCTAATTCTGTCACTAAATCCATACCGGTGACCCAGCGCCTAAATACTAGGCCTCAAATTTAAATCCCTCTAAATCTCTCGTTACCGCTGTCCTGTTGTAGCTGGGAAAGTTATTTAGTGCCCGTCAAAGCACATTTTTTGTTCTGGGTTGAAGTACAATTCCCAATTTAGCAATTTCATAATTTAGTGGTTTCTGCTATATCAGAGCTATTTGAAATCTATCCCTAAAAGGGTATATAATATTGAAGGTGCACATAGGGTCATTCAGAATAACTTCACACACACGCTTCTGTGCATTTCCAAGTCTAATTCTGTCACTAAATCCATACCGGTGACCCAGCGCCTAAATACTAGGCCTCAAATTTAAATCCCTCTAAATCTCTCGTTACCGCTGTCCTGTTGTAGCTGGGAAAGTTATTTAGTGCCCGTCAAAGCACATTTTTTGTTCTGGGTTGAAGTACAATTCCCAATTTAGCAATTTCATAATTTAGTGGTTCCTGCTATATCAGAGCTATTTGAAATCTATCCCAAAAAGGGTATATAATATTCAAGGTGCACATTGGGTCATTCAGAATAACTTCACACACACGCTTCTGTGCATTTCCAAGTCTAATTCTGTCACTAAATCCATACCGGTCACCCAGCGCCTAAATACTAGGCCTCAAATTTATATCCCGCTGAATTTGAATACAATACATTGGGCCAAATAATATATTTGTTGTTGTGGTGAACCATAACAATGAGAAAAACATCTAGTAAGGGACGCGGACGTGGACATGGTCGTGGTGGTGTTAGTGGACCCTCTGGTGCTGGGAGAGGACGTGGCCGTTCTGCCACATCCACACGTCCTAGTGTACCAACTACCTCAGGTCCCAGTAGCCGCCAGAATTTACAGCGATATATGGTGGGGCCCAATGCCGTTCTAAGGATGGTAAGGCCTGAGCAGGTACAGGCATTAGTCAATTGGGTGGCCGACAGTGGATCCAGCACGTTCACATTATCTCCCACCCAGTCTTCTGCAGAAAGCGCACAGATGGCGCCTGAAAACCAACCCCATCAGTCTGTCACATCACCCCCATGCATACCAGGGAAACTGTCTCAGCCTCAAGTTATGCAGCAGTCTCTTATGCTGTTTGAAGACTCCGCTGGCAGGGTTTCCCAAGGGCATCCACCTAGCCCTTCCCCAGCGGTGAAAGACATAGAATGCACTGACGCACAACCACTTATGTTTCCTGATGATGAGGACATGGGAATACCACCTCAGCATGTCTCTGATGATGACGAAACACAGGTGCCAACTGCTGCGTCTTTCTGCAGTGTGCAGACTGAACAGGAGGTCAGGGATCAAGACTGGGTGGAAGACGATGCAGGGGACGATGAGGTCCTAGACCCCACATGGAATGAAGGTCGTGCCACTGACTTTCACAGTTCGGAGGAAGAGGCAGTGGTGAGACCGAGCCAACAGCGTAGCAAAAGAGGGAGCAGTGGGCAAAAGCAGAACACCCGCCGCCAAGAGACTCCGCCTGCTACTGACCGCCGCCATCTGGGACCGAGCACCCCAAAGGCAGCTTCAAGGAGTTCCCTGGCATGGCACTTCTTCAAACAATGTGCTGACGACAAGACCCGAGTGGTTTGCACGCTGTGCCATCAGAGCCTGAAGCGAGGCATTAACGTTCTGAACCTGAGCACAACCTGCATGACCAGGCACCTGCATGCAAAGCATGAACTGCAGTGGAGTAAACACCTTAAAACCAAGGAAGTCACTCAGGCTCCCCCTGCTACCTCTTCTGCTGCTGCCGCCTCGGCCTATTCTGCTGCTGCCGCCTCGGCCTCTTCCTCCGCCTCTGGAGGAACGTTGGCACCTGCCGCCCAGCAAACAGGGGATGTACCACCAACACCACCACCACCACCTCCGTCACCAAGCGTCTCAACCATGTCACACGCCAGCGTTCAGCTCTCCATCTCACAAACATTTGATAGAAAGCGTAAATTCCCACCTAGCCACCCTCGATCCCTGGCCCTGAATGCCAGCATTTCTAAACTACTGGCCTATGAAATGCTGTCATTTAGGCTGGTGGACACAGACAGCTTCAAACAGCTCATGTCGCTTGCTGTCCCACAGTATGTTGTTCCCAGCCGGCACTACTTCTCCAAGAGAGCCGTGCCTTCCCTGCACAACCAAGTATCCGATAAAATCAAGTGTGCACTGCCCAACGCCATCTGTAGCAAGGTCCACCTAACCACAGATACGTGGACCAGTAAGCACGGCCAGGGACGCTATATCTCCCTAACTGCACACTGGGTAAATGTAGTGGCAGCTGGGCCCCAGGCGGAGAGCTGTTTGGCGCACGTCCTTCCGCCGCCAAGGATCGCAGGGCAACATTCTTTGCCTCCTGTTGCCACCTCCTCCTTCTCGGCTTCCTCCTCCTCTTCTTCCACCTGCTCATCCAGTCAGCCACACACCTTCACCACCAACTTCAGCACAGCCCGGGGTAAACGTCAGCAGGCCATTCTGAAACTCATATGTTTGGGGGACAGGCCCCACACCGCACAGGAGTTGTGGCGGGGTATTGAACAACAGACCGACGAGTGGTTGCTGCCGGTGAGCCTCAAGCCCGGCCTGGTGGTGTGTGATAATGGGCGAAATCTCGTTGCAGCTCTGGGACTAGCCAATTTGACGCACATCCCTTGCTTGGCGCATGTGCTGAATTTGGTGGTGCAGAAGTTCATTCACAACTACCCCGACATGTCAGAGCTGCTGCATAAAGTGCGGGCCGTCTGTTCGCGCTTCCGGCGTTCACATCCTGCCGCTGCTCGCCTGTCTGCGCTACAGCGTAACTTCGGCCTTCCCGCTCACCGCCTCATATGCGACGTGCCCACCAGGTGGAACTCCACCTTGCACATGCTGGACAGACTGTGCGAGCAGCAGCAGGCCATAGTGGAGTTTCAGCTGCAGCACGCACGGGTCAGTCGCACTACAGAACAGCACCACTTCACCACCAATGACTGGGCCTCCATGCGAGACCTGTGTGCCCTGTTGCGCTGTTTCGAGTACTCCACCAACATGGCCAGTGGCGATGACACCGTTATCAGCGTTACAATACCACTTCTATGTCTCCTTGAGAAAACACTTAGGGCGATGATGGAACAGGAGGTGGCCCAGGAGGAGGAGGAGGAGGATGAGGAAGAGGGGTCATTTTTAGCACTTTCAGGCCAGTCTCTTCGAAGTGACTCAGAGGGAGGTTTTTTGCAACAGCAGAGGCCAGGTACAAATGTGGCCAGCCAGGGCCCACTACTGGAGGACGAGGAGGACGAGGATGAGGAGGAGGTGGAGGAGGATGAGGATGAAGCATGGTCACAGCGGGGTGGCACCCAACGCAGCTCGGGTCCATCACTGGTGCGTGGCTGGGGGGAAAGGCAGGACGATGACGATACGCCTCCCACAGAGGACAGCTTGTCCTTACCCCTGGGCAGCCTGGCACACATGAGCGACTACATGCTGCAGTGCCTGCGCAACGACAGCAGAGTTGCCCACATTTTAACCTGTGCGGACTACTGGGTTGCCACCCTGCTGGATCCACGCTACAAAGACAATGTGCCCACCTTACTTCCTGCACTGGAGCGTGATAGGAAGATGCGCGAGTACAAGCGCACGTTGGTAGACGCGCTACTGAGAGCATTCCCAAATGTCACAGGGGAACAAGTGGAAGCCCAAGGCCAAGGCAGAGGAGGAGCAAGAGGTCGCCAAGGCAGCTGTGTCACGGCCAGCTCCTCTGAGGGCAGGGTTAGCATGGCAGAGATGTGGAAAACTTTTGTCAACACGCCACAGCTAACTGCACCACCACCTGATACGCAACGTGTTAGCAGGAGGCAACATTTCACTAACATGGTGGAACAGTACGTGTGCACACCCCTCCACGTACTGACTGATGGTTCGGCCCCATTCAACTTCTGGGTCTCTAAATTGTCCACGTGGCCAGAGCTAGCCTTTTATGCCTTGGAGGTGCTGGCCTGCCCGGCAGCCAGCGTTTTGTCTGAACGTGTATTCAGCACGGCAGGGGGCGTCATTACAGACAAACGCAGCCGCCTGTCTACAGCCAATGTGGACAAGCTGACGTTCATAAAAATGAACCAGGCATGGATCCCACAGGACCTGTCCGTCCCTTGTCCAGATTAGACATTAACTACCTCCCCATAACCATATATTATTGGACTCCAGGGCACTTCCTCATTCAATCCTATTTTTATTTTCATTTTACCATTATATTGCGATGCTACCCAAAGTTGAATGAACCTCTCCTCTGCCTGTGTGCTAGGCCTAAATATATGCCAATGGACTGTTGCAGTGGTGGCTGACATGAAGCCTGATTCTCTGCTATGACATGCAGACTAATTCTCTGCTGACATGAAGCCAGATTGTCTGTTACGGGACCTCTCTCCTCTGCCTGGGTGCTGGGCCTAAATTTATGACAATGGACTGTTGCAGTGGTGGCTGACGTGAAGCCTGATTCTCTGCTATGACATGCAGACTGATTCTCTGCTGTCATGAAGCCAGATTGTCTGTTACGGGACCTTTCTCCTCTACCTGGGTTCTGGGCCTAAATTTATGAAAATTGACTCTTACAGTGGTGGGTGACGTGAAGCCTGATTCTCTGCTATGATATGAACACTGATTCTCTGCTGACATGAAGCCAGATTGTCTGTTACGGGACCTTTCTCCTCTGCCTGGGTTCTGGGCCTAAATTTATGAAAATTGACTCTTACAGTGGTGGGTGACGTGAAGCCTGATTCTCTGCTATGATATGAAGACTGATTCTCTGCTGACATGAAGCCAGATTGTCTGTTACGGGACCTTTCTCCTCTGCCTGGGTTCTGGGCCTAAATTTATGAAAATTGACTCTTACAGTGGTGGGTGACGTGAAGCCTGATTCTCTGCTATGATATGAAGACTGATTCTCTGCTGACATGAAGCCAGATTGTCTGTTACGGGACCTTTCTCCTCTGCCTGGGTTCTGGGCCTAAATTTATGAAAATTGACTCTTACAGTGGTGGGTGACGTGAAGCCTGATTCTCTGCTATGATATGAAGACTGATTCTCTGCTGACATGAAGCCAGATTGTCTGTTACGGGACCTTTCTCCTCTGCCTGGGTTCTGGGCCTAAATTTATGAAAATTGACTCTTACAGTGGTGGGTGACGTGAAGCCTGATTCTCTGCTATGATATGAAGACTGATTCTCTGCTGACATGAAGCCAGATTCTCTGTTACGGGACCTCTCTCCTCTGCCTGGGTGCTGGGCCTAAATTTATGACAATGGACTGTTGCAGTGGTGGCTGACGTGAAGCCTGATTCTCTGCTATGACATGCAGACTGATTCTCTGCTGACATGAAGCCAGATTCTCTGTTACGGGACCTCTCTCCTCTGCCTGTGTGTGTGCTGGGCCTAAATATATGCCAATGGACTGTTGCAGTGGTGGCTGACGTGAAGCCTCATTCTCTGCTATGACATGCAGACTAATTCTCTGCTGACATGAAGACAGATTCTCTGTTACGGGACCTCTCTCCTCTGCCTGGGTGCCGGGGCCTAAATATCTGAGAATGGACTGTTCCAGTGGTGGGTGACGGGAAGCCAGATTCTCTGCTATGGAACCTCTCTCCAATTGATTTTGGTTAATTTTTATTTATTTAATTTTTATTTAAATTCATTTCCCTATCCACATTTGTTTGCAGGGGATTTACCTACATGTTGCTGCCTTTTGCAGCCCTCTAGCTCTTTCCTGGGCTGTTTTACAGCCTTTTTAGTGCCGAAAAGTTCGGGTCCCCATTGACTTCAATGGGGTTCGGGTTCGGGACGAAGTTCGGATCGGGTTCGGATCCCGAACCCGAACATTTCCGGGATGTTCGGCCGAACTTCTCGAACCCGAACATCCAGGTGTTCGCTCAACTCTAAAATTGACGCATTTTTTGCTTTATAAGACGCACTTTTTTCCCCCAAAAAGTGGGGGGGGAATGGCCGTGCGGCTTATAAAGCGGATACTTCGCTGGCTGCTATGCTGCACAGCGTGGCCAGCGAAGTATCAGTTTGGAGGGAGGAGGCGGGGACACTCATGGTGGGGTCCGGTGCAGTGACTCTACTCTAATACACCGGGCCCCGCAACTGTTAAATACATTCAATCTGATCTTTATTTTATTGTATACACTCTGTTCGGTACTTACTATAGTACTGTAGGTATAGCATTATAGCATTAAGACGGCGCAGACTGGCATCTCCTTCGGTCATGCGCCGCCTGCTGCAGCTCCCTCCTCATGCGCCGCCTGCCCCAGCTCCCTCTGTCATGCGCTGCCTGCCCCAGCTCCCTCATGCGCCGCCTTCCTGCTTATCTCACTTTATGAGCTGCGGCATGGAGATGCCGGTCTGCGCCGTCTTAATGCTATACCTACGGTACTACAGTAAGTACCGAACAGAGCGTATACAATTAAATAAAGATCAGATTGAATGTATTTAACAGTGGCGGGGCCCGATGTATTAGAGTAGAGTCACTGCACTGGGCCCCGCCATGAGTGTCCCCGCCTCATCCCTCCACACTGATGCATCTGATGGGGGATCTGTAGATGACACTTATGGGGATCTGTTGATGACATCAGTGTCATCCACAGATCCCCCATCAGTGCATCATCCACAGATCCCCATAACAGTGCGTCATCCACAGATCCCCATAACAGTGCGTCATCCACAGATTCCCCATAACAGTATGTCATCCACAGATTCCCCATAACAGTGTGTCATCCACCGATCCCCCATAACAGTGTGTCATCCACAGATTCCCCATAACAGTGCGTCATCCACAGACCACCATTAGTTCAAAACCTACCAAAAGCACACCTTTTGGTTCAAAATATTTTTTTCTTATTTTTCTCCTCAAAAACCTAGGTGCATCTTATCATCAGGTGCATCTTATAAAGCAAAAAATATGGTACTTTAAATAACATAAAATACATAAAAATAAATAATAATCATGATCTAGAAGGACGAGGTTCATATGGAGTAAGAGGTTGAGGAGGCGGTGGATGTGGCGGTGTAGGTGGAAGCGGCGGTGGAGGAGGAGGAAGCCTAAACTGCTTTTTGGTTTAAAATTTATTTTTTAAAATTAGGGTACACCCCAAAACATTGGGAAATATAACCTGTGATAACCCCCTCCAGTCGTGCTAAACACACGTTTAGACAATACACTGGCTGCACCTCCAAGGCGTAAAGGGCAAGCTCAGGCCCTGTGCCCAATTTGGAGACCCAGAAGTTGCAGGGGCTGACCCCTGTCAGTCAGTTTGTGTAAGCGTGTGCACACTTACACACCATGTCGCACGTCCACGTGATATTCAAAATCTAATTTGATATCTGCTCTATCAACTTTAGATCTTCTTTTATGCGCCTACCATGGTGATCACGGGTGGCAAAGAATCAGGGTTCCAGGCTGGAGAGGGAGCCTGAGAAAAGGATACCACATCCAAGGGAGGTGAATGGAGGAAATTAAATGTAATCGAGCAGAAACGTGGGACAAAGTATTGAAGCATAAGCTTCCAAGTTAAGGAGGGGGCGCGCAGCAATTACCGACTCCCGACTTGGGGAGGTATTGACAATAAATAACAATACAGGACTCTTAAGATGCCCTGTTATTGGAATGATTAATAAACAATTATAGGGAATGTCACTGGGGTATTTTGGATTTGTAAACTTTAGCCAGGAGAAGCCCTGCTGCCGCTTTGTTGACTCTAGCTAACTTTTGCCTGATCACACGTTCCTGTGACGTCCACCATCCATTTGGATATCTTCTCTATCAACTTTCAATGTTCTTTTCTGAGCCTACCATGCTGATCACGGTTATCAGCGAATCAGGGTTCCACGCCAGAGAGGGAGCGTGAGAAAGAGAGACCACATCCAAGGGAGGATTAATTTTTTCAAATTTTAAATTATAGAGCGGAAATATGGGACAAATTATTAAAGCGTAAAATTGGGACAACTTTTTAAAGTTTAAGCATTTAATTAATTTCTAAAATGTTATTCCTTATCAACTATGCAGGGCAGTTTCTATACGGCAAAATTTGAAAAATGTCACCTGATAATGTAATTGACGATTTTTTTAAATGTATGTTCCTGTCACTTATGTAGAGGTGCCCCAGTGACATCCACCATCCATTTGGATATCTTCTCTATCAACTTTCTATGTTCTTTTCTGAGCCTACCATGTTGATCACGGTTATCGGCAAATCAGGGATCCACGCCGGAGAGGGAGCGTGAGAAAGAGAGCCCACATTAAGGAAGATAAATTTATAAAAACATTTTTGGATCGAGGGAAATATGGGAAAAGTTATTTAGGTGCAAATGTGGGACAAATTACTGAAGAGCAAATGTGGGAAGAGTTATTGAAGCGGAAATGTGGGACAAATTATTAAAGCGCAAATGTGGGACAAATTATTAAAGCGCAAATGTGGGACAAATGAGTAAAGCGCAAATGTGGGACAAATTATTGAAGTGCAAATGTGGTACAACTTGTTAAAGTTTAAGCATTGAATGAAAGGAGGTGGCACGCATCAATTAAAGAAGAATTTCTAAAATTTTATTCACTGTCACCTATGCAGAGCAGGGATTATTCACATCTAAAATTGTAAAATGTCAACCCAAGAATGTAACAGAAAAATTACAGAAATGTATTAACCTGTCTACTTGGTAGATCAGGGGTCTATGACAGAAAAAATTGTTTATAGTCACCCGAAAATGTAAAAGAAAAAATATTGAAATTTATTAAGCTATCAACTAAGGTAGAGGAGGGGTATATTACACCCCAAAATTTGTAAATTTCACCCGAAAATGTAACAGACAATTTATTTTTATTTTTTACCGGTCTAATAGGTATAGCAGTGGTACATCACACCCAAAAATTTGTGAATTTCACCAGAGAATGTAACTGAATTATTATTATTTTTTTTACCGGTCTAATGGGTATAGCAGTGGTACATCACACCCAAAAATTGTTTAATTTCAACCGAAAATGTAACTGACAAATTTATATATTTTTTTAACCTGTCTACTAGGTATTGCAGTGGTACTTTACATATAAAAATTGGTGAATTTCACCATAAAATGTAACTGACAAAGTAGTGAAATTATATAAAATACGTACAAATAAAAAAATAAAAATTTGATTTATGAGGTGGAGTTCAATATGGAGTAGGAGTTTGAGGAGACGGTGGACGTAGTGGTGTAGATGAAAGCGGCGGTGGAGGAGGACGAGGTAGCCAACACTGGTCTTTGGTTTTAATTATAATTTTTTTAAATTAGAATACACTCCAAAAGAGTGTGAAATATCCAAAATACAAGAATGAGCAATTGCGTTGCAGTATAACAATGGCTGGGTAAGGCAGGTATACATGTCAATTTTGCACAAGGTACAGACAAGTCATGAGGGATCCATGCCTGGTTCATTTTGAATGAATGTGAGATTGTCCACATTGGCTGTGGACAGGCAGCTGCTGTCACGGAAGGTGTACAGAAAACTAGAACACAAAAAGAAGATCCGACTGACTGGATCCAAAACTAAGGAACAAAAGGGAGAGCCCTGCAACAGACCTGGCTCTCTCCCTAACTGCTCAGCCTATGCAAAAATCTCAATGGTAGATGATCGCATATCCTCGTACCTCGACTGTATAACACCTGAACACCCTATAATAGTAAGGGGACACGACCACCGGCTCCCTACACTTGATACGGAGGGAGTCAGGGTCACCTGGGATCCAGCAAACAGGAAAACACAAATTAATGAACAAAACTTATCTGTAGAAGACTCAGTAGTAGCAACCAGCATGCATACACTCCAGGAAGTTGTATAAACCGCAAAGTGATGCAGTATGGGAAGGGATTTAAAGGGATGCAATCAGTGCAACTACATGACAGCTGAGAGAGGCTAAAGAGATGAGAAAACGAAAGCAAAACAAAAGGAACCTCAAGGAGAAGGTTCTGAAGGACGTCTGTCAGAGATTCTCAGATGTCTGGTGGTGACAGCTGCGCTTGTCTGTGTTTACGCCCCCTGCCGTGCTAAATTTATGTTCAGATAATACACTGGCTGCAGGGCAGGCCAGCACCTCCAAGGTGTAAAGGGCAAGCTCAGGCCATGTGCCCAATTTGGAGACCCAGAAGTTGAAGGGGGCAGACCCATCATTCAGTACGTGTGGGCGTGTGCACACATACTGCTCCACCATGTTGGTGAAATGCTGCCTCCTGCTAATATGTTCCATATTAGCTAGTGGTGCTGGTTGTTGTGGCGTGCTGACAAAGCTTTTCCACATTTCGGCCATGCTAACCCTGCCTTCTGAGGTGCTGGTGGTGCCCCAGCTGCGTTAGCGACCTCTTCCTCTGCCTTTGCCTTGTGCTTCCACTATGCGCCTGCTGTCAGTTGGGAATGCCACCAGCAGCGTGTCCACCAGCGTGCGCTTGTACTTGCGCATTTTACGATCAAGCTCCAGTGAGGAAATTAAGGACGGTATGTTGTCCTTGTAACGGGGATCCAGCAGCGTGGCCATCCAGTAATCAGCACAGGTTAGAATGGGGGCAACTCGGCGGTCGTTGGGGAGACACTGCAGCATGTAATCGCTCATGTGTGCCAGGCTGCCCAGAAGCAACGAAAAGCTGTCCTCTGTGGGAGGTGTATCGTCCTTGTCCTCTGTATCCCCTCAGCCATGCACCAGTAATGACCATGAACTGGTCTGGGTGCCACTCTGCTGTGAACATGGTTCCTTTTCCTCCATCTCCTCCTCCTCATCCTCCACCTCGTCATCCTCCAGAACTGTGCCCTGGCTGGACAATTGTGTACCTGGCGTTTGTGGGTGCAGGAACCAACCCTCGGAGGCACTTATGAATGACTGGCCAGAAACCCTATGAAATGATCCCTCTTCCTCCTCCTTCTGTGCCACATCCTCTTCCATCATCGCCAGCAGCGTTTTTTTTCAAGGAGGCATAGAAGTGGGATAGTTACGCTGAGAACGGCGTTATCGGCACTGGCCATGTTAGTGGATTACTCAAAACAGCGCAACAAGGAACACAGGTCTCGCATGAAGGCCCAGGTGGTGAAGTGGTGCTATTCCGCAGAGCGACTCACCCGTGCGAGCTGCAGCAGAAACTCCACTGTTGCCTGCTGCTGCTCGCACAGTCTGGCCAGCATGTGTAAGGTGGAGTTCCACCTTGTGGGCACGTCACACGTTAGGCGTTGAGCTGGAAGGCCGAAGTTACGCTGCAGCGCTGACAGGCGAGCAGAAGCAGGTTGAGAACACCGAAAGCGCGCACAGACAGCCCGCACTTTATGCAGCAGCTCTGACACATCGGGGTAATTTTTAAGGAATCTCTGCACCACCAAATTCAGCACATGCACCAAGCAAGGGATGTGCATCAAACCGTCTAGTCCCAGAGCTGCTACGAGATTTCACCCATTATCGCACACCACCAGGGGTGCTTAAGGCTCACTGGCACCAACCACTCATCGGTCTGTTGTTCAAGGCCCATCCACAGCTCCTGCGCGGTGTGGGATTTGTCCCCCAAACAGATACGTTTTAAAACTGCCTGCTGTCATTTACCACTGGCTGTGCTGAAGTTGGTGGTGAAGGTGTTATGCTGACCGAATGAGGAGCCAGTAGAGGATGAGAAAGCGGAGTAGGAGGAGGAAACAACAGGAGGCAAACTGAAGCACCCTGCAATCCTCGGTGATGGAAGGACATGCGCCAAACTGCTATCCGCCTCAGGCCCAGCCGCCACTGCATTTACCCAGTGTGCTGTTATGGAGATATAACGTCCCTGACCGTGGTTACTGGTCCACGTATCCGTAGTGAGGTCAACATCATTTTTGCCAAATAAAGCAAAAAATAATTGGTAAAAAATAGGGGGGGGGGGGGAATATACATATTAGGTATCACCGCGTCCGTATCGACTGGCTCTTTAAACATATCACATGAACTAACCCCTCAGATGAACACTGTAAAAAATAAAAACTGTGCTAAATAAAAAAAAATTGCTCACCTTACATCACAAAAAGTGCATATGCAAGCAATCAAAAAGGCGTTTGCCCACCAAAAGAGTACCAATCTAACCGTAACCTCATCCCACAAAAAATGAGCCTCTATCTGAGACAATCGCCCAAAAAATAAAAAAACTATGGCTCAGAATATGGAGACACTAAATCATAATTTTTTTGTTTTAAAAAAGCTGTTATTGTGTAAAACTTACATAAATAAATAAAAAGCATACATATTTGTTATAGCCGCATTCCTATCGACCGTCTCTATAAAAATATCACATGAACTAACCCCTCAGATGAACACCGTAAAAAATAAAAAATAAAAACTGTGCTAAATAAACTATTTTTTATCACCTTACATCACAAAAAGTGTAATAGCAAGCGATCAAAAAATCATATGCACCCTAAAATAGTGCCAATCCAACCGTCATCTCATCCCGCAAAAAAATGAGACCCTACCTAAGATAATCGCCCAAAAACTGAAAAAAACTATGGCTCTTACAATATGGAGACACTAAAACATGATTTTGTATTTTTTTTCAAAAATGATATTATTGTGTAAAACTTACATAAATAAAAAAAAGATACATATTAGGTATCGCCGCGTCCGTATCGAACAGCTCTATAAAAATATCACATGACCTAACCCCTCAGATGAACACCGTAAAAAAAAAAAAAATTGTGCTAAATAAACAATTTTTTTTTACCTTACATCATAAAAAGTGTAATAGCAAGAGATTAAAAAGTCACACGCACCCCAAAATAGTGCCAATAAAACCGTCATCTCATCCCGCAAAAATCATACCCTACCAAAGGTAATTGCCCAAAAAATGAAAAAATTATGTCTCTCAGGCTATGGAAACATTAAAACATGATTTTTTTTGCTTCAAAAAAGAAATCATTGTGTAAAATTTACATAAATAAAAAAAAGTATACATATTAGGTATCACTGCGTCCGAATCGACCGACTCTATAAAAATATCACATGATCTAACCTGTCAGATGAATGTTGTAAATAACAAAAAATAAAAACGGTGCTAAATAAACAATTTTTTTATCACCTTACATCACAAAAAGTGTAATAGCAAGCGATCAAAAAGTCACACGCACCCCAAAATAGTGCCAATAAAACTGTCATCTCATCCCGCAAAAATCATACCCTACCAAAGGTAATCGCCCAAAAAATGAAAAAATTATGTCTCTCAGACTATGGAAACACTAAAACATTATAATTTTTTTTGCTTCAAAAAAGAAATCATTGTGTAAAATTAACATAAATAAAAAAAAGTATACATATTAGGTATCGCCGCGTCCGTATCGAACGGCTATATAAAAATATTACATGACCTAACCCCTCAGATGAACACCGTAAAAAATAAGAAATAAAAACTGTGCTAAATAAACAATTTTTTGTCACCTTACATCACAAAAAGTGTAATAGCAAGCGATCAAAAAGTCACACGCACCCCAAAATAGTGCCAATAAAACTGTCATCTCATCCCGCGAAAATCATACCCTACCAAAGGTAATCGCCCAAAAACTGAAAAAATGATGTCTCTCAGACTATGGAAACACTAAAACATGATTTTTTTTTGCTTCAAAATTTACATAAATAAAAAAAAGTATACATATTAGGTATCGCTGCGTCCGAATCGACCGGCTCTATAAAATTATCACATGATCTAACCTGTCAGATGAATGTTGTAAATAACAAAAAATAAAAACGGTGCCAAAACAGCTATTTCTTGTTATCTTGCCTCACAAAAAGTGTAATATGGAGCAACCAAAAATCATATGTACCCTAAACTACTAACAACAATACTGCCACCCTATCCCATAGTTTCTAAAATGGGGCCACTTTTTTGGAGTTTGTACACTAGGGGTGCATCAGGAAGGCTTCAAATGGGACATGATATAAAAAAAAACAGTCCAGCAAAATCTGCCTTCCAAAAACCGTATGGCATTCCTTTCCTTCTGCGCCCTGCCGTGTGACCGTACAGTAGTTTACGACCACATCTGGGGTGTTTCTGTAAACTACAGAATCAGGGCCATAAATATTGAGTTTGCACCAGATGTTGTATATTGCCAAAAAAGGGGGATTTTTTACAACCAGATTATTAGTGCAGTTTTCCAAGATTGAATTTCAATGTCACAAAAGCTCAAATGCAGTGCTGGTGCACTGAGATTGCATAAAATGTCCGCCACTGCCGCCCACCTAACTAACAGACGGATAAAAGTTTTATTTTTCGTTCACTGGGCTCATGGCAGAGTAAAAAGTTTGTGCAATGCACCCACACAACTAAATGTATGTTGATCGATGAGTTAGATTTACAGCCTTTCAAAAAGCGCCAAGAAAGCGCCAAACCCGAACTTTTACTAAAATGTTCGGGTTCGGGGTCCAAAAATCCTAAAGTTTAACTTTTAAGCGAACCAGAACTTTATAGTTCTGGTTCGCTTAACCCGATTCATTACACTTGTAAGAGTGATCAATTTAAAGCATTTATTTTAATGTTGATGATTATGGCTTATAGCTAATGAAAACCCCAAAGTCAGTATCTCAGAAAATGAGAATATTGTGAAAAAGTTCAATATTGTAGAATCATGGTGTCACACTCTAATCAGATAATCAACAAAAAACACAAGTTTTCCTAAGCCTTTAAATGAACTTTCAGTCTTATTCAGTAGGCTACACAATCATGTGGAAGACTGCTGACTGGATAGTTGTCCAGAAGACAGTCATTGACACCCTCCACAAGGAGAATAACCCAAAAAAGGTAATTGGTAAAGAAGCTGGCTGTTCACAGAGTGCTGTATCCAAGCATATTAAAAGAATTTTGAGTGGGAGAAAAAAGTGTGGTGTAAAAAAAGGTGCACAAGCCACAGGGAAAACAACAGCCATGAAAAGATTGTCAAGAAAAGGCCATTCAAGAATTTTTTTTTGGGGGGGGGAATTCACAGTGGACTGTGGCTGGAGTCAGTGCTTCAAGAGCCAGACATATCATGAACATGGGCTACAACTGTGGCATTCCTTGTGTCGAGCCACGTATAACCCAGAGACAATGTCAGAAACATCTTACCTGGGCTAAGGTGAAAAAGAACTGCATGCATGGCAGCTATGGAAACAGTATAGCACTGCAAGCTATGTGTCACGAATCGATAGGCATAGTGCAACCCTAACCTCCACCCACACCACTATCCCTACCTACTTGCACGGCCCATCCTAACCGACGGTGCGCAACTGGACGACAGTTCTTTACGTAAGTGCAGGGGCCTACAGGGAGGAAACAAGGTGGGAGAATACAAGAGACAAGGACATCAAACACAGAAACGTAAGCTACTAGGCTGGATCAGAAACCAAATAAACAAATAACCAAACATAAGCAGCAACCAGAACAAAATGGAAGCCGAGGTCAAAAGCCAGGAGGTCATGTCAGCACAAAGGAATAACACAGGATCAAGGTCAACTACAAGCCGAGGTCATAAGCCACAAGGTCTGCCCCTGCTCCACCACCGGCTCCTCCTCCCTCTTTATCAGCGGGACGCCGGCGGTGCTGCAAGGAGTGAGCGCACCGCCGATTCCCTGTTGCACTATGCTGTTTGTGAATTAGGACAACCCTTTCAAATATTGCATCATTGTATATTGGACTATTTTAAATATCAGATATTGGTTTTTACAAAGATAGATAGATAGATAGATAGATAGATAGATATAGCTGGATCACATGTTACAATCTTAGGGTAAAAATACCACTTTTTAGAGTGACATGTCTGCAAATAGGGTATAAATCTTCATTTTCCTATGTGGTAATAGAATTTAATATATTAAAGGTTTATTTTATTGAGAAATGAACATCATTAAATAAGAGGGTATTTTAAGTTTCCATAGCCTTAATTAAGGGGTAGCTTCAATAATTTATGTCATATTATGTTCAGTTTAGTATTATGCTTTCTTGCATAATAAATAAAATAATAAAACATGATTTATAGGTCGTTTGCAAGTGCAAGGTTTTCCCAGTTAGAGAACAATTTATATTGTCTATTGTTGCTACATACAGTATAGAGTAATTGCTGTATTGTTACTTTAGTTAAAGCTATTTTCTCGCACATTGCTGGGCGCACAGTATTTTGTCATACTTCTATCATTGTAAAATGATCTCTCTGATATCCTTATTTATTTTTAAACATTATGCTAATGTGAAGCTTTGTGACTTGTGGTGTTTAATGATATAGCAGATTTAATTAGATGTTTTCCGTGAAATAATTATTGAAGGACTCTGGGAATCCTCTCAAGTGTTTCTTAATTTCATCGGATAATAACACTGAACTTGGTACTTGTGTGGGAGCCGCGCTGATTTGTTTATGAAATAACAACTAGACAGCAAGAATGTTTTAATTGTACTTTGGTTGAGCATGTTCAATTGCCCACACAACGTTCTTTGGATATCTTAATATGGTTTAGAGATAAATGGCTTATAACATTAATGTTACCCTATGTATCAATGGGCTCTCTCATTGCTTCTCCTGGCAAGTCCAGACCTGGCTAAGTCTGCACCTTCAGTTTTTTCAACCAAGCACATTCAGCCAGCAATGGGCCCCCTGATTTCTGGAGCTCCATGCATGGTTTGTGTGTGCCACAATCAATGGTTTGTGGTTTGTGTGTGCCACAATCTGCGACAGATATACGCCAAAAAGTGGCATATATCTGTTAGTAAATGTTTGGAGAAAAATGAATACTGCACACCAAGATTAACACCTCATCCCAACTGTAAAGAATGGGACTGGGGCTGCTTTGTGCCTCAGGGCCTTGTGATCATTGAGAGAACAATTAATTCAAAGATGTATGAAAACCCTTTACAGGAGAATGTAAGGGCAGCAGCCCATGACCTCAAGCTGAAGGAAAATTGGGTAATGCAACAAAACAGTGACTCAAATCACACAAGTAAATCAACTAAAGGTTGAAAAAAATTTTTGTAATGGCTAAATCAAAGTCCTGATCTTAAAGGGGTTATCCCATCTTAGACAATGGGGGCATATCGCTAGGATATGCCCCCATTGTCTGATAAGTGCGGGTCCCACCTCTGAGACCCGCACCTACATGGAGAACAGAGCTGGGGAGCGTTTTCCACCGTTTTGGTAATCACTTTCACAAGGGGATCCAGACCGTATGACAGGGAATGTGTTTCTACTGACACTGGACACACAAAGTGGATGTTTTGATTTACACAACATCATGGGTCACTTAACAGCAATATCTAAACACAAGAGCATTTCTTCTAGAGAAATGTAATATTTGAAGGGGTTTTCCGAGATTCATATATTAATAACCTATCCTAATAATTAGGTCATTAATATCAGATTAGTGGGTGTCCAACTCCCTTAAACAGTTGATCAGCAAGGGTGCCGGAAGCGGCAGTGCTCTGGTAAGTGCCACAGCCTCTTTCTAGGCAAGTAATGTCATGTTCATCGGTCATGTGGCCTAGGTGCAAATCAGTCCCATTCAAGTGAATAGGGCCGATGTGCGATACCAAGCACAGCTGCTATGCAATGGATTGCAATGTGCTTGTTAAGCAAAAAAACGGGGTAAGAAGCACTCAAGGTCCCAATTTGGGGACAAACGGCAATAACAAAATTCCAATAAAAAAATTGGTGAGATGGTGCCCGCGGATGGGGATCCTGGCTGGGGGTCCCATCTTAGTAACAAATTATAGAGATATCCACAGCACTCTTCAATTCAGGTGAAAAAAGCGGTTACTTTATTAGTAACAGCAGCATACAGATAGCAACGTTTCAACAATCTCTGGTCTTTCTTAAGCTTGATAGCTTGAGAAAGACCAGAGATGGTTGAAACGTTGCTATCTGTATGCTGCTGTTACTAATAAAGTAACCGCTTTTCTCACCTGAATTGAAGAGTGCTGTGGATTTCTCTATAACTGTACTTGTTAAGCTGCCTCCTCATTCAGCTGATCAGCAAGGGTCCTAGGTGTCAGACCCCTGCCAATCTGATGTCAATGACCTAGCCTGATTATAGGTCATCAATATCTAATGTATTGTTATTGTCCATATTGTCGCCTTTGCTGGCTTGATTCATTTTTCCATCACATTATACACTTCTCCTTTCCAGAGGTTACGACCACTCTGCAATCCAGCAGCGGTGGCCATGCTTGCACACTATAGGAAAAAAAGATACCTCTCCGGCAGCTGGGACCGCAGGAATGTGCATAGACACGCGTATGCAGCGACTGCAATCCTCCACACCTTGCATCATCACTGTAACAGTAGTTATCACTCCTGGAATACAAGCAGTGTATAATGTGATGGAAAAATGAATCTAGCCAGCAAAGGAGGCAATATGGACAATTACAATACATTAGTAGCAGTGAGACTACCCCTTTAAGGATGGCTCTGTCGTAAGTCTTGCTTTTTTTTTTTTAGATCACATACAATATTCTTTATTTTAATATCTTTGTTCATTTATCAAGCTTTATCCTGTGAAATTAACATTGCCTCATATCCACAACATCCTGAGAATGTTAGCAACAGAAAATCAAACATATGCAAAAAAATTAGGTATTGATGCCAGAGTTAATAACTCATGTCTCGCACAAGCAGGTACGTTTTGAGATGGTTCATTACTAATGATTTCTGTTTCAATCCGTGCATATTACAAGAAGCAGCTGCTCTCCTGTGTGTGAAGGAAGACATGTATAGCCAAATCAAGAAAATTCGCTATCAATGAAAGGTACCTATGATTTTTAATGTACTCACAAGTAAAAGATATCAGGATTAGGAGGTGATTCACAATTCATGTCATATCAATTAAAAAAAGTATCTAAAATACCGGTGTATATGCCGTGACCAGGAACGGGTACACGCTGACGCCACTTATGCAGTGGGTCAGGATATGGGTTGTTTAAATGTTATGTATTTGTAGTGACGCCAATTGCAGCGTGCACAGGGTATTGTCACAGGGCCCTTCAAAGGTGTTATAACGCATGTCCCAGAGTAGGAATGCCAGAGTGGTGTAATGTCTCTGTATGGTAGTGGTAATTGTGTCAACGGTGTCTCCTACCTGGGTGGACTCCTGGCTCCTGGCTCATTTGCAATAAATTGAGTGTAGTGATAGGAGGAGTAATAGAGAGATTTTGCAGCAGAAATTGAGATCCAGACCTTTGGTAAAGTTCAAACTCGTCTTTATTTAGGGTAACTTTCATCCAAGCAAGGTACAGCTTTAGTCTTAGGTCCCAGCAGGCTTTCAGCAATGGTTGGCAGGAATTTATCTTCTGCTCTATCAACCTGGAGATTGCAGGAAAGGATGTCTGCTTTGTAGCTCTATACTGTGGCAGGAATTTGGCTTCTGCACTCTTTATCTTCTGCTGTATGGGGACTGACTAGCTGAGGAGGGATATGGCTTCTCCTGGGTCTCTGGACTTTACTCACAGTTATCTTCTCAGGGTATGCTTTCTTCCTGGAACTGGAGTTTGTCTGCTTGGGCTCAGGCTGGGGATTGCGATCAATGTATCAGCTGAGACAAGATCCTAGTTTTTCTTTCCTATGCAGGGGGAAGGCTATCACACAGCCTTCCCCAACAGTGGTGGCTGGCACCCTCACTCTAACTTCCTTCCCTCCTTCTGCTGCAGAATGTGGGCACAGCACAGGGGGGAGATAAGCTGAAACAAACTATTCCAGCTTAGATGTACTAAACTGAACCTAACTCCTTGCTAACACAGGTTTGCCTGACATTCGCGAATATTTGGTTGCGTTTGCACGATCGCGTTCGCAAATCGTCCCTGCCTATGTTTGTCCATCACTAGTGGTCACATGAGAGGACTATTTTTTAAAGGCCATTGCTGACTCTGTACCCTCAAAATTCCAAATGTCTGTGGCTATTGCTTCACCTAGCAAGATCATTTACATCTATACCAGTGTATTTAAAGCATTCTCCTTTAAAATATTGATAATAAATTTTTTAAAATTTCTTTTTCATTTTTTTTCTTTTGCCTTCGCCAGCCTCATTTTTTTATATTACTTATTTATATACAGTATATAATTTAGATTTACAACTGAACAACCTCTGCCAACTAGGCTAGCCTAGGCCCCTACCTTCAGGCCATCTCTTCCTGGGGTCAGTCTCCGTTGCAGAGATTCAGTACAGAATTCGGAATGTTTCAATCATGTTTACTAGAACTCTGCCCTCCGCAACCAGCCTCGGCCCTTCTGCCGCCATCAGCAGTGCCAGCCTTGGCCCCTCTGCCACAGCCTCGGCCCCGATGCACCCAGCCTCTGCCCCTCTGCCCGCCTCATTTATTCATATTACTCATTTATATAAATTGAAGATTTATACCTGAACAACCTCTGCCATCTAGGCTAGCCCAGGCCCCTACCTTAAGGCCATCTTTCTGGAGGTGAGTCTCCATTGCAAAGACTGAGTACAGACTTAGGAATGTTTTGTGTTTACTACAACGATTAATAATACATTAATGCTTTCCACAGAAAATAGAATAATAATGATTAAATAGCAAAAAGAGAAGTACAATTGCTAAAACAGTAGTGTAATTGGTTGGTTTATTCACAGCTTTATTAAATATCTCCTAAACAGATACTGCATGAGATAAAAAAAAAAAAAATTAAAAATGACTTAATTCCTCCAGATCTCTATCTTATTTCTGTTGCCATGTGGATGCCCATGAAGCAGAAAATTAGATATGAGTGTAAATAGACAGTAATGACTTAATATTCTTAAAATATCATTTGTAATATTAAAAAAAAACAATGGATTTGGTAAAACAGTGCAGCGGGAAGCTAATCATTGTGCCACTGATGCAGAAACAAACAAATTGATCACATTGCAGAAGTTTTATTTGCTAAAATGTGAACCTATAATGTTTGAAAACCTATAGATTTCAGGTGTCATGGTTAGAGCTGAGCGAAGTTCTCAAAACTTCTATTAGTTTGCTTCACAAATTTCACAAATCTGAGATGACCATTGAAAAAAATATATATATATACTTACCATATCCATTTGCTTGCAAGTAGTCCACCGTGGACAACTTGAATAAAGATCCAGTGCGAAATCTTGCACGGTACGTTATGACGTCATCAGTAGAGATGACCGAATTGAAGCTGACGAAGAGGAATTCGATCCGAATTTCAGGAAAAATTTGATTTGCGCAGAATTTCTTCACGCTTCGTGGAAACGAATGATGTATTTTCCTAAAATGGCTGCTGCATGTGTGAGGACATGGAGAAAGGATCTCTGGGAAGGCAGGATAACCCATAATGCCATGCATGCAGCCAATCAGCACATTACACAATAGTGCTCTGTCTTAATTGCCATTATATAGCTCTGTAATTCCAGCAAACCATTCTTGTTATTGGGGTGCAATTGCTGTTTGATACAGCCATTAACAGGGTTTATTACAAGGAAATATTTCTAGAGTACGTCTTTTTTGCCCTTTTGTGGTGCAGTGATATATTCTAAAGCCCTGTTTGCTGTGTATTAGTGGCGAAATAAAAATATATTCGCCGTTCAATGTTGCACATATCTTTTTAAAAGCCTTTTGTGCTGTGTAAAAAATAAAAAAATTAGGGCCTAATTGCCCTTCAGCGGTGCAGTGATATATCCTAAGGCCCTGTTTGCTGTGTATTAGTGGTGAAATAAAAAATATTTGATCTAACATTTGATTATTTGATCTAACAGTATGTCAGACGGAGAGGTACCAGGCCCTGCACAGGGGAGTGGCAGAGGTCTTAATGTTTCTGGCACAGGCAGAGGTCGCAGAAGAGTAAAGGTTTGTTGCAGTAGGGGTCGCAGTGAGAGGCCTGAGCTCCCGGGGGTCATCTAGCGGTCGTTTCTTGACCAGCAACCCAGCGGTTCTTGAATGGTTGACTCGGTCATCCATTTCATCAGACACCCCCAGCCAAGAGTCGATGGATGCCTCTGACACAAAGCTTAGTTGGCATGGCCCGGGAGCAGGCCCTGTGCCCCCACTTGTCCTGAACCTTCCTAGGCTCGGCTCCAATTTTTAGAGAGGAAGAGCTACTAGAGGATAGTCAGCAGCTACTACCCAGCCAAAATCTGGAGGAGACATCCACCGCTTACTCCACTAGTAGGTGATGAGGAGAGTGGGGTGGGAGCTGGTGTTGTGAGCGGTCAGGCTGCTGAAGCAGAGATGGTTGAGGAGGAAATCAGTGACATGTAGACAGTACTCGATGATGATGATGTAGCTGATTGCACTTGGGAGCCGGATGACGAAGTGGCTTCATCATCATCGGGAGAAGAGGGTGGTAGTTTGGCCGTGGACCAGCGGTAAAGGATTCAGCAGGGTGGCAGCAGTGGGGGGTTAGGAGTCAAACGTGCCCGGGGTAGACCACCCACTTCACGGGAGCCTAGCCGCCTGGGAGGTGGCGGTGCAGGGGTTCAAGGAGGTAGCGGCGGTAGCAGTCAGTCAGTACGTAGTGTTAGGGTAAAATCACCTACTTGGCGGTGTGGCAGTTTTTTGTTAAGCCGCCGGACACAACTACCACCAAACTACAGAGACATTGTAGGCCATTACACCACTATAGCATTTCTGATCTGGGATGTGCGTTTTAACACCTTGGAAGGGCCCTGGGATAGTACCCTGCACACGCTGCAATTGGCGTCACGACAAATACAGAATATTATCCTCCCGCACCTGGCCACTGCACATGCAAAGCGTCCGCCTTCATTGTGAGCAGCAAGCTTTTCAGTAGACATAGAAGTGGGATGGTTAAGCTGATAATGGCGGCATCGCCGCTCACCATATGTGTTGATTCCTCAAAGTTGCGTAAAACCTCACAGAGGTCAGACATCCATGCCCACTCAACGCTTGTGCAGAGCGGAATCTGACTGGAAAGATGACGACCATGTTGCAGCTGGTATTCCACTACTGCCCTCTGCTGCTCACAAAGCCTGGCCAACATGTGAAACGTGGAGTTCCAGCGCGTGCTCACGTCGTACAAGCACTGCTGCAGCATTGACAGACCAGCGGCAGCTGTAGATGACTTTCGGAAATGGTAGGTTTTGAGAAACCGCTGAACCAATAAGTTGAACACGTGGGCTAGGCATGGTATGTGTGTGAAAATGCCGAGCTCCAAAGCCGCCACCAAGTTACGGCCATTAGACACAACCATTCCTGGTTGTAGGTTAAGTGGTGAGAGCTAAAGCTCAGTCTGGTCCCTTTTACCCTACCACAGCTCTGCGGCGGTGTGCTGTTTGTCACCTAAGCAAATAAGTTTCAGCACGGCCTGTTGCCGCTTCCCCACTACACTGCTTACAGCTACTGACTGATGGCTGACTGGTGCTGCAAGATGACAATTCAGAGGTGGAAGTGGCAGAGAAGGTGGAGGAGGAGAAAAGGGTGTTGCAGCCACTAATGTAGGGGTTTGCAGAAATCCTGATGGAAATGTAGCGTCCCTGGCCACAAGCACTTGGCCATATGTCAGTTGTTAAGTGGACCTTCCTAATAACTGCATTGGTCAGGGCATGGGTGATGTTACGGGACACATGCTGGTGTAAGGCGGATATGGCACATCGGTAAAAATAGTGGCGGCTGGGGACTGAGTAACGAGGGACGGCCGCCTCCATCAGGCTGCGCTAAGCCTAAATGTTAACATTTCCATGGCCAGCAATTTGGAAATGTGTGCATTTAGTGCTATGGCCTGTGGGTGGGTGGCTGGGTATTTACGCTTTTGTTCAAAGGCCTGGGGCATGGACATCTGTATGCTGTGCTGGGACACAGAAGTGGATGTTCTAGCTGATGGTGCTTGCGAAAGTCCAAGTGCAGGGTGAGAGGCCTCCGGGCCTGCATCTTGGACAGGGGATTGACCAGAGTGTAACACAGGGGAAGAGGACACAGTGGTGTGACCCGCAGACACTGATTGTGGACCCAGGCGTTCGGACCACCTATTAGGGTGCTTTGATGCCATGTGGCGGATCATGCTGGTGGTGATGAGGTTTCTAGTGTTCACGTCTCTGCTCATTTTGGTATGGTATAGGTTGCAAATGACAATTCTTTTATCGTCCACGCTTTCCTCCAAAAAAACGCCAGACTTAGGAACACCTACCCCTTGGCAAGGGAGATTGCCGCAAGGGGGTGCTACGGGGAACAGCTGCGGGCTTGTTAGTTGTGGCCCACCTTCTCCCTTTTGCAACCCCACTGCCTCTTCCAGCCTTTTGCGGTGCTGTCGATCCCTCCCCCTCTGTACTGCTGTCCTCACTCAGCTTGCCACCTTCCCAGGTTGGGTCAGTGATTTCATCGTCCACCACCTCCTCTTCCACTTCGTCACTCTGGTAATCCTCCTGACTTGTTGACCTAACAATAACATCACTTATTGACAACTGTGTCTCATCATCATCATCCACATCCTGAAACACTAATTGCCATTCCCCACCACCATCTTCTTTTGACTGTGGTGCTCAAGAGTTTGGTATTAAGGGCACAAGATCTCCTCATGTCCTTCTTCAAGCGGGCTTGGTGAGAAGCCAAATGTAAGGAATGGCAATGAAAAGAGCTCCTCGGAATATCCGAGTGTTTGCAAAGACTCTCCATTGTGGGAGGAAGGAGGATCAGGGCGAGGATTCTGTTGACCAGACTCTTGGCTACTGAGACTGGACTTTGTGGAATACAGGGTGGTGCTTAACTGACTGGAAGCATTATCTGCTTTAATCCAGCAGACCACCTGATCGCACTGGTCTGACTTTAAGAGCGTTGTTCTGTGCCGCCCTGCAAACTGGGACATGAAGCTAGGTATCGTGGATTAGTGTGCTTCTTGTGCACTGCCAGCAGGCATAGTTTCACTGCGCCCAGTGCCACGGCCTCTGCGTTCTCCATCAGCAGCACGTCCACTTCCCCGTCCCTACTGCTTGCCTTCATCATATTAAATTGTATATATGCTTGCAAGTATGTCACACGTACAGTAGCGCAGTTTTTTTTTAAGTGTCTGCGCAAATAAATTACAGTCAATGTCACAGATATTTAGGATGCGGAACCTTTATACAGGAGAGGTACCACAGGTAATGGCACTACTCTCAACAGTGGCTAAGAAAAAAATTACAGTCAATGTCACTGGTATTTGGGATGCGGAAACGTTATACAAGAGAAGTACCACAGGTAATGGCACTACTGTCAACAGCGGCTAAGAAAAAATTATAGTCAATGTCACTGATATTTGGGATGCGGAAACGTTATATAGGAGAGGTACTACAGGAAATGGCACTGCTGTCGACAGCGGCTAAGAAAAAATTACAGTCAATGTCACAGATATTTGGGATGCGAAAACGTTATACAGGAGATGTAGCGTAGGTAATGTCACTGTCCGCAGCGTCAACGGAAAAAGTACACTGGATGTCACAGATATTTTTAGGATGCGCAAACGTTACACAGGAGATGTAGCGCAGATAATGTAACTGTCCGCAGTGGACACTTTACAGGGCAGAGAAGGGAGGGAGTGCCATTTAGCTTTTTCTGGAATGGTTTTCAGGTGCTATATCACATTTGCAGAGACCCTGAGGTACTATGGAAACCCCCTATAAGTGACCCTAATTTGGAAACTACACTCGTTAAGTTATTTATCAGAAATTAATGAGCATTGGATGGTGCAAAATGAAAATTTTAATTTTCCACAGATATGCATTTCAGTGCCCAATATGCTGTGGCCAGGTGGTGGCATCTAAGACTTATCACATCCTTTAAATTGTTAGGCCGGCTCCACTTGGTACAGAAATGCCATAAATGTGGATGTAAACTGCTCTTTGGGTACGCTGCAGGGTTTAAAAGGAAAGACCACATTTTGGCTTTTGCAGCACAGTTTTGTTTGTTTTATTTATTGGTGCCATGTTACATTCAAACGGCTTCTGAGGCACCAGTACAGCTATTTGTTGAGAACCATCCATTTTATTTATTTTTTCTGTTGATGGAGCTGTGTCAGGTCTTATTTTTGTGGGATGAGTTACCATTATCATTATTATGTTTTATTTTAGCGTGCATATGAATCTTTGATTGCATTTTAGTTCACTTTTTGGGAAGCAGGATAAAGAAAAGGCAGCAATGCTTTTTGGATTTTGTTTTCACGGCATGTACTGTGCAGGAAAAATTACATGTTAACTGTATTCTGCCAGTCAATATGATTACAGATATACCAATTATATATAGCTTTTTTTTTTTGTTTTACCCCTTTTAGACAATTTTGTTTATGTTTGTCCATTTTCTGAGAGCCAATTTTTTTTCTGATAATTGTCTTGTGTGAGGGCTTGTTTTTTGTGGGATGAGGTAACTTTTCTGAAATAACCAGCTGGGGGCAAATAGGACTTTTTGATTGCTTTATACACTGCCTGTCAAAAAAAAAAGTTGCCACCAAAAAAAGACGTTAGCTTTGATTACGGCAAGCATTCGCTGTGGCATTGTTTCAATAAGCTTCTGCAATGTCACAAGATTAATTTCCATCCAGTGTTGCATTAATTTTTTACCAAGATCTTGCATTGATGATGGTAGAGTCTGACTGCTGCGCAAAGCCTTCTTCAGCACATCCCAAAGATTCTCAATGGGGTTAAGGTCTGGACTCTGTGGTGCCAATCCATGTGTGAAAATGATGTCTCATGCTCCCTGAACCATTCTTTCACAATTTGAGCCCAATGAATCCTGGTATTGTCATCTTGGAATATGCCTGTGCCATCAGGGAAGAAAAAATCCATTGATGGATTAACCTAGTCATTCAGTATGTTCAGGTAGTCATCTGACCTCATTCTTGGAGCACATACCGTTGCTGAACCTAGACCTGACCAACTGCAGCAACCCCAGATCATAGCACTGCCCCCACAGGCTTGTACAGTAGTAGGCACTAGGCATGATGGGTGCATCAGTTCATCTGCCTCTCTTCTTACCCTGATGCGCCTGTCACTCTGGAACAGGGTAAATCTGGACTCATCCGACCACATGACCTTCTTCCATTGCTCCAGAGTCCAATCTTTATGCTCCCTAGCAAATTGAAGCCTTTTTTTCTGCTTTGCCTCACTGATTAGTGGTTTTCTTATGGCTACACAGCTGTTCAGTCCCAATCCCTTGAGTTCCCTTCGCATTGTGCGTGTGGAAATGGTCTTACTTTCACTATTAAACATATCCCTGAGTTCTACTGTATTTTTTATTCAATTTGATTTCACCAAACGTTTAAGTGATCGCCGATCACAATCATTCAGGATTTTTTCCCGCCACATTTCTTCCTCCAATACGATGGGTCCCCACTATCCTTCCAGTTTTTAATAATGCGTTGGACAGTTCTTAACCCAATTTAAGTCGATTCTGCAATCTCCTTAGATGTTTTCTCTGCTTGATGCATGCCAATGATTTGACCCTTCTCAAACAGACTAACATCGTTTTCACGACCACAAGATGGTTGTTTAAGAAATGAGAAGCAACTCATTGCACCAGTTGGGGTTAAATAACTTGTTGCCAGCTGAAAGATAATCGCCCATGCAGTAATTATCCAATAGGAGGCTTATAACTATTTGCTTAGTTAAATCCAGGTGGTGACGTTTTTTTTTTTGGGACAGGCAGTGTATTATGTTTTTGGGAGGTGAGGTGACCCAAAAATGGGTTTTCTGGCACTTTTTTTTTATTTTATTTTTACAGCATTCACCTGACTGGATAGGTCACGTTATATTTTTATAGAACGGATTGTTATGCATGATTAATATCACGGATGCAGCATCACACGGACATCATCTGTAATTTGCGTATCTGCATTTTGTGGACCAAAAAATGCATACAGCCGTGTGCATGAGGCCTCAGGTTACATACACATAACTAGTTTTGAAGTGATTGAGAAAAGTGCTGCATGCCACAAATGGTATTTGTGTTTTGCAGAACTGTGATTTGCGGGCCCCAAAATGTATATGGTTGTGTACATGTGTATAACAATGTTTATCTCCCCGAGTGCAAAATCTTATTGATAGGTTTATTTTTTATTAAATTACCCTAGTGCATATTTTTTCTGTTAGCCATTACTGAGGGAATGATGTAATTGGACAAAATCCGTGAAATCCATCAGTTGGGCATTTCTTCCCTTGGAGCACAGTTTGCTGCATCTGTGTCTTAACACATGGGCCAAAGCAGAATAGCTAGAACATGCCCCTTCTGTTTCATGTGGAGCACAAGCTTCACCATCACCTCTTGTACTACAATGTATATAGCTATATTCAAAGAAGGTCATAGACAAGAAAATAAAATTAAGTGGGCTTCTTTCACCACAGAGCTCCTATCCAGTAAGTTTTTGAAAGGTATTTTCCGAGATTTTTTTACTGATGACCTATCCTCCCAGTATCCTCCATTTATTTTTATAGAGTTCTCAGAACAGCCAAGCAAGTGTGCATCTTGGGAGTTGTAGTTTTACCACAGGTGGAGTGCTGGAAATTTGTTGTTTACAGGCCAAGACTAAGCTGTGAGAAGGAAGCACTACTTTAATGAAGTACTAATATCTCTTCTAGATTGTGATCCTTTGCAAGTAATGAAGAACTGGTGTTTTTTTTAATAAGATTATGGTGAACATATTTTTCTAATGGGCCACTGTACAGATGCCCAGGTTGCCAAAGACTATGATATGTCTAACCCTGGCCATATTACATAAGGGATAAGACAAATGATAGAACCTAGTGCTGGACATCTTGTGTATTCCCCCAACATCCATTCACATTCATACACTGGTATTAATACTATTAAACCAAATAGAAAAAAAAATAACGCTTTCTAGTTTGAGCTTTAAAAGGACAAAATATTTGGTGGGTCAGCTAAAAGTCAATGTTGAAGGGAAGTATGCAAGATCAAACAGAGATTAAGGTGGAAATATATTTAAATCGTCCAAATGTTACACTAATAGGATTATGAAATAATAGGATTATAAATATTAAACCTTTAGTTTATTAATAGCGCTGCATAAATCTAACAAGAGTTACAATGACAAAAAGGCAATGAAAATTAGCTACTAAACATCTTGAAAGGATTTTATATTTGAGAATATAATGAGCTCCAGCTTTCTGGCTTCTGTACTACAACTTTATACACTGGGTGAGCATAAAATATATCTGTAAATGACACAAAATCTATTGTCTCGTGTCATGTATTTAGGACATATGAACATATATTATTATTTAGTTCATTATTTTTCTATGATTTAACAGGGAAGTATTCCCCTACACATTCTTAGAACTTATTCCCACACAAGAAAAATGATAAAAAAATTATATTTAATTATCGTTCCTGCCAGCTGGGACTTGTACAAGCAATAGACAGCAAAGGATGTACTTTCGAGGTCAATGCCCCAGAAATGTTGTTAGTAAAATATAGTAGTAATATTAAAATATATTTTTTAACCAGATATGAAAATAAACCTATGATTTGGAATGTTCAGGTTTGAAGTAAATATTCAACCTGCTTGCTCTATAGACTATGCAGGGTCACATACCCACAACTCCCAGTTTACCTTTATTGTAGACGGCTGTCAATTCATTCTTAAATATCTAGTAGGAAGCACATCAAATAGTAATATCAAAGTATGCACCAGAATAGTTATAATGTGAGAAATGCAAGTAGTTACAAAAACAGTCATGTCAGTAGAGGTGACACAAGTCCTTTTTAACCACATCTCTGCTGCTGTACAAATATATACGTCGCCAATTGGGTCCTTAAAGATTACGCCAACTCCGGAGCGGAGAGGATGCCATAGCCACTGGGCTGTTGCTGTTTAATACAGCAGACACCCAGAAACAATGTTAGTGATTGGTGATAATGCCGATCATACACATTCAAATGCTCAGATGCCATGATCAATTGTGACTACAGATTCCCCACATGGAGGTCGGGGAAGCTGTTCCCTCTCTTTAATAACCTTGGTATCTCTGACAAATCTGAGACTAAGACACCAGTAGTTCTTATGGAGGCCTACAGGTGGCAGCGCTCTATCAGAACATAACAAATCTTCCATACACTGCAATAGTAATGAATTGCAGTGTATAGGAAAAGCAGTCTGAAGATCACATATTCAAGTTCCCAAAGGTGTCTCAAAGATTAAAATAGTTAAAAAGGTTTTTATAAATATAAAAAATTACAAAATTCAAATCCTCCCCTTTCTCCATAAAAAATAAATAAAGATCATTTGCACTGCCGTGTCCCAAAACTCCCATACAATAAAATAGAACTGTCTTTGTCCCATACAATAAACTCCGTAATAGAAAAAAATCTAAACAGCCAATTCGCCATTTTATGTTCCTTCACCTCTCCCCAAAAATGTATTAAAATGTGATCAAAAGCCATACACACTCCATAATGGTATCAATAAAAACTACAGATCACCCCACAAACAATGAGCCCTCATACGACTCTATATATGTAATTACAGTATAAAAAAAGTGTTGGGGGTCAGAATATACTTATAACAATTAAAAAAAATGTAAACTATATAAATGTGGTAGCACTGTAATCATAGTGACATGGAGAATGAAGGTAACAGGTCAGTGCAATTCCACAGAAATTTTTCTGGTAATAAAGCAGGTAATTAAGTTTGTACTCCACGCTGGAATTGACTTTTGTAAGGGTACATTCCACAAAGTTTTTTTTTTTAATTATATTTATTTATCATTTTCTTCTTATTAACTACCTCCCGACCGCTGTACGCAGATATGCGTCCGGGAGGTGGTTGCTTTACTCCTCCTGGACGCATATACGCGTCATCTCGCGAGACGCGAGATTTCCTGTGAACGCGCGCATACAGGCGCGCGCGCTCACAGGAACGGAAGGTAAGCGAGTGGATCTCCAGCCTGCCAGCGGCGATCGCTCGCTGGCAGGCTGGAGATCCGAATTTTTTAACCCCTAACAGGTATATTAGACGCTGTTTTCATAACAGCGTCTAATATACCTCCTACCTGGTCCTCTGGTGGTCCCTTTTGTTAGGATCGACCACCAGAGGACACAGGTAGGTCAGTAAAGTCGCACCAAACACTACACTACACTAGACCCCCCCCCCCCCGGTCACTTATTAACCCTTTATGAACCCCTGATCACCCATAATCACCCCATATAAACTCCCTGATCACCCCCCTGTCAGACTCCGTTCAGACGTCCGTATGATTTTTACGGATCCACGGATACATGGATCGGATCCGCAAAACACATGCGGACGTCTGAATGGAGCCTTACAGGGGGGTGATCAATGACAGGGGGGTGATCAGGGAGTGTATATGGGTGATCACCCGCCTGTCATTGATCACCCCCCTGTAAGGCTCCATTCAGACGTCCGCATGCGTTTTGCGGATCCGATCCATGTATCCATGGATCGGATCCACAAAACACATGCGGACGTCTGAATGGAGCCTTACAGGGGGGGTGATCAGTGACCGGGGGGTGATCACCCTGATCACCCCCTGTCATTGATCACCCCCCTGTAAGGCTCCATTCAGACGTCCGCATGTGTTTTGTGGATCCGATCCATGGATCCGTAAAAATCATGCGGACGTCTGAATGGAGCCTTACAGGGGGGGTGATCAGTGACAGGGGGGTGATCAGGGAGTCTATATGGGTGATCACCCCCCTGTCATTGATCACCCCCCTCTCATTGATCACCCCCCTGTAAGGCTCCATTCAGACGTCCGCATGTGTTTTGCGGATCCGATCCATGGATCCGTAAAAATTATACGGACGTCTGATTGGAGCCTTACCAGGGGGGTGATCAGGGAGTCTATATGGGTGATCACCCCCCTGTCATTGATCACCCCCCTGTCATTGATCACCCCCTGTAAGGCTCCATTCAGACATTTTTTTTGGCACAAGTTAGCGGAAATTTTTTGTTTGTTTTTGTTTTTTCTTACTAAGTCTCATATTCCACTAACTTGTGTCAAAAAATAAAATCTCACATGAACTTACCATACCCCTCACGGAATCCAAATGTGTAAACATTTTTAGACATTTATATTCCAGACTTCTTCTGACGCTTTAGGGCCCCTAAAAAGCCAGGGCAGTATAAATACCCCACATGTGACCCCATTTCAGAAAGAAGACACCCCAAGGTATTCCGTGAGGGGCATATTGAGTCCATGAAAGATTGAAATTTTTGTCCTAAGTTAGCGGAAAGTGAGACTTTGTGAGAAAAAAACAAAAAAAATCAATATCCGCTAACTTATGCAAAAAAAATAAAAAATTTCTAGGAACTCGCCAGGCCCCTCATTGAATACCTTGGGGTGTCTTCTTTCCAAAGTGGGGTCACTTGTGGGGTATTTATACTGCCCTGGCTTTTTAGGGGCCCGAAAGTGTGAGAAGAAGTCTGGGATCCAAATGTCTAAAAATGCCCTCCTAAAAGGAATTTGGGCCCCTTTGCGCATCTAAGCTGCAAAAAAGTGTCACACATGTGGTATCGCCGTACTCAGGAGAAGTTGGGCAATGTGTTTTGGGGTGTCATTTTACATATACCCATGCTGGGTGAGAAAAATATCTTGGTCAAATGCCAACTTTGTATAAAAAAAATGGGAAAAGTTATCTTTTGCCAAGATAGTTCTCTCACCCAGCATGGGTATATGTAAAATGACACCCCAAAACACATTCCCCAACTTCTCCTGAGTACGGCGATACCAGATGTGTGACACTTTTTTGCAGCCTAGGTGGGCAAAGGGGCACATATTCCAAAGTGCACCTTTCGGATTTCGCAGGCCATTTTTTACACATTTCGATTGCAAAGTTCTTCTCACACATTTGGGCCCCTAAGGGCTCTTTCACACCTGCGTTATAGTCTTCCGGCATAGAGTTCCGTAGTCGGGGCTCTATGCCTGGAAGAATACTGATCAGGATTTTCCTAATGCATTCTGAATGGACAGTCCGTCCTTCAGGATGCATCAGGATGTCTTCCGTTCCGGAACGGAACGTTTTTTGGCCGCAGCAAATAGCGCAGCATGCTGCGCTTTTTGCTCCGGCCAAAAATCCGGAACACTTGCCGCAAGGCCGGATCCGGAATGAATGCCCATTGAAAGGCATTAATCCGGATCCGGCCTTAAGCTAAACGTCGTTTCGGCGCATTGCCGGATGCGACGTTTAGCTTTTTCTCAATGGTTACCATGGCTGCCGGGACGCTAAAGTCCTGGCAGCCATGGTAAAGTGTAGTGGGGAGCGGGGAGCAGCATACTTACCATCCGTGCGGCTCCCGGGGCGCTCCAGAGTGACGTCAGGGCGCCCCAAGCGCATGGATCACGTGATCGCATGGATACGTCATCCATGCGCATGGGGCGCTCTGACGTCATTCTGGAGCGCCCCGGGAGCCGCACGGACTGTAAGTATACCGCTCCCCACTACTACTATGGCAACCAGGACTTTAATAGCGTTCGGATCCGTCTTCAAATGCTTTCAGTACACTTGCGTTTTTCCGGATCCGGCGTGTAATTCCGGCAAGTGGAGTACACGCCGGATCCGGACAACGCAAATGTGAAGGAGGCCTAAATTGCCAGGGCAGTATAACTACCCCACAAGTGACCCCATTTTGGAAAGAAGACACCCCAAGGTATTCCGTGAGGGGCATGGCGAGTTCCTAGAATTTTTTATTTTTTGTCGCAAGTTAGTGGAATATGAGACTTTGTAAGAAAAAAATAAAAATAAAAAATCATCATCATTTTCCGCTAACTTGTGACAAAAAATAAAAAGTTCTATGAACTCACTATGCCCATCAGCGAATGCCTTAGGGTGTCTACTTTCCGAAATGGGGTCATTTGTGGGGTTTTTCTACTGTCTGGGCATTGTAGAACCTCAGGAATCATGACAGGTGCTCAGAAAGTCAGAGCTGCTTCAAAAAGCGGAAATTCACATTTTTGTACCATAGTTTGTAAACGCTATAACTTTTACCCAAACCATTTTTTTTTTTTTGCCCAAACATTTTTTTTTTATCAAAGACATGTAGAACTATAAAGTTAGCGAAAAATTTATATATGGATGTCGTTTTTTTTGCAAAATTTTACAGCTGAAAGTGAAAAATGTCATTTTTTTGCAAAAAAATCGTTACATTTCGATTAATAACAAAAAAAGTAAAAATGTCAGCAGCAATAAAATACCACCCAATGAAAGCTCTATTAGTGAGAAGAAAAGGAGGTAAAATTCATTTGTATGGTAAGTTGCATGACCGAGCGATAAACGGTGAAAGTAGTGTAGTGCCGAAGTGTAAAAAGTGCTCTGGTCATGAAGGGGGTTTCAGCTAGCGGGGCTGAAGTGGTTAAAGCATAACATAGTTAACCATTACAAAAATACATATATATGCCATCATAGATTGCAAGCGGGTATCTTAACAATAAAGTTATACACCATTATAAACTACGAAGACATACTCCAGTAATTTATCCCCATTCAATTTAGCTTTTAAAAAAACCTCATATAACATCCCCCCCCCTCCCTTCCCCAAGAAAAACCTCCCTCCCTCCCCTCCACCCCTTTTTGGTTGTCTTGGGAGTATCCAAAAGGCCTTTCCTTTCAGTAACCTCTCTTCAGAAACCTTGTAGTTCCCTCACTTGTACTTTTCCTTATTTATTCATGGCTTCATCTGCCTGGCTTTCTCGTAACTTGTCACCCGTTCACATAAATTTTTCCAGTCCGCCACATTTGGCGGGCTGTCAGCTCCCCATCCTCTGGCCAAGACTACTCGTGCCAACATCAGACCTTTTTCCCATTTTCTTTCACTTTCTCTGTCCCCCCCAATTCTTCTAGTGTCTCCCAGGACTGCAATACTAATCTCCAAAGGGGCCGGTTTCCCTGTCTCTCTCTCAAGGTACTGAAAAACTTGCGACCAATACCCCTGAACAATCGGGCAGAGCCAGATCAAATGAACAAAATTGGCCCCCTCCTCTCCACACTTCCAACATTTTGCACCTCCAGTTTTATACATCTTACTCTTAACCCTTGGGGTAACATAGGTCCGGTGAAGAATAAAGAACTGCGTCAATCGAAAACTGCTGGATATTGTGCTCCTTTTAACATTTTTGTATATATTTCTCCAATCCAAAATTAAGGGTGCCACATCTTGTGCCCATTTCTTTTCACTGTTGAATCTACATTCCACAAAGTTAAAAAGAAAAGTCATTGAAGTGGCAAAACTGTGTGACCCTAAAACTCCTCAGCAGATTATGACTTTATTTACAGTGCTTTGTGAAAACACTGGATGGTTTAAATGGCCCTGTTTGCTGCTGAAATATTATGCAGGGTGACCAGAAGGAATTTTCTAACATTTTTCATTGTTTTGATTACCTTTTATAGTAATGCCATGACAACATGGCATAACTGTACGTTGTTGGTGCAGTTTAAAAGTATGGAGTGTGCTCATGTGCTAAGCCCGCTCCATACACAGGGGCTACATATGGGCTATATGATACAGCTGGCACTCAGCTGCAATGAACAGAATTGGCTATTTAACCAGTCTAGGTCATTAAACTGTGGCATCTGAAGGTTAGACAGAGGGAGCTGCATCTATCCCCTTCCCCCCCCAAAATAACAGTCTGAGGCCATGCGAAGACTACCAGCCCTGTGATAGAAAGCTGCCACCAAAGCCAGGAAATCACACATTCAAGTCCCCTAAAGAGACTAAAAATTACAATTAGAAAAGTATATAAAAACATTTTTTAAAACATGTAACAAACAAATAGATCACACAATTTCACAATTTTATATATAAAAAGAAGCAATAAAAATAATCACAATAGGTATTTTCACATCTGAAAATGTCATATTAAAAATATAAAAGATATTTTTCTGTGTGGTGAATGCCGTAATGGAAGAAAATAACGAAGATACTGTTTTTGGTCTCCTCTGCCCCATAAAAAAATTGAAAAAAAAGTGATCAAAAAATCATATGTACTCCAATACAAACTACGGTGTGCCCCACTAAAAACAGGCCCCCACACAGCTCTGTAGATAGAAATATACAAAAGCTATGGGAGTCACAATATAGCAATGCAAATAAGCAAATCATTTTTGAAAGGTTTTCATTTTCAAAAAAGTAGTAAAACTTAATAGCTATATAAATTTGGTATTGCCTTAATCGTAATGACCCGTAGAATAAGATTGTCATGTCATTTTTAGTACACAGTGAATATCATTTTAACCCAGTTTCACCCTACAAATAATTATTTTCCTGTTTTCCAGCACAATCTATGACATTTTTGGCTGTGTTTTTTTATGCTGTAACATTTTGTACCAGATGCCAAAAAACAAAATGCTCTGTATGTAGACTTTTCAATATTTTACTGCAGACTTTAAAATTACACATATGGGTTAAAAATGATCATGAGATGTGTGTATCTAGCCTAAGTGTTGTTCAGAATTGGACCTTCACTGGACATTCATCATTTATTATTGTTGTTAAATGTAAGGGTCAGTTTATCCACCCCAATTTTTTAAACTACTAATGATTGATAGTTTGAAAAATGGCTGAGAATTTGATGGAAAATGATAATCATTGATGGTGGGTATGAAATAACTCCTTATTTTTGCTTTGCTGCATTCATGCAGATTAAATATCAATATGAAATAAGCAAACTTTGGCCTCTTTTTTCAGAAATTACATGAACGGTCAAATTTGGATTAATACAGAATTTACATCAACATTCTTTAAAATAATTATTTATGAAAGGAGCTGTAATTCTGTAATGTATTTATTTTACCTTTATTGCTGCTCATTTGTCCCATTCTGGGCTCTGGTCACATGACCATGTCCATGCAGATCTTTCCCATCTCCCGTGACGTTATGTCCATGTTATGTACCAACACGACGACAATGCAGTTATATACGCACCTTAAATGATGATTGTTGATTGCATTCAGACAGGTCTAGTCATTGTGCCTATTGGCGAAAGGTCACACTATGCATATTTACATGAATAATTTTACAAGTATTTAAACAGGCATTCTTAGTAAAATTGTTTAGTTGTTAACTACATTCACATTACATGATGAATCGCTAGTATTTTAAGCGTAACGATTATCTACTCATCTAAATGAAACTTTAGTAAATGTAATGTATTACAGGCGTTATGAGGTGAAAATGAAACCGCAGTCCCAATTTCCCTTGAGTTGGACATGATATATTATTTCTGTTGGGTTGTGGTACAGTATTTATAGTCTATCTTCATCTAGTAAATCTTAAACTTGCTTTAGGCATACTGTGGACACAATTGCTGTGTTTGTCTGCTCCCATCAGAGATCAAGAGTTCAATATCACCTGCTAAAGTGGTGTGACTAGTCCATCAATAAATCTCTCTTAACATCCTGAAAAACAAAAGTTGAGGTTTTCATCGAACATGAATTTATTTTTCAGACATATTTATATTTCTTGTTTTCAGTTCATCAAAAATTGTGAGTCCCTAAGATGTAAGCTTCTTACCAGAGGGTGTTGTGCAATCCTGGGCAAAACCCCACAGCAGAGCAAAGTTCTTAGGGGAGCAGCAGGCTGCTGTGCCTTCCCACCTGACACATCCACTGGAGGCTGGAAGCAGAATCAAAGCAAAGACCACTTACTGTAGGTTCAAAAATAATTTTAACTATGCTAATATATATATATATATATATACAGTACAGACCAAAAGTTTGGACACACCTTCTCATTCAAAGAGTTTTCTTTATTTTCATGACTATGAAAATTGTAGATTCACACTGAAGGCATCAAAATTATGAATTAACACATGTGGAATTATATACATGTTGGGACCATCAGTTGTGTTGTGGAGAAGTCAGGTGGATACACAGCTGATAGTCCTACTGAATAGACTGTTCGAATTTGTATTATGGCAAGAAAAAAGCAGCTAAGTAAAGAAAAACGAGTGGCCATCATTACTTTAAGACATGAAGGTCAGTCAGTACGAAAAATTCGGAAAACTCTGAAAATGTCCCCAAGTGCAGTCACAAAAACCAACAAGCGCTACAAAGAAACTGGCTCACATGCGGACTGCCCCAGGAAAGGAAGACCAAGAGTCACCTTTGCTGCGGAGGATAAGTTCATCCGAGTCACCAGCCTCAGAAATCGCAGGTTAACAGCAGCTCAGATTAGAGACCAGGCCACACAGAGTTCTAGCAGCAGACACATCTCTAGAACAACTGTTAAGAGGAGACTGTGTGAATCAGGCCTTCATGGTAGAATATCTGCTAGGAAACCACTGCTAAGGACAGGCAACAAGCAGAAGAGACTTTTTTGAGCTAAAGAACACAAGGAATGGACATTAGACCAGTGGAAATCTGTGCTTTGGTCTGATCTGATAAGTCCAAATTTGAGATCTTTGGTTCCAACCACCGTGTCTTTGTACGACGCAGAAAAGGTGAACGGATGGACTCTACATGCCTGGTTCCCACAGTGAAGCATGGAGGAGGAGGTGTGATGTTGTGGGGGTGCTTTGCTGGTGACACTGTTGGGGATTTATTGAAAATTGAAGGCATACTGAACCAGCATAGCTACCACAGCATCTTGCAGCGGCATGCTATTCCATCCGGTTTGCGTTTAGTTGGACCATCATTTATTTTTCAACGGGACAATGACCCCAAACACACCTCCAGGCTGTGTAAGGGCTATTTGACCATGTAGGAGAGTGATGGGGTGCTGCACCAGATGACCTGGCCTTCACAGTCACCGGACCTGAACCCAATCGAGATGGTTTGGGGTGAGCTGGACCGCAGAGTGAAGGCAAAAGGGCCAACAAGTGCTAAGCATCTCTGGGAACTCCTTCAAGAATGTTGGAAGACCATTTCAGGTGACTACCTCTTGAAGCTCATCAAGAGAATGCCAAGAGTGTGCAAAGCAGTAATCAAAGCAAAAGGTGGCTACTTTGAAGAACCTATAATATGACATATTTTCAGTTGTTTCACACTTTTTTGTTATGTATATAATTCCACATGTGTGAATTCATAGTTTTGATGCCTTCAGTGTGAATCTACAATTTTCATAGTCATGAAAATAAAGAAAACTCTTTGAATGAGAAGGTGTGCCCAAACTTTTGGTCTGTACTGTATAAATATATATATATATATATATATATATATATATGTACTAAGGCTGAAGCTCAGCCTGTGTTTGTGGGAGGGGCGGAGGAGGCCTATTTAGCGCCGCCTCACGCTCCCATCAGAGACGCCGCGCTTTCACGTGACGTCTCTGCGCATCGAGGATTCAGTGCCGCTGCTGTTTGCCCACGCTGCTGCTCCCTCAGCCTTCGCTCGATCCAGTACCTCCCCTGGAACCACGCTCCCCCGGTAAGCTAAGCGGCGCCTTGAGCTGCTCCCTGTTGGGAGCCTCGGCGCCGCGCTCTCTCATACCCACACCCACACGTCGCTTCCTGGCCGCCCCTCGCTGCTCGTCAGGCAGCATCAAAACCGGGTCCCCAGCGCTCCCACTCACTGCACACGTCCGCAACCTGGCCCCACCTCCTGCACCGGCTGGTCTCCAGGCAGCACTGACGCCGGCCGCCCCCCCCGCCCCCCCTCCCCCTCTCCAGAGGGCATATGCCCGACACAGATTCACCATCTCACAAGAAAAGTGCCATCCTGGCCAGCCTGTGACAGCAGGTCTTCTGCTTTGGAGCGAGTGATGTTCCCAGGATACCAGCAGAAAAGACATGTCAGGAAGTGTGAATGCAGAGTCAGGACCCCGCAGACAGTGCAGCTCACAAATACCGCACTTGTTCAGGAGCCCAAATGACTGTTCTTTCTGGATGCTTAAAATGTGCATTCAATGCTCAAACTTGTAAAACTGACAGCTGAGGCCTCCCCACAAACAGGGGCCTCAGCAAAACAGCACACCGCACATTTTATTCCACGCCATTATCTACCAGCAGAGTCATGTCAATGTTTTTTCTTCCTTAAAAAAAAAAAAATAATAATTCATCCACGTTATCGTCTGCCACGCAGCAGATTCATGTCTTTTTTCCTCAGGTTCGCTTACAATATTGTCTGCCACGCAGCAGATTCATGTCTTTTTTCCTCAGGTTCGCTCACGCTATCGTCTGCCACGCAGCAGATTCACGTCACTTTTCCTCATGTCCGCTCACGCTATTGTCTGCCACGCAGCAGATTCATGTCAATTTTTTCTTCCTTAAGTTCCATCCACGCTATTGTCTGCCACGCAGCAGATTCATGTCAATTTTCTCAGGTTCGCTTACGCTATTGTCTGCCACGCAGCAGATTCATGTCAATTTTTCCTTCCTTAAGTTCCATCCACGCTATTGTCTGCCACGCAGCAGATTCATGTCAATTTTCTCATGCTCGCTCACGCTATTGTCTGCCACGCAGCAGATTCATGTCAATTTTCTCATGCTCGCTCACGCTATTGTCTGCCACGCAGCAGATTCATGTCAATTTTTCCTTCCTTAAGTTCCATCCACGCTATTGTCTGCCACGCAGCAGATTCATGTCAATTTTCTCAGGTTCGCTTACGCTATTGTCTGCCACGCAGCAGATTCACGTCAATTTTTCCTTCCTTAAGTTCCATCCACGCTATTGTCTGCCACGCAGCAGATTCATGTCAATTTTCTCATGCTCGCTCACGCTATTGTCTGCCACGCAGCAGATTCATGTCAATTTCTCATGCTCACTCACGCTATTGTCTGCCACGCAGCAGATTCATGTCAATTTCTCATGCTCGCTCACGCTATTGTCTGCCACGCAGCAGATTCATGTCAATTTCTCATGCTCGCTCACGCTATTGTCTGCCACGCAGCAGATTCATGTCAATTTCTCATGCTCGCTCACGCTATTGTCTGCCACGCAGCAGATTCATGTCAATTTTCTCATGCTCGCTCACGCTTGTCTGCCACGCAGCAGATTCATGTCAATTTTCCTTCCTTAAGTTCCATCCACGCTATTGTCTGCCACGCAGCAGATTCATGTCAATTTTCTCATGCTCGCTCACGCTTGTCTGCCACGCAGCAGATTCATGTCAATTTTTCCTTCCTTAAGTTCCATCCACGCTATTGTCTGCCACGCAGCAGATTCATGTCAATTTTCCTTCCTCAAAGCTCCATCCACGCCATGGTTTACCACCCAGCGGAACACCTCAGTTCCCGAGCATGTTTCAGATTTCATCCACCGCCTCGACACGTATCAGGCACAGGTTCGCACGCTCACGCACCACTCACCCGCCCCGTCCCGACCCAGGCGCTTCAACGCGCCTCACGAGCTTCACTTCCAGCCCGCAGCTAGTTCACGGGTTCGGCCGCCTGTAAGGCATCGGATCACTCAGGGGCCGTCCTTCGCACCCTGATTCACGTCAGGATTTCACCTTCTCCTGCTTATTTCAACGTCACCCCATGTTTCTAGGGTCCCTCCGGAGGCCTGCTCGTGTCAAAATTCGCTAGGCGAATTCCCCAAGGTACCAGTCCTAGGTCACCTTTCATCCAGGTCGTTTTTCATTTACGATTTCATCAGCCGAGTCCAGGTAAGTTGGTTTCACTACTTTAGTTCTTAGGGTCAGACCAGCATCAACAGGTCCTTCTTTCGGGGGGCTGAGGCCAGCGCATCAGGTAGGTTGGGCCTCTTAACCTCTTCCTGGTAACGGATTGGGTCACTCTTCGGTGTCATTCTGAGGGTTTCACGGACTCACTCACTGGTGTCAAGTGGCTCAACCACCCTTCTCACTCTCCATTTTCCTTTTCACAGCATAATGTCCCACGCATCGGACATCGCCGAGACTCGCTCCATCCCGGAATCACCCGGCTCAGCCCACGGAAGCAACTTTTCAGGCAGGCAATGGACCATTCCTAAACTTATGGCCGAATTAACCAGGAGAGGCATCCGCTATCCTGCCACAGCCCGCAAAGCGGACTTGTATAGGCTGCTAACGGCAAGACCTATCCCAGCGGCTGCAGAACAGGTGTCTCTGTCCTCGGTCCAGACTGCGCTGACCCAGCTTCATGCAGCGATCAACACTCTCACCAGCTCAGTGTCCGACATGCAGACCAGGTTGCTAGCGGTGGAAACCAGGCCATCAAGCCCAAGCACTCCCATCTCTCCAGTTCCAGGCCCGTCTACCGTCCATGCCCCAACTCCGAGCCAAGCCCCCAGCTCCTTCACAATTTCCCCATCACATTTTGTTCCCGACAATGTCCGGAAGGATATCTTGGCAGGTAAAGACGTTAATTTGGCTTCCATACTTATTTCCACCCACGACTTCGATGAGAACAGGACCATTGCCTGTGGAGATATATCGGTGGTTCTTAAGTCCAAGGATGCCCGGCTGCACAAAAAACTCTCCATCCCAGAGTTCGTGTTGGCCTTCAGCCTTTTCCGAGACATCTTGTGCTCGGCCCAACCGCATCGCAGAGAGGAACTTGACACCTACCTCTACAGGGTCACTGATTTGGGACACAAGTACGGAGGTCACGCATTCTACGACTACCATCGTTCCTTCTCGGCCAAAGCCGCCGCTGCTCTGTCCCAGTTCCGGCACATCACGGACTGGTCCATATTAGACATGGAGCTCTTCTGCAGGCACTTCGCTGGCCTCAAAGCTCCCACCTGCGCCAACTGCCAGTCCATCCTGCATTCCTCCGACTGGTGTCCCAACTCAGGGGCCCTGGCCCAAGGCAGACCCTCCGCTCTCCCTTCCACCTCTTCTAGTTTAGGGCAGAACGCAGACAAATGGGGCAGGCCCATAGTGTTTTTGGGCAGAAGCCAAATCTGCAACAATTTCAATTGGTCCGACTGCTATTTTTCAAAATGCAAGGCCCTGCATATTTGCACGATCTGTTTCAGGGCCCACCCCCAGTCGTCTTGTCCGCAAAGGTCATCAAAACAGCTATGACTAGCCGGAGTCAACATTGATCTGCTAGCCGCCCTCCTGCTGCATCACCACGATCCCGCCTTTGTGCAGTTTTTGGTCTCCGGATTCTCACAAGGGTTCCATACAGGGCTAGTTTCCTACCCGCAAACCACTTGGGAAGGCCCCAATCTTCGTTCTGCCTTGGCGGATCCCGAATCAGTAGACACCCTCATCCAGTCTGAGATCAGCAAGGGTTTCCTCCTGGGTCCATTCACAGTCCCCCCCTTCGACATCTGGAGGGCCAACCCCATTGGCCTAGTTACGAAAAAAATTTCAAATAAAAAAAGGCTGATATTTGACCTCTCTGCTCCTCATGTTTCCAGCACACCTAGCTTAAATTCGCTCATCCCTTCAGAAGATTTCTCCATGCGGTACTCCACCTTGGACGACGCCATTCGGTTGATCCTCCAGCTGGGGTCGGGCGCGTGGCTTTCCAAGGCGGACATCGCCGACGCATTTAAGCTGCTTCCGGTCTCACCCCATCTGTGGAAATATTACGGCATCAAGTGGAGGGAACGGTACTATTTTTCAGACAGACTGACATTTGGTTCAAAGAGCAGTCCCTGGCTCTTTGATCAACTAGCCACAGCTCTTCACTGGGTCTTGGTCAACCATGGCGGATGCTCCAGGGTCATCCATTATCTCGATGATTTCCTGTTGATCGAGACCGCAGACCAGGCACCCAACCAGCTCCAGGTACTTCTCGACTTGTTCTCCAAGTTAAACGTCCCGATCGCCCCAACAAAAGTCGAAGGTCCATCTTCAGTTATAACATTCCTGGGGGTCATCTTAGATACCGGCAAGATGGAAGCCCGCTTACCGGACGAAAAACTCCTGAAAATCCAGGATTCCATCAGGAGGTCTGTCGCGGCCAGGACCCTCACTAAGGTCGAACTCCAGTCAATTCTGGGGATGTTAAATTTTGCTTCCAAGATTATGCCCCAAGGGCGGGCATTTACCTCCAGACTGCTGCAACTTTTACCTGCTGCTTCGGATCAGGACTCTTTGATCCACCTTGACGCCGCCGCAACGGCCGATCTTCACATGTGGCACCATTTCCTGACCAGCTGGAATGGCATCTCCCTCTTCGTCCCTTCCTGGGACGATAGTTCTCCCACCGTGTTTTCCGACGCAGCAGGTTCAAAAGGGTTTGCAGCCATTTTCAAGACCCACTGGTTCGCAGGTCCCTGGCCGCTTCAGATATCTTCCACCCAGAGTTCCATCAGATCCTCTCCACTGTTAGAGATTTATCCCATCGTGGCAGCTGCCCAGACCTGGGGGGAAATCTGGAAGAACAAGCCAGTCGTCTTCGTCACGGACAATCAGGCAGTGGTAGAAATTCTCACCAAAGGCCGCTCCTCCTCCCCACAAATCATGCCCTTCCTCCGCAGATTAGTATGCCTCGCCTTAGAACATAACTTTCATTTCTCATGTCGTTTCATACAGGGTTCAGCAAACACAGCAGCTGATGCCCTCTCCCGTTTCAACTTCCCGGTTTTCTTTCAGGTGATGCCAGACGCCGATCCATCAGGAGTTCCTCCACCCGCCATAGAGACACTGATGATGGATTGAGCAAACACGTCAGAACTGCCAAGTTACTCATCCACAACTCCCTATCCCTCAATACAGCCAGGAACTACAAGACCGGGTGGGAAACCTTCTCTCGATTTTCCATCAAGCACCCACAAGGACATCTGGATCAAATAACTCATCTCATGGCGTTCCTGGCCTATTGTCACACAGACCTTCACCTATCTTTCAGCACCATCAAATTGTACCTGGCAGGGGTACAGCATTACCTCACTTTAGATTTCCCATGCAGCCAGTCCCTATTTTCTTCCCAGGCCATCAAGTCCACCCTCAGAGGGATCCAAAAGAGCACCAGCAAGCCAGAGTCCCGCAGGAAACCAGTCACTGGGGCAATGTTCAGAGCCTTTTCCACTTCCCTAGATAACGATCCTTTCGGGCCATACAAAAGCATTGTGATCAAAGCTGCCATGTATCTCTGTTTCTACGGATTCTTACGGCCCGGGGAATTCACTAGCTCTCCAGGACATGCAGGCCCCACGTCAGACCAGCTGGTCTGGCAGCAGACTCATTGCACCCTGTCTCTCCCTTCCACCAAAACTTCCCAGGTAGGTCCTCCAGTCAAAATCATTTACTTCCCGACCTTCAATGATTGGTGCCCGGTGGCCGTATTCAGCAAGCTTCTCGCTATCTCAACAGTTTCCGCGCCAGGCAGCCCTCTCTTTCCCTTCAACTCCAAAGGTCTATCAACTTCTCAGTTCATCCATCACATCAGAACTTTAGCTTCCGGGCTGGGATTCGATGCCAAGGCCATCTCAGGGCATTCGTTCCGCATAGGCGCAGCTTCCGCAGCATCAAGTCACGGGGTCCCAGCACACGTCATCCAGAAAATGGGTAGATGGCAATCCTCTTGCTTCACGCACTATATTCCCAATCCACAAGCCGAGATCGCCAAGGCTTTCACCAATCTAGCCCTATGAGTTCTACCCTCACATCTTCCTACCCGTTGACTTTTTGCCCCTCATTTAGTTCGCACCCGGCCATGGCTTCCCGCACACCCCAGCCATCTGTAGCAGACAGCCGCCATCCCCCCCCCCCCCGTCCTCAGCCACGGTCTCTCACCGTAGCCAGGACCACAAGTACTAAGGCTGAAGCTCAGCCTGTGTTTGTGGGAGGGGCGGAGGAGGCCTATTTAGCGCCGCCTCACGCTCCCATCAGAGACGCCGCGCTTTCACCCCTCCCACCCTTCCCCTTCCTTCACCTTTCACCATCAGGCATGCCCCTCATTTAGTTCGCACCCGGCCATGGCTTCCCGCACACCCCAGCCATCTGTAGCAGACAGCCGCCATCCCCCCCCCCCGTCCTCAGCCACGGTCTCTCACCGTAGCCAGGACCACAAATATATATATGAAAGTAACAGTCACTGAAAGTCATCAAAACAAATGAGCGAGCTCCACATCAACCAGCTCCCAAAATGGCACTCGACTGATGCTCATATGATTCAAAGAGAGGTGATGATAGCAAGAGACATCTTACCCTGATGATATCTTCAATGGAGCCGAGCCCTTTGTTTCATATCTACAATAAATGTTTTATAGTCTCTTGGCCCCTCCTAGCCCCACCTAAAGGTCAGTATGCATGTACAGTTAATTCATCCTGCAGGAATGCAGCTAGGTATCAGACATCTCTAACCAACTACACTATAAGAAGTTGAAGGGGAAGGACCAATAGAAACCTTGGTATACACCAGGAAAAACAGCATGCTGCACTGATGATTTCTAATTAAAATATTTTATTAAAAGAAATAAAATAGTATAAAGCAAGCTATGCATTTCAGCGGCAGTCTTAGGAATGTGGTGGAGTGCTGCTGAAAAGCATAGCATATTTTATTTAAAGTTTTAATGTTTTAATCTATCATTGCTACTTACCTCTATTAGTTGTACTCTGAATTTTGTCGGTAGTGTTTATCCGGTATATCAACATATACCGGTCCACAAATTTGCACCTTTCCACATTTGTTATTAAAAAGATTCAGTAAAACTTGTATTTCATTCTAGGCTTTGAAGTCAAAGTCATTCCTGCTCATTCTAGGCTTTGGAGTCAAGGAGGAAGTCCTATCAGTGATGACAGCTATCTCTGTATACTCAGACATAGAGGGAAGGCTATCAATCGCTGATAGGACCACTTCCTGGACTTCAAAGTCTAGAATGAGCAGGAGTTTAGATATATATAGTGCAAGCAATACTGAATCTTTTCCCATAGAACTATATATCAATCCACTCAGCTCCTCCTGCCCTATAACATGCTGCCTGTAGCTCAGATAACATATTCAACATGACAAATTACCTTAGACTTTCTGCTGGTTCTGACCTCAGCTGCTAGACTGCAGGAGATCCCAGGACCTTGTCTTATGAAAGCACCTGGTAAGTCTATCCAAGCATGCAGCAGTGTCTGTGGAGGAGGGTGCAGGGCTGCTGGTGGTGACTCTCATTGTAACAGACCTGCACTGCCCTCAAGTATTGATGATTACTGATCTGTAAGTTCCCTCTGTGAGCTCCCTGTGCCCCCTCTGGGAGAGCCCTTTGCCCCCTGTGTTCGCTCCTTGCGACCCCTGTGTGCACTCTCTGCGTGTGCTCCCTGTGCTCTCTGTGTCCCCCATGTATGCTCCCTGTGTCCCCTCTGATCCCAGTATGTGCCCCCTCTGTGAGCTGTGTGTGAGCTTCTTGTGTCCGGTGTGCTCACTGTGACTCCAGTATGAGCTAGGTCTGCAGCACTTTTAGGACACCACCAAACAGCGTGCTTGTGACGTGGCTTGTGGTGCTTGTGACGTGGCCGTTTTGCATTCAATTGCCACATGGCTGTTTGGGCCATATAGGCCATTGAAGACGGCATTGTTTAGGTGGTCTGCATTGTTAATTGGGGGGGGGGGGCATTGGAGTATAGATGTGAGATCCAAATTAGCAGTGTCTTTTTTTTTTCTTTCTAGTAATTGGGGGGAGCAGACCAGGGTTGCTAATAAAGGAATCTGTAAAGCTATTTCACACATTATAGCAGTGTCATCCATAGATCCCCAATAAGCATCATCCACAGATCCCCATAACAGTGTCATCCACAGATCCCCATAACAGCGTCATCCACAGATCCCCATAACAGCGTCATCCACAGATCCCCATAACAGCGTCATCCACAGATCCCCATAAAGCCTCATTCACACGTCCATGCTCAGATCTATGAGCAGGTGGTCAGTGATGCATAGGGTAAGCCACTACAAACCATTATATTTGCATCCGTGAAGCTGTCCGTGAATGATCCGTGTTGGGTCCGTGTGTCTTTTTTTGCTGTCCGTGTTGCATCTGTGTTTCACTGACACTCAACAGCTGAACAATTATTTTCAAACAATCTCTTCTTAATAATCCGTTAAACACAGATGCAACACGGATGGCATTCTTGGTTTTCCAGGACCAATAGACTATAATGGGCGTGATGGATCTGTGAACACGGACAAAATAGAGCATGCATCCGTGCAAAAAAACGGACCATGCTAAAACACTGATGTGTGAATACACACATTAAAATGAATAGGGACGTTTGATGTCCATGGAGAACACGTACAGCACAAGTCTGTGAAACACTGACGTGTGAATGAGGCTTATCAGTGTGTCATCCACAGATCCCCATGACAGTGTCATCCACAGATCCCCATAACAGTGTGTCATCCATAGATCCCCTATAACAGTGTGCATTTGAAGCATTATATCCATTCACTGCTATGGAATTGCCAGTGATCAACTATTTTCAGAACACTATTAGCATAATGGAGGATGCCCATGCATGCACATTGTGCTCTCCCTTCACTTCAGAGGCCCGGATGGGACAGCCCCTTTTTGTTTCCTGCTTATAAACTGCACCATGAAAAAACAGAAGTGCCCTGTTCATTCATAACGCGGGGTCCATGTCCAGAATTCCCTTAGAAAATGGCCATTAATGAAAATCCACAGCAAATACGCATCAAAAAGTGTGCTATAAAATCATCAGAAAAAAACTCACCCAAAAAAAACTTGATGCGGGTTCTGCATTAGGCTTTTTTAAGCACATAAAATACTCTGTGTGAACATACCCAAAGAGGCTGCAGAATCAGCAGCTTACAGTGGAAAGGCTAAAGAGAGATAATGTGGCATTCTACACTCAGCTGCTCTGGTTGCAACCATTGTCCTTGCCTACAAAGTTCTGTCAGACTTCTGGTCCAATATTTCAGGATTTGGGGCCTCACTTTCAATTTTGCCCAGGGCGACACTTTGTCTAAAACCGGCCCTGCCTGCAGGGGTATGGCAGTTAACACTCTTCTGTTAATCTATGGATCAGACTTGGCTTAGGCCTCCAACAAGATGAAGTATCAGATTCTAGTAAGTAGTTTACAAAGAGAAGGTATGTCAGGATCCTCTTAGGACAACCACTCTTCTCTGGAGATCCACTGTAGTAGATTAATTGTCATGCTTTTGCTTAATCCTCTTCCTCGCTGTTTTAATAAACAGACGTGTTTCTTTACCCTTCTAGCTGTAGATAGCCGTCCCTTAGTAAGTCATCCTTTGCTAATCAAATGTCAGTTAATTACCAAGTGCCAGTTACTTATCTCCAGCTCACTGCTCCAAGAAGAGCTGGGAAATGTAGCTCCGCTGCCTTCCCCAACAACTGAATAAAATTCTACTTATTGATGACCATACCCTGTACAGCTAACTCCCCTCTATAAATCTATTATAGGGGTTACACTTAAATCTTGCAACTTTGCTAAACGTGTGGAATAATGAATCCTATTTCAAGATCTTTGCCCATTACAACTATAATCTTATCCCAAACAACTATAATCTTATCCCAATACCTTTAGCATTTTATATGTTCGACCTAGATTATGCCTGTGTAAGGGTCCTTTTACAAAATGCAATGTGTGGCTAAAATGAGCACAGCTTGACGACATAGGACCTTTACTAGGAGTGATGCAAACTGCACCCATACAGCTTGTATATTGTCAGGAGGACATCCCCTGTTTACATGTGGACATGTGCCACTGACAAATAAGGATTTTTAAGGCAGCATAAAAGATCTGCTCAATAAACATCCAGTCTAAACTCCCCACTGATCAGCCGCTTGTTTGCTGGCTGATTGATGGTCTTTTTAGACCCGATAATGATTGGCTGAAGACACTTTTCTACAAACATTCGTTCCAATCCTTGGCCCACGTAAGAAAAAAGATAAGGCAGCCTTTGCTTAGCAGTTATTATTTATTTGAAAGCACCATTAATTCCAAGGTGCCAAACATTTTAAAGAGTGTATACATACATAATATAAAACAACACAAGTACAATGAATTTAGTAACAGACTTGTACAGGGGATCTGAGGACCCTAGAGGGCTTACAAGTGAAGGGGAAGGATTCAGTAGGTGAGGGTAAAAGCTGCTTATCTGGCTTTGTGGCAGCGTTATTGAAGGATTTCCTGAAGAGTTGGATTTTCAGGTTGCTTTCAAGGGTTTGGATATTGGAGGACGGTCTGATCTGCTGGGGTAGTGAGTTCCAGAGTATGGGGGATGCATGTGAGAAATCTTGGAGATGATTGTGCAAGGAGCAAACAAGAGGAGAACAAAGAGGATGAGTGGGGATGTATCAGAGAAGTAAGGAGGGAACAGTTAAACATTCAGAAAACTGCCTCAGTACATAGTAGGCTGATCTGGATGGACAGATGTCTTTCTTTCAGCCTTATAAACTATGTTGTTATGTTACTATGTTACATATAGCTACATGTATTGACTGCTTATATCAACAAAATGGGCAGTATATCTCGAAATTTAGTTAAAATAATCTTGTAATCATTTCTATCATCATACAGACAATAGTTATTTGATGTTTCTAAAACATATATACAGTAATAGTCCACTGATGGTGGGGCTGCTCGACCTATCAGAGAGCCAGGACGATGGACCGATCAGGCTAAATAAAGCATGATGAGTTTTATCTGAGGGCTAAACAAACTTCTATTTTCCATTGGAACAATGTCTATTCTTTTTTAGTGGGACTGTGGAATGGACATACGGATGCAGACAGCACACAGTGCGCTGTCTGCATTTTTTGCAGCCCCATCTAAATGAATGGGTCTACATCCAGTACAAAAAATGTGGTTCAGATGCAGACCAAAAATATGGTTGTGTGAATGGGACCTAACAAAAAGAAGATGCTGGATGAAAGCTGCCTAGCAAGTTCTTCTCACCGTGTCTTCCTCTTTTCAAACCTATGTTTTCCCTGAAACACTGCATAGTTTGTGTAAAGTGAAGTTTGTTGTAATGAGGGAGCCTGTTGCTGTTTTATGTTGCCCATGAATAAAACTAAAGACTAGGCATCCACAGAAACACTATGCCATCCATGAGTAGCTGTAACATTACAGATTACCATGTTGAATATTTGCCATTTGCACAACGTCGCTAGTGAAACATTGTAATAGTGATACTAGTCTCAGTAATCTTGCTATTTTATAGAAACACTAACTTAAAGGGACACTGACAGGCCCTATAAACATATTTCGATATTCCTATGCAGTCATAGGTCTATTAAAGTGTATTCCAATGATATAAGAGTACCCCCTGTCCGCATTTTAAACCATGTAAAAACAACTTTATATTCAGCTGTCAATCACATTACTTTGTGCCCAAGGGACGCTTTTTCTCCTCCCTTCGTGCCCAGCCGCGCCCCAACTGTTGATTCCTACCGCCGCCCAGCTCATTATTATTTACTGCGCTGGGCGGCTCTTACATTCCCCGATCCTGTCAGATCCCGCGCATGCCCGATAGAGACTTATGGGCATTGGCCTCAATCGGACCATCTGCGCATGCGCCGGATACCTGCAGATGGTCCGATTGAGGCCGATGCACATAAGTCTCTATCGGGCATGCGCGGGATCTGACAGGATCGGAGAATGTAAGAGCCGCCGTAGTGAATAATAATGAGCTGGGCGGCTGTAGGAATCAACAATTGGGGAGCGGCTGGGCACGAAGGTAGGAGAAAAGAAAAACCATTGGGCACAAAGGAATGGGATTGACAGCTTAATATAAAGTTGTTTTTACATGGTTTAAAATGTGGACAGTGGGTACTCTTATATCATTGGAATACACTTTAATAGACCTATGACTGCATAGAAATATCGAAATATGTTTATAGGGCCTGTCAGTGTCCCTTTAAGACCTATTTGTATCCTTCTCCACTCACTAGGATCTCTTGCTTTAGAAACAAAGGAGGTATAGCATAAAATATAACAACTCCAATTAGTATCCATATATAAATGCAAGAAAGGATAGAGAAGAAAAGCTTTAGGTTTAGTTCATACTTTGCAATTTTAATGTAGGCTTGAAATGCTGTGTTTTTTCTGTTGGAGCTGGGACTGGATCCAAAACATGGGAGACTCATAAACCTTTCAAAAACTCAAGAGAACAAAATCTAAGTAGTGATGTGAAAATGCAGGTTTAAGCCTATTTTATATTGGGTCATGGCTATTATAGTCATCATACAATGCCTGAGCCATGTCAGGTTTACAACGATCTATTTGTCGTGCTGAATGCCATAACTGGCTAGGGCTCCTTCTTCATAAAAATTGATCTATGTCTTTAACACAGGAAAATATATTTATCATTATCTTTGCTTGTTTGATATACAAAAACTGTAACTGCTAAGTTGGCTTTGCGGATTTGTGCTGACAGTCAGCTGTCATTCATTGTCCTTTATTCCGACAGCCTCGGGCATTCAGTCATACTGTAGATTCATGAGGTATTTTCTAATGTGAAGAAATGGGGTGGGGGAGGGGAGGACATTTTACTACTATCCAGCACTGAAAAGACTCGTGCTTTGCCCTGTCTTTAGCCATCTGACTGTGTCAAATAGTCTGTGTCCCTCATGCAGCATCTCTCTTTAGCAATCTACTGCTTGGTTGACTAGCCAGGATTCAGACAAACAAGGTTAAAATAGTCCCTCATGACTTGCTGAGCCTTCAAATAAGTAATTACCCTGAGAGCTTACAGTACATGTCGGCCAAAAGTAGACAACCTGCTGACTAGTGTTTAAACATTTGATTTTGGAGTGTTTATGTTAAATCCATTATGCACACATAGCAGATTAACAGAGCAGGTATAACCTAAAAATATTAGTAGATATTTTCCATAAGTGAAGGAACAACAAAAGAACAACGACTTTGGTAGGAACATTTTATGGAGAGAAAATTTAAAGGTCTTCATGATATAAATACAACTTTTTTTCTTTACTGTTATTTATCCTTTGCCCCTTTAAAGAGTTTCAGTTGCAAACTATTATAACATGTTAAACTCAGGATAGTACGGAGCAGTTACTGTTTCTCATGTAACAGTACCCTCAAACGGACACTAAAGGCTCCTTTACACAGGTCAACAATCAGGCCAATTATCAGGAAAGAGTGCTCCTAGAAACGCTCATTAAAGGTAATTGGCCTCTGTAAATGTACAGAACCCCAGACAGAGAGGTATCTGCAGTTGTTTTATATCGATTGTAATGTAATATTGTGCTATGTTATATTTTATTCCCAACATTCCAGCGAAAGAGGTATGTGTCACAGACGTTCGTGCTACAGGTGGTCAGGAGATCGGTGAGACTGGCAACACATGGTTTGAGCTGACATGCTTTCCGTTTGGATCAAATGACGTCTGTGTTGTGTGGTAAGGTGAACAGAAAAGTGTATGGTAAAGTCCTGGAAGGGGTGTATATCCCAACCAGCTTCCTCAACTGGGTGAGGTAAATAAAATCCAGAAGGTTAAAATGGTCTCAGCAATGTGTAGTTTGCTGAGACAGTTTTGTTAAGTTTATGGGCTGGATTTTATTGAACTGGGAGAAGGTAGAATTGATAGAGGGACCTCCCCAGTACACCCCATTCCAGGACAGGTTTCCCCTAGCCTGAGGAATCCCCAGCTTCAGCTGGGATCGTCAAGGGGAAATAAAGCACAGTCCAGGCTGTCAGTCTGAGGAGAGTAATGCCTGGAGAAAGTCTGGGAAGATGGCTGCCCCACCGACTAGAGAAGCCGAATTCTCTGTGTGACCTGTGTTCAATAGGTAAGCTATCTTACCTATTCACTGTAGATCTTCACTGTATTAGCCAGAGCCCAGACGGGCAGGTGTTTATTTTGGGTTGGTTTATGTTTTGTGGTGCTGGATCTTCGACCTACCCAGTGAATTATAACTGGGGTGCCTGTATTGCCGGGTGAGTGTTATAAATAAAGTAACGTTTGGACTTTAACCCTGTGGTCTGCAAGATAATCTGTCATCGCCACCCTGCCTGAGAGTGTAACCCCTTACAGTTGTTTATGGTGCGTGCCACACCTTCTTTCCCCAGGTGTGGCTATTATGGTCATTTAACCTTCTCTATTTATAGTTGCTTCTCCCACAATTCTGTGCGGTTTATAGCTTCTGTTTGGACCTTTGGATAGATTGTGGTTGGATCTCGGCTGAGTTCCTGGTGCTTCCATTGCTCCTTTGAAGTTAAGTCTTTCCTTTCCCTTTTCTATTTTTTGGGGGTTTGGGTGTTGCATTTTCCTATTGTTTGTATTAGGCCTGAAGGAGAATCCTAGTAACATAGTACAATAAGGCCGAAAAAAGACATTTGTCCATCCAGTTCGGCCAGTCATCCTGCAAGTTGATCCAGAGGAAGGCAAAAAAAAAACTGTGAGGTAGAAGCCAATTTTCCCCACTTTAGGGGAAAAAAAAATATTTCCCGACTCCAATCAGGCAATCAGAATAACTCCCTGGATCAACGACCCCTCTCTAGTAGCTATAGCCTATAATATTATTACACTCCGGAAATACATCCAGGCCCCTCTTGAATTCTTTTATTGTACTCACCATCACCACCTCCTCAGGAAGAGAGTTCCATAGTCTCACTGCTCTTACCATAAAGAATCCTCTTCTATGTTTGTGTACAAACCTTCTTTCCTCCAGACGCAGAGGGTGTCCCCTCGTCACAGTTACAGTCCTGGGGATAAATAGATGATGGGATAGATCTCTGTACTGACCCCTGATATATTTATACATAGTAATTAGATCTCCCCTCAGTCGTCTTTTTTCTAAAGTGAATAACCCTAACTTTGATAATCTTTCGGAGTACTGTAGTTACCCAATTCCAGTTATTACTTTATTTGCCCTCCTCTGGACCCTCTCCAGCTCTGCTATGTCTGCCTTGTTCACAGGAGCCCAGAACTGTACACAGTACTCCATGTGTGGTATGACTAATCATTTGTAAAGTGGTAGGACTATGTTCTCATCACGGGCATCTATGCCCCATTTGATGCAACCCATTATCTTATTGGCCTTGGCAGCAGCTGCCTGACACTGGTTTTTGCAGCTTAGTTTGCTGTTTATTAAAATTCCTAGATCCTTTTACATGTCAGTGTTACCGAGTGTTTTACCATTTAGTATGTACGGTTGACTTGCATTATTCCTTCCCATGTGCATAACTTTACATTTGTCAGTGTTAAACCTCATCTGCCACTTATCTGCCCAAGCCTCTAGTCTATACAGATCGTTTTGTAGTAGTATACTGTCCTCTTCAGTGTTAATTACTTTACACGGTTTAGTGTCATCTGCAAAAATTGATATTTTACTATGCAAGCCATCTACAAGATCATTAATAAATATATTAAAGAGAATAGGGCCCAATACTGATCCCTGAGGTACCCCACTAGTGACAGTGACCCAATCTGAGTATGTACCATTAATAACCACCCTCTGTTTTCTATCATTGAGCCAGTTACTTACCCACATACAGACGTTTTCTCCCAGTCCGAGCATTCTCATTTTATATACTAACCTTTTATGTGGTACAGTGTCAAATGCTTTGGAGAAGTCCAGATATACGACATCCATTGATTCGCCGCTGTCAAGTCTAGAACTTACCTCCTCATAGAAACTGATTAAATTAGTTTGACATGACCGATCCCTCATGAAGCCATGCTGATATGGCGTTATTTGCTTATTTCCGTTGAGATGCTCTAATATAGCATCTCTCAGAAAACCTTCAAACAGTTTAGTCACAACAGATGTTAAACTTACCGGCCTATAGTTTCCAGGCTCTGTTTTTGGACCCTTTTTGAATATTGGCACCACATTTGCCATGCGCCAATCCTGTGGGACATTCCCTGTCAGTATAGAGTCTGCAAATATCAGAAATAAGGGTCTGGCTATGACATTACTTAATTCCTTTAGGATACGGGGGTGTATGCCATCCAGTCCCGGCAATTTGTCTATTTTAATCTTTTTAAGTCGCTGATGTACTTCTTCCTGGGTCAGACAGGACACTTTTAATGGGGAATTTATTTTTACATTCTGCATGTCATCTGATATGGGGTTATTTGCTTATTTCTTTTGAGATGCTCTAACATAGCATCTCTCAGAAAACCTTCAAACAGTTTACCGACAACAGATGTTAAACAGTTCGACTTTCCTTTTGGAGGGACAGGTAGTCTCATCCCTGCCTTTGGTACCAGGGTCCAATAGGGCTTGATAGGACTCTAGGTATTCCTGCGTATGAACTCATCTACCTTTGGGGTCTGTTCATACTGGTAGTCAGTCAGAATTTTGTTTAATGTTTTCACTAGGAGGTGTCCATTTTTGTTCCCTAGTTCTCAGGCCTGATTCCCTGTTCCCCTCTTACCTCCTATGCTTGGTGTGGTGTTTCCCTCCCACACTGAAGTGTGACAGTATCGTTGGCAGTGGTTGGCAAGAACAAAGCTAACCACCCTGTTCCTCCCCTCTTGGTAGGGGTGGGCTGGCCCTACTTCCTGCTGGAGGTGGAGTTTGAGTCCAGACAGCAAGGATGAAGATATCTTATGCTACAGCTTCTACTCCAAGGGACCATATCCAGTTTTCTTGTGAGACCCTTACTCCAGGAAGAGTATAATAATCAAGAATACTGCTTCCAAGAAGCTCCAGTGTGTCTAGACAGCAGAGTAATCAGCAAAACCCCTGTTTCACAGACCCTGCTGCCAGTGAGGGAAAACAGGTCAAACACTCATCAGCTAGAATAGGGGTCAGCAACCATTGGAATTCCAGCTTTTGTGAAATTACAGTACCCAGCAGAATCCTTCAACTTCTGTGGGAGCTCTAGTAACAGCAGGGAAACTGGGCACGCTGGGTGTTGTAGTTTCACAACAAGCTGGAGTATCCGAAGGTTGCCTACCCCTGACCTAGAACAACCGTCAAGCAATAATAACTTCAAACCTGTATCTCACAGTGGACACCTACTGTATGTCCACAAGTGCCTGCTAGTGCCATTTAATTGCCATTAAACCAGCCACCATACCTTCTTATCTGGTACAAGAAACTACACTTTGTACTCATCATTGTTGGATTTGCTATATTTTGCAAAGAGAGACTGTTATACTTTAACTTCTGGCCTGATTCTTTAGACCACCTTTTCACTGCACCAATTCCCAGGGAGCAACGGCCTGAGGGAGAAGACAGTGACACCATACCTCATCAGGACCACTATTATTGGGTGATCACATCTTTACATTTTGTTACCATACAGAGGGGGTTATTGCTTAAAGGGTTATTTCAGGTACTTGATATTTATGACTTATCCTCAGAATAGGTCATTAATATATTTGATCGTGAGTGTCCAACATCCTTACACCTCCAAGATCAGCTGTTCCCTGCAGCCTTTGACACTGGAACTGGCAGTTTGAACGGAACTTTGAATGGAACAAGAAGCACATTCAAAGTGTAGTAGTTGTGCTGGGTTACTGCAGCTTAATTCTCATTCAGGTCAATAAGAGCTAACCTGTAGTGACCCAGTACGGCCATTACACTTTGAAAAGAGCTGTACTTCTGGCTCCATTCAAAGTGCTCGTTCCATCACCAGAGGCTGTAGGGAACAGTTGATCAGTGGGGGCGCAGGGTGTAGAACCCTCAGCAATCACATATTACTGACCTATCTAGAGGACAAATGTGGATAAATAGAACTGTAAGAAAGCAATAAATGACAAAAATAAAGCATATAATTCACTGAAACAGGAGGGTAGCACGGAAGCACTGAAAAACTATAAGGAAAAAAATAGAACATATAAAAAAAAATGAAAGCGGGCAAACTAGAGACCGAGAGATTAATTGCCAAAGAGAGTAAAACTCACCCTAAAATGTTCTTCAATTATATAAATGTTAAAAAGTATAAATCTGAAGGTGTCGGCCCTTTAAAGAGTAATGAGGGGGAAGTCGCAGAGAGCGATGAGGAGAAAGCAAAGCTGTTAAATATTTTTTTCTCCAATGTATTCACTGAGGAAAATAAACTGTCAGATGACATGCAGAATGTAAAAATAAATTCCCCATTAAAAGTGTCCTGTCTGACCCAGGAAGAAGTACATCAGCGACTTAAAAAAAATTAAAATAGACAAATCGCCAGGACCGGATGGCATACACCCCCGTATCCTAAAGGTATTAAGTAATGTCATAGCCAGACCCTTATTTCTGATATTTGCAGACTCTATACTGACAGGGAATGTCCCACAGGATTGGCGCATGGCAAATGTGGTGCCAATATACAAAAAGGGTCCAAAAACAGAGCCTGGAAACTATAGGCCGGTAAGTTTAACATCTGTTGTGAGTAAACTGTTTGAAGGTTTTCTGAGATATGCTATATTAGAGCATCTCAACGGAAATAAGCAAATAACGCCATATCAGCATGGCTTCGTGAGGGATTGGTCATGTCAAACTAATTTAATCAGTTTCTATGAGGAGGTAAGTTCTAGACTTGACAGCGGCGAATCAATGGATGTCGTATATCTGGACTTCTCCAAAGCATTTGACACTGTACCACATAAAAGGTTAGTGGCTCAATGATAGAAAACAGAGGGTGGTTATTAATGGTACTCAGATTGGGTCGCTGTCACTAGTGGAGTACCTCAGGGGTCAGTATTGGGCCCTATTCTCTTCAATATATTTATTAATGATCTTGTAGAAGGCTTGCATAGTAAAGTATCAATTTTCACAGATGACACTAAACTGTGTAAAGTAATTTACACTGATGAGGACAGTATACTGCTACAGAGGGATCTGGATAGATTAGAGGCTTGGGCAGATAAGTGGCAGATGAGGTTTAACACTGATAAATGTAAAGTTATGCACATGGGAAGGAAAAATGCAAGTCACCCGTACATACTAAATGGTAAAACACTCGGTAACACTGACATGAAAAAGGATCTAGGAATTTTAATAAAGAGCAAACTAAGCTGCAAAAACCAGTGTCAGGCAGCTGCTGCCAAGGCCAATAAGATAATGTGTTGCATCAGAAGGGGCATAGATGCCCGTGATAAGAACATAGTCCTACCACTTTACAAATCGCTAGTCAGACCACACATGGAGTACTGTGTACAGTTCTGGGCTCCTGTAAACAAGGCAGACATAGCAGAGCTGGAGAAGGTCCAGAGGAGGACAACTAAAGTAATAACTGGAATGGGGCAACTACAGTACTCCGAAAGATTATTAAAATTAGGGCTATTCACTTTAGAAAAAAGATGACTGAGGGGAGATCTAATTACTATGTATAAATATATCAGGGGTCAGTACAGAGATCTCTCCCATCAGCTATTTATCCCCAGGACTGTGACTGTGACGAGGGGACATCCTCTGCGTCTGGAGGAAAGAAGGTCTGTACACAAACATAGAAAAAGATTCTTTACGGTAAGAGCAGTGAGAATATGGAACTCTCTGCCTGAGGAGGTGGTGATGGTGAGTACAATAAAGGAATTCAAGAGGGGCCTGGATGTATTTCTGGAGCGTAATAATATTACAGGCTATAGCTACTGGAGAGGGGTCGTTGATCCAGGGAGTTATTCTGATTGCCTGATTGGAGTCGGGAAGGAATTTTTTATTCCCCTAAAGTGGGGAAAATTGGCTTCTACCTCACAGTTTTTTTTTTTTTTTGCCTTCCTCTGGATTAACTTGCAGGATGACAGGCCGAACTGGATGGACAGATGTCTTTTTTCGGCCTTATGTACTATGTTACTATGTTACAATGCATCAATATTAGGAGCCTGTAAAACACATTTTTTTCGGGAATTATCGAGAACAAATGGTATGCCACATATGCTACTGAATGTTCATAAAGATGCATATATCAGAGCCTTTTGTCAACGGTATACATCTGGAAATATTCTTGACATATCCTGCTCAGACACAGTGTGCACAAAGCCATATTTAACACTCATAGTGATGATAGAGGTTTGGGGTACTATGTTGGAGTAATCTGCTTTCCTATAATGAATAAACTGCTGATGCTGAGTTTTTTTAAATGTTTTCTGGGCCTGCAGTGGAAAAAAACGGCTTTTTGCATTATCTTTTTTTTTGTTGAACAGATTGCAGGAGCAGCAGGGATTATTTATTGCAGCCCAGCAGCAATGCAGACAATGTATGCTTTGTTCCCCACTATTGGCAGTTCATCATCTTTGTCTGTCACTTGCTCATGTGTTTTTAACTTGGACAACACTACCATTAAAGGATTTTTCAGATATTTTTATATTGATGGCCTGTCCTAAGGATAGGCCTGATATTGGTCACTGCAGTGAAGGGTCATTTAAGTTAAGGGAGCGTGCTGCAGTAACTAGCTCTGTCCACTACACTATGGATGACGCTGTGTCGTTTTGGCGCCATTGTGCAGTGTTGGACTGCCACTGTTTAGATATTGATGGTGTAAACTGAGAAAAGGCCATGAATATAAAAGCACTATAAAAATCCTTATAATGCCATATTATGAATGTATCCTAAAGAATCTCAATATAACTGTTGGGAACCAGTCAGGTGGTCCACAATGCAGGTGCTGTAAAAAGGAGGAGGTTAGAAGCAATTATTTCAACAGCTGCGATACTACTTTGAGACCGCTTGAATATCACCACCAGTGTCATAGATATAATAGAGGCCAGAATCCTATGACTTTTTAGGTCAACAGACCATGGCAATGGCACAAACTCACCCATTCTGCTATGGAAACAACGGTTGGTCCTGTTGGAAACATTTAGTCTAAAATAAAGAGCTGGTTGAATGGCAGTACCTGTACCAGCCATAGTTATCCAGCATGGGAAGAATAGAGAAATTTAATCCACTACTGCTAGATGAAATAGATTAAGATGCACCCCATTTTAACTTCAGCCTACAGATGTAGCCATCATCATTCTAACTGGCTTAATGATTTTACACAATAAAAATACATTATAGTTTTACAATAAATTGTGTTAAAGTGACTATCCTGGCAAAGCTGGTGTTAAAATAACACTGGCTACATCTGTACTGCTGCTTTTATCTTATGTCCCCACATGTCAGTATAGTGGTGGTTATTTGTTCTTGATCCTTTCTGTATTTTTCACTGACTTTCATGGACAGCAACTGTGCAAATACTGCAATATTTTAAATAAGAGCACAGATCCCTCATTCTTGAGATCAGTGAGGGTCCTAAAATACAATGAGCACACTCTATTGATCACACTTTTTGGCTTCTCTAATTGACAGATGTCAAGGCAGTGAGTGTGGAACCACTGTGTCAACCAACAAATCTTACGTTGGGCTACTCCAAAGAGGGTTTTCCTGGCAGTCACCTGATTTTCATCCTTTCAACCCCTGTACATGGATCTGGACTTTGCTGCAGTAGAATACCAGGCTGATGCTTCCTGGGGTAGTCTCTGTACAGTAGGGAAAGTGAGAGAATGGGAATGGGTGTGACAGTGGCAATGACAGTGGACCAAGGAACTGATATAGTGGATTCAAATCAATCAGCTGCTTCTCTAGCATTGATGGTAACTGGTCAGAAGCAGGTGCTAACTGTACCTCAACTGGTGTAGGCTCCTCTGGAGTGACCACTTTCAGGCACAACTTTAGCTGATTGCGGTGCACTGTTTGTGACAAACGTTCTTCCTTGGCAATTTAATACACATCAGTAGCAATGTGTGGCATAGCTGTTACAGTGTATGGTCATCTTTCTACTTGCTTTCCAGCTTGCTGGTGCAGTGATTGTTTTCAGCCACATTTGGTCAACATTTTTGAAGGGCTCAGCTTTGGCAGATTGTTTGTAATTTCACTGCTGTTACTGTTGTGCTCCTGCCAACAGAATTTGCTATTCGTTTCTGAGGTTCATTCATCCATTCTGTCTGTGCAAGGGATTTATGGCATCTGGGACCAACACATCCAAAGGGAAATCAGCTGATAGTTTCCCTTGATGGCCAAACATAAAATAATATGGTGTGTATCCCTTAGAGCAGTAAATGATGTTGCTATACAGGTACAACAAATATGACACCAAAGTTGGCCAGTTAGCCTTCTTGTGGAAAGTCATGGTACACCTTAAGGACTACTCTGGCATCGCAGCTGGGGATGATGATCTGATACAGATATCACTGTTGATGGGGTCCAGAGTACTCAGTAGCATCAATCCCTCTGTTTTTACAATCGGGTCAGCTCTGGGTCTGTGTTACCTCAGCTAATTCTCTCTGACATCCTTCTGCTAGGTAAGAAAACCTTGCAGTTCTCCCAACACCCAACTCTTGGCTTGAAGCCTAATCCATTGTTCCTTCCCCAGAAGTGGCACTGAACTTTGCTGTTTCTGGGAGCTGAGTACCTCTTGGTCATTGTCTTTAGTGAAAGTATTCTGATAGGCAAATTGGGGGTTGAAAGCCAGCATCTTTCTCTTACTAGATGTCATTTTTTGGGGTAGAATCTTTTGCAGTGAGAAAATAGCATAGGACATTTGCATTCTCATTGGACTTGCAGGTTCTGAACTTGTACATGAAGTTGTAGTTAGCAAGACTAAAGGTTCATCTCTGTTCCAGAGCTACTATCTGAACTGTAATTAAATGCACCAGATAAATATAGTCAGTGTAGACCACAAATTATATTGCCATGAGGTAGTTTTTACATTTCTCAATGATGGCCCACACTAGTGCAGGGAATTATATCTTGAAAGAGTTGTAGTTCTGGCTGTTCCCTTCTGCACCTCTTAGAGCTCAGCTAGCAAAGATGTATCCATTCACTTACATCTTGAATCTGGGACAGGACGGCTCCAAGAGCCTTCTTACTGGCATCAGTGTAAAGGTGGAAGGGTTGATTTTAGTCCAGGTATCTTAAGGTGGGAGGTTCAGTTAACTTTTGCTTTAGGAGCTGGTAGGCAACTTCTCCATCTTCATTCCACTCTATGGGTATTCTGGTCATCAAGTACTTCTTAGGATGTCCCTTTAGGAGCTCTTGCAAGGGTTCAGCAATCTAAATAAAGTGAAGGATGAAGAGTCTATTAACCTGCAAAACCCAAGAAACTTCTCACTGCTTTCACTGTCATGGGGGTAGGCTAGTTCTGGACCACAGTAATCTTCTCTGGATCTTGCCTCATGCCTTCAGAACTGACAACATGTCCCAGGTACTTCAGGTTTCAGTAGGTGGAACCTGGAGGCCTTGACTCTGAGAATATGTTTTATGAGGGCTTAGATGACCTTGGCCTCAATGGTCTTCATAAGACTTGGAATAAATGATTTACAGGAGAATAGTTTCAAACAGGCCTATGGTGGTAGTGAATGCTGTCTTCTCTTGGTCTTCTGAAGCCATAGGTACTTGCCAATGCACCTTTTTCAAGTACAAAGTGGAGAAGTTGGCAATCCCAATGCTGTTAATGACTCTTCTATGCATGGCATTGTATGGGTTACATTGTTAATTGTTCTTTAGTATGTGGAAAACCGGATGTTACCATTAGAGACCAGCAAAATTTTGACATATTTGAATCGGCAATTTTGCAGAAGTTTGCCAAGAAATTTGATTAGTTACAGCCAATTGGTCCACAGCTGCCTTTCATTTAATAATGACGTCCGCACTGTATAGTCCTTTTTCCTTGTTAATGGCCACGTGGCACATTTAAACAGGGGCTGTTGCTAGTATGGGGATTGGTTGAGGCACAAAATGCAAATTATTGCTGTTCTGGCCTGCAAACTCCTGCAGGTTATTTGACAATAAACACTGAATATTAATCAGCCGTAGCATACCCACTTCTCCAACCTCAGCGCTCTGCTGCCCTACAGGTGGGAGCTCTTCTGCCATCTGCTTTACCTTCTTTTCAACATCATCTAATATTGATGAGAATATGTCGTCGGGAACATCCAGCTCCTCATCTCTCTGCATCTTGCTGACTTTTATAGGACATGGAGACTTTGAAGGATGATTTAGAAGAATTAAAACCAATAAAAGATGAGGATGGTCATAATTAAGACCTGCCCCTCCTAATGGGTGCAGACTGGATGGTACTGGCTGGCTCGCTGGCACTGGAATAATAAAGACTTTCATCTTAGGGTGGGTTCACATCTGCGTTCTGGATTCCGTTATGGCTTTACATTATAACATAGTTATAGCGGAAAATAACGGAATACATAAGACAAAAAGACAGATCCGTTATACTGCCCATAGACTTTTATTGTGAGGGAATGCAAAACGGAAGACTTTAAAAGGCATTCCGTCTTAATAGAAGTCTATGGGAATCATAACAGATCCGTCCCGTCCCATAGACTTCTATTAAGGTGGAATGCCTTATAAAGGCTTCCGTTTTGCATTCCGTCATAATAAAAGTCTATAGGCAATATAACGGATCTGTCCTTCCGTCTTATGGATTCTGTTATTTTCCATTATAACCATGTTATAATGGAAATCCAGAACGGAATCCAGAACGGAATCCAGAACGTAGATGTGAACCCACCCTTGTACTGTAGAAGTAAGTAAATGTAGGAATAAATAAGTAAAACTGGTGCAGCATAAGTCTTCCTGCACTCTCCCTCTTCAATATTCTTCTATTAATAATTTTCAGCAACAGTGTCCCTAGCGTATGAGCACTTGCCACATCTCTCCCTATGCTCAGCTCACAGGACAATGGCAGAGGCAGCGCTGGATGAGGGTTTTATAGAGCTATGACATCACAGGGGATGGTTATCTGTGGATTGACTGGCGGCACAGCATTATGGGTGATCTTTCATTCTTGGGATTCTCACTTTTACTTTGTAACACATGCATACATTATTTTAGGAAAAACTGATGCATTACCACAAAGCACGAGGGCATTCAAATGAGTTGCATTTCCTAAACTTTGGACTGAATTCTGCTTAGAATGCTTTGCTTCACTCAACACTAGTTGCCATCCTTCTTCTTGTCAAAGACTAAAGGTACCGTCCATGGACTTGAATCCTGAATGACCTTGGCATTTTTCATCTCTTGGATGATCTTTTTGATGGGTTGGTATGTGGTTGGTCGTATTGGGGATACTTCTTTTTGATCAGAGGATAAGAGCCAGTTGGAATGGTGTTCTTGATTAGGCTGGCTTTTTTAAAGTCCAAGAGATGCTTGCTAAATGCTTGGTGGTGTTCTCTTACTACATTGAGTACACCTTCACCTTGGTCAGCAGGTGTGGATAGAAGTCCATTATGAATTTTGGCCCACCTTGGCATAGCTGAAGTCTCTTTATGAGTATTCTGCTTTTGAGAAGTCTGTGGGACAGAAGCTGCTGGTATGCTCACAATGTCCTTGAAGGTTACTAGAAATAGTTGGGCAACAAGATAATGCTTCATTAATTCTATGCTGAGGCATATTGGTACTATTCCATGAAGAACAGCCCCAAGCTTCTTGCAGCTTGCATCATGTTCTTCCAAGTGGAAAGGTTCTACCGGGGACTGGTAGTCGCGGCCAACACAATAGGTTCATGGTACAGGGTTGCATGATCACTTAATGAGCGTCTTTAATGTGAGCACTCAGATCTCTTTTGTTAGATGCACAGCATATGAATTGTCTGTTGGCTCACCTTCTTAGTGGAATGGGAGGCTGTAGGCAGAGACTGCTGTAGGGCATCTAAGAGTTTCCAAGGATGTTCATCAGCAGGTTGCTGTCCCAATATTTTTCAAATATATTTTTCTGGATGAAGGTAACTTGAGAACCTATGTTCAACAGGGCTGTAAGAGGAACCCTGTTAATCTGATTAACAACTTCTGGATTGGGACTGACATATCTGGGTAGCCAACCTGGATTTTCTGGGCCCACAGTCCTTCCACCCTAAGGAGCAGTCCTAGGCCTCAGGGGAAACTCTTTTAAATGCCAACACTGTCTTTACACATGATAGCTTTTATAGCAGTACCTGCAGATGGGTCTGTCTTGATCATCAATGTGATTGGTAATTTATAGAAAGCTAATCACCAGGGTAAAGTCTGTAATCATCTTTGATCCACATGTACAGTGGTAATCCTTATGGCAGATAGCAATTCTTATTCCCTCAATCTCTTTTCAGTTTCTCCAGGAGGTCCAATCTTAAATAAGGGTTAATTGAAATAGGCTGTGACGAATACCATGCCTCATGCCCGCTTGACGTCACCTACATCGAGCTCACGAGTCGCGGTATGGTCACAGGTTACCAAAACGTGATGTTACGCCCTCCAGAGGAGCAGGTAAGGTCAGCCTGGTACAGTTTACACAGACACCTCCTGTCCACGTGGGCACAGAGAGGCAACAAGCTGAAAGAGCCTTTTCACTGCCGCAGTGAAAACAGCTCTGTCTCAACCCGGGTATTTGCCACCAGCTTCTCGTTTTATATAAGCCCGGTCTGCTAACGGGAATATATAGGGTGAGAAATCAACCCAGGGTAGCTTATAACTAGGCCGAAAAACGGATGTGGGGATTCGTGATTGAGATACAAGATAGCACAAGATTAAATTATATATTTAATCGCCTTAAGGGCACATTAGATATAACACAATATACACAGAGAATTTATACACTGGTCTGAGGTTACAGATACAGGTTATATAGGTACAACAGGGTTAATCAGAGGCAAAAGTCAGTTACTGGGTAAGATCAATGTTCCCTTGGGTTGTGATGTGTTCTTAGCTATAGTCACATGCAGGTGCAGTGATCTCAACTAGTTCCTTGGTCCCCTTTAACACATTACATGATGTAACCCTTCTTCAGAGAAAGACACCCCCGCTTGATGGCACAAGCCTTTTAACCTGTAGCCGACCCCTCCCTTCCCACTCTTTGGGAGGGGTCCACCCCCCCCACCCCCCCTGTGTTGGACAGGCTGCAAATGACCCACAAAACCCTTTAGGTTTCATAGCTCCAGTCCAGAAGGTCACAGGGCAATGGTTCTAGGACCAACGGATCCGCCTGGGTTCTGGCTACAACTAGAATCCAAACATGGTACTGTAGTGTCCCACTAGGTAGGGGTGGGCACTACACAAGGGTTAATTGGTGTGCGCGTTACTCCTACTCACAAGGAACAGAAATGTCATGTTTAATTGTGCATTTTATGTATGCTCTAATGTGTTTTTACATTCAATGTACACCTGTATGATGCAACAGCAGGCCTAGTTGGGTGTAGTTAGACATCCCAGACACTAGAGGGAGATAGGGAGCCCCTAGTATAAATGTCCAGGCCCAGACAGGGAGAGTTAGTGTAGAGTCAGGAGTCTGAGAAGACAGAGGTTAAAAAGCCTGCTCCTGTCATGCAGCTGGATAGCCCTGGCTGCTAGTGATGTCCAGGAGGCTAGTGAGAAGCTCCAGCCTGCCTGAGAACAAGAGAGCCTTAGTTAGCTCTGAAGATACCCCAGTTGCAGGATCCAACCTCCTGGGAGAAAACCCACAGTAATCCACCTTACAAGGGAAGGCGATCCAGGGTAAGCTAAGTAACCCTGATGGGCAGATTACACTAGAAAGTGTAGCAAGAATCTAATACCTGAGGAGGAAAGTAACCAAGGATTTAAGCCACCCTTTAGGCATCCGGGCCTTGGGATATAAAGCCAGAGCAGGAGTTCTAGAAAGGACAGTGTACATTGATTCTGAGGAAAGGTACAACCTGCTGCTGAGTGCTTGTGAAGTTTACCCTCTGCGTATCTTGCATGAATATTGCCTGCCATTTTGTGAATAAGCCTCCTTGTGGAACTGTGTTTGAAAGACTGTACTCCTACCTGCTGTACAAAGTTGGATTGTTCAGTAAAGTTACGTTTGGTTCACTATATACTTGTGTACCTCCATCATTCCAACCACCAACCGGCGTGCCACCGTCCAAAGGCACTGGCGTCACGAATACCACAGGGACCTTGCCCCAGGCACACAAAATACCTGTAACATCCAGGGCACCTCATCCACCATCAGGCCTGGTCCCTATCTACAGAGCGTACCCCAGAGGAACCGTGTCTACCTCTCCTTCACTGCCACGCGCCTGCCCGGTTTTCTTCAAATATAGTGAGTACCCTCGATTGCCCATAACCGTGACCTCACTTCGTCATACCCTGCAGGTCTGGCGTGTTGCATAAATTGGCATCCCCGAACAGGATTCGAATATTCCTGCGCCATTGCGGATTTAAAAATTTGTGTGCTGAAAATTGTCTTAAAGTGACATGCCCCAATTGTTTTATTGAAAATTGCTGGGCCCAAAGTGAACTGTAAACAATTGCGGTGTGAAAATAGCATTGTTTGGACTGTTTTCTACTTATTTAAGCCACCGCTTGCTGTCAGTGAATAGACAGCTATTTTGCTCAAAGATGGCCGCTTAGCTGGATTGAAATTGTTTGCTGCGTCATCTTCATCCTAAATTGGCAGTAAAAATTGGCGCCTTCTGCTAAAAGTGTGGGAAGGCTGTATGCTGGCGCCACCGCCCTGTCTGGACATTTGCATGTCTGCTGAAATGGACCCCGCCTCCCCCATACTGGAGTACCTGGGGGGCGGCCTCCCAGTGCAATGGGAAGATCTGTCTGAACTTGTTGGCGCCACCCTGTCGCTCTCCAGAGAAGGATCGAGCATGTTGAGGAGTGAGGACTTTCCTGCTGAGATGTCCGCGCCTGATTTGTTAACCCTGAATATGACTGGTGTAGAGCAAGAGGACGCTCCACCGGCCTACTCTCCGGGACCGGAGAGACCCGCCTGCCCGCCACCGAGGACGCAACCGGAGACCTACTATGGCTCCTGGAGAGACTTCTTCCAGCCCTCGTTCAAGTGGTCAGCTCTAATGGCAGAGATCCGGGAGGCCGCCATAAAGAAGACAACTAAAACCAAGATATACTATGAAGAACTGGCAAAGACCGTTCACGAGTGCCACACCGACACACAACCCCGTCTGGAAAGGAGAATGGGGTTGGTTGTGGCCTTTGACAAGGACTGAGGCTTCAGTTTCATAAAAGACTACCTGACTGGAAGAGACTTATATGTCAATAGGAGGTCCGTCAAGCGGAGCTACCACCCAGAACGTTTACATAACCTCCGCGAGGGAGAGGAGGTTCAATTTACCCCTGCTGAGGGCCTGCGAGGCCCCTACGCCACTGCCGTGTCCCGTCCTAAAAAGAAATCGGAGGACTGGGACCTTGATGAGGACCACCCTGGCTGCGAGCGCGAACCTGTGTGCTCTCCAGAACCGGCCCATCATGCCTTTCAAGAAAGGGGCTCCTTCATTGGCCCGAATGTATTTTGGCAGCCGACAGTGGTGGAGAAGAGGGTTAGCCCATGGCCCTCACCTGAGTTGCCTCGCAGGGAGAAAACTGTCCGTGAGCTTCAGGATGCCGAGAGATTCCGAGCTACCCTGGAAAATATCCGCAGAGGGAGGAAAGCGGACGCCTCACTTGAGCCTGCAGCGGCTGCGCAGGACGAACCACCCACCTTCCAAGTGCCAACGGCGACAGCGGAGACCAGCGATCCCGACTCTGAAAGCCTGGACGACCAGATTGTGCGGCTGGAGTTAAAGTTACGGGAGCTACGCCAGGTTGCTTCCGCCAGGATCCGGACTCCACCTGACCTACAAGAAAGAGGACGTAAGGACTCGGACGTCTCCGGGTCTAAGGTGAGAGTACCTGTCCCTGCCAGTCGTCCCTCATTAGTACCGGCACCTGCGGTGGGATCCTCTTACGCTGTGCACCGGCGCACAGAGCCAGTCGTTCCAGAACCCACCGGATCGCTTGCAGCAGCGGTACCCAGGCCAGTGCAGCAGCCCACGATTGTTATGCCTGCTCCGGTGAGGTCAGCGACTTTGATAACCTCTAGGCCTATGGGGCCTATACCTATTAGGGGTCCGTTTATGTTACAGTTGCCCCCCAATACTGTGTTGTGGGCACATCCATCTGTTGAATCTCAATACAGGCCCAATATACAAATGGAGCCAGGGAGCACCACTGAAATGCAAAGTGGATATGACTTGCCCCTGTGAATTGGCCTGCTAGGCCCTTGATGGTTGATTTGTTTTACCAAGGGATCCTAAAGAAGACTTAACCCTTCCAGGACAGGAGTCCTTCGTTGTTTTGGCCCTCTGTTGCTGCTGCCAGTTACCCATGGCTCAGTGGAGGCGGCAAGCCACTGAAATACCACATGCAGCAAGGACATCTTGTTACAGGACCTCCTGCCTGCTTTCCCAGAGTGAAAACCCAGTTGTGCCTGTTTTCATAAGTTGCACCTTTAACCCTTTAACCCCCTTTTCAGGTTGATTACGGGTATTACAGCACTTGTTTTATATATGCCATTTAAATAATGTGGACTATTTTATGTGCTGCTATTTTATTATGCAACTTGAATTTCAAGAATTGGGCCCAGGGATAGACTCAAATGCACATGAGCCTCTGAGATTTTGCTACTATTTTAAAGTATTGTGCCCAGAGATGGACTCCACCTCGTGCGAGCCTCTGTGATTCTATCTGCCTTTCTAGTTTCATCTGCGATATCTTTACGTGGCTGTGGATTAAACAAAAAGAAAATAACCTGGGTACGGACTCATTTTATATGCTTTGAGCCTCCAAGAATTGTTATTTAATGTTTTACATTTTTCCATGGACTACAACTGTTCTATTATGGACAATTTGCACTTTTGGACTATCCTGGTATTTATTGTTACGCTGTGCCAGGTCAGCGCCCCTGTTCCCATTGTGTTATCCTAAGAGAAGAGAACGACTCCCCTTTTCACCATTACTTGCTCCTAATCCAGTGGAACTGCCTGATGTATGCATATAATGTATATCTTGCAAATGTAGATGTGTTTTCCTGCTTTGCTTTATCTTCCCTATTACAGGTGCAGTATCCAGCTGTGCGGGGACCCTCCATGTTGCGCCGAGGACGGGCAACGTTATAGCGTGGGGGTATGTAGTGTCCCACTAGGTAGGGGTGGGCACTACACAAGGGTTAATTGGTGTGCGCGTTACTCCTACTCACAAGGAACAGAAATGTCATGTTTAATTGTGCATTTTATGTATGCTCTAATGTGTTTTTACATTCAATGTACCCCTGTATGATGCAACAGCAGGCCTAGTTGGGTGTAGTTAGACATCCCAGACACTAGAGGGAGATAGGGAGCCCCTAGTATAAATGTTCAGGCCCAGACAGGGAGAGTTAGTGTAGAGTCAGGAGTCTGAGAAGACAGAGGTTAAAAAGCCTGCTCCTGTCATGCAGCTGGATAGCCCTGGCTGCTAGTGATGTCCAGGAGGCTAGTGAGAAGCTCCAGCCTGCCTGAGAACAAGAGAGCCTTAGTTAGCTCTGAAGATACCCCAGTTGCAGGATCCAACCTCCTGGGAGAAAACCCACAGTAATCCACCTTACAAGGGAAGGCGATCCAGGGTAAGCTAAGTAACCCTGATGGGCAGATTACACTAGAAAGTGTAGCAAGAATCTAATACCTGAGGAGGAAAGTAACCAAGGATTTAAGCCACCCTTTAGGCATCCGGGCCTTGGGATAAAAAGCCAGAGCAGGAGTTCTAGAAAGGACAGTGTACATTGATTCTGAGGAAAGGTACAACCTGCTGCTGAGTGCTTGTGAAGTTTACCCTCTGCGTATCTTGCATGAATATTGCCTGCCATTTTGTGAATAAGCCTCCTTGTGGAACTGTGTTTGAAAGACTGTACTCCTACCTGCTGTACAAAGTTGGATTGTTCAGTAAAGTTACGTTTGGTTCACGATATACTTGTGTACCTCCATCATTACAACCACCAACCGGCGTGCCACCGTCCAAAGGCACTGGCGTCACGAATACCACAGGGACCTTGCCCCAGGCACACAAAATACCTGTAACATCCAGGGCACCTCATCCACCATCAGGCCTGGTCCCTATCTACAGAGCGTGCCCCAGAGGAACCGTGTCTACCTCTCCTTCACTGCCACGCGCCTGCCCAGGGTTCTTCAAATATAGTGAGTACCCTCGATTGCCCATAACCGTGACCTCACTTCGTCATATCCTGCAGGTCTGGCGTGTTGCAGTACCGTTAGTTGGTTTGTGTCAGGAGATATGTATATCTCCCTTTTCGGGAATCTTATCCTCAAACAAAGACCATGGGCACGTTGTTCGTGGCCACCGGGACACAAATATGTTTACGATTTGCGCCTGCGATGGCGGGGCGATTCATAATTCCTTATGAAATGTAGGCGCCAACATGTCTGGGAGGTAGCATTGATCCTGGCAAGGGCTGATACCTACTGAAACCTGCTGGTTTTTTTTCCTGCAGGATCCATGCTGTCTGACTGGAGGTGTGAAAATGTAACAAAAGGTGGCCTGCTAGGAGTTTTTTGCTATCTGGCGGCGGCTTTGAAGCAGGGCCCCCCTATGGAGCTTGATTTCCTCTGCCATCTTTCAGCAAATGGTGGGTGTGAGGACATGACTGACAGTAAATATTAATCCATATTCCTCACATAGGCTGACTACTGGGATGTATTTTTCTGAGAGTCTATAGGTGGCCATACACATTAGATAGAAGTTGGTTGATGATTGAACAGCTGTTGAAAAACAAACATCTGGTGAATATTCCTTTCACAGACATGACCATACACATTTAAGCCCAAATTGGCTGTTATATTTGTTCAGATTGCCTATACGTGTTCAATGAAGCCAGGCAATGGATGAACAAAGAAAGATCTATTGTCTATCAGATGGAAATATTAAACACTGCCAACTTATTTTTAAAAGATAATCCTCTGTTATCAGTCTACTAAAATGATTGTTCATTGTTAAATTTCAACAGATGAACGCTCATTTTAGTTGAAATCATCCATTTTGATGAACTTTAATGTGCATTACCACCTTAGGATAGCCACCCTGATATTCCAAAGTATCCCTCTACTAAGCTACCCATTCACATTCGATAACTGTCGGAAGAACGATCATTCAATCGACAGGTGTTTCTCCAGATTCCCTCCTAGCTGCCCCATACAAATACACATTTAGCTCTGCCAAACTTGTAGGTGTTTTTTGGGGGGAAGAGCAGAGAAGGACACTTCTGGTAGCGGCTTAGCCACCCGGAGAAGAAAAGGATTCGGCTGACAAATGATTAATGTGTATAGACCTCTTGACAGGAGAATAGTGGACATAGTAAAAGTTTTTGACACTGCTGAATGAGGCAGACATTCAATAGAGAATGTTTAGAGGAGTAGATTAAAAAGAATGAAACACTCAAATGGATGCAGCAGAGGCAAATTGAGAATGAACCCCTTACCAACCACACAGTTATACCTAGAGAACTAGAGATAATGAGAGAGAGACTAGTATGCTACTGTGGCAGACCGAAACTTAAAAAGTTTGCTCATGTCTAAACAAACTTACACTAGAAAAGAAAGCATGAGAATACACCAAATAAATAAATATGCAATGTGATATCCAATATATATTCAGAACAAGCAAGAAAGCAAAAACCTATAGCAAATCTATGTGTTGCAAGATCCAGGAAAAGGGGGCCTGCAGCATTTTCTGTCCCACGGATATCACCAGCCCAACCAGCTTCTAAAAGGGCCATTACTGCATTTTTTATGTCTGTGTTTGTGGCTTTAAATAAAATTATTTATTTATGTGTATAATTTTGGATGGGCTACACTTTTTCTTACTAGTCCTCTTTGGGCATCCTGTAAAGATAAAGCAAAGTCTCAGAGGGACTCACCAGACTCTTGTTTCTTTATTTATCTAGGATGCAGGTCCTTTAAGAACTATGGCTGCAGGGCTTTTGAGTGGGCTATATTGTGCTCTGATAGCCTCAGACAAACTATGCAATGTTGCTTCCCCAGTGGTACTATTAGAGGAATGGGTCCTCTTCAGTCTTTGCTTTTCCAAGCTCTGGGAACAGATCAGGATAGAATCACTGGTTCTGTGCTTATCCCCAAGATGGCAGCACCCTCTATCTTCAATCAGGGCTCGGCTAAGTTTTCCTTCTCTCCGCAACTGTATGCAGCAGCTCTGATTCTGCTGGAGGTTTGGCGCGGGACTTTGGTGCTTCTTGCGGATGGACCTGTCCTCTCTTGCTCAGAGTGGGGTCTAGCAACCAAATTCCTGTGCTTAGTGGGGCAGTTCTTAGCTAATATGGACCAACAGGTATTCTGTAGTTAACTCCTCATGGTCTGCTTAGAGACAACTTGAAGTAGTTCATTCAGTGACAGCATGCAGTGCACCTGCAACAACCTTCTGCACCTCATAGCAAACCAGTGACACACAGCAGAGGGAATATCAGGCTATTTAGCAGCTCAGTCCTACAGCAATAAAGAGGTTTTGAAGCAAGCAAGTTAATCCTGTTTGTGATAACAAAATTATGCAGTGAGACCAGGAGGAGAGAGCAAAAGGAACGGAGTGGTAATAGTAGCCCGATAGTGGCAGTAGTACTTACAGTGGCGTTCTTCACTTTGTCTCTCCCTGAATCTTGCAGTAAAGGGTGTACCATTTCTTTCCGTCAGGGGCCTCCTACTTAGTGGTAGATTTGGTGCCTTTGGTGTCAGTAGGAAATGGGTGGCAATGCAGGGGTCCATGGAGTCCAAGGTCATGCAATACTGTGGTAACATTTTCAGGTCTCTCCAAAGATGTTTGGTTGGGTTCAAGTCAGGGCTGGGCCACTCAAGGTCATTTACAGAGTTATACTTAAGCTACTCCTGTGTTTTCTGGCCCGGGTGCTTAGGGTCATTATCTTGTTGGAAGGTGAACCTCTGACTCATTCTGAGGTCCAGAGCACTGTGGACCAGGTTTTCATTAAATGACCTGCATATCGGATCCGTCCCGTTTCCGTTATGCAGGAGAGGACTCCCCTGCATAACGGAAACGGGACGGATCCGTTTTACAGCCCATAGACTTCTATTATAATGGAATGAATAATGGAATGCCGCTATGCATTCCTTTATAGAATTGCGTCATGGTCCGTGGTAATGTAATCCATAACACAATTCTGCTTTTACCACCAAACGAAGCATGAACAAATTTCAAAATATGAAATTCGCTCATCTATAGAAGAGTCCTTGTTGTTCCAAACTTCTTCCATTTAAGAATTATGGAGGTTCGGTGCTCTAGGGAACTTTTTGTACAGCAGACATTTTTCTACCCTACTCTGCACAATCCTGTATCCTGAACTCAATACATAGTTCTATTTTGCTCAGATATGCATTGTCAGTAGAGATGTCCCGAATAGTTTCGCCGGCGAATAGTTCCCAGCGAACATAGCTTGTTCGCGTTCGCCATGTCGGGCAAATATGTGCGATGTTCGGTCTGCCCCCTATTCATCATCATTGAGTAAACTTTGACCCTGTGCCTCACAGTCATCAGACACATTCCAGCCAATCAGCAGCAGACCCTCCCTCCCAGACCCTCCCACCTCCTGGACAGCATCCATTTTAGATTCATTCGGAAGCTGCATTCTTAGTGAGAGGAGGGACAGTGTAGCTGCTGCTGATTTAATAGGGAAATCGATAGCTAGGCCAGTGTATTCAGTGTCCACTCCAGTCCGGAAAGACTCATCTGATCTCTGCTATAAGGACAGAGTCCTGACAGCACCCCAAAAAGCCCTTTTTAGGGCTAGAACATCAGTCTGCTTCTTTTTATTTTTATTCCTGTGTAATCAGATTGCAGTTGCCTGCCTGCCAGTGTGTGTGTCAGGCTCACAGCGTATACTGTGCCCACTTGCCCAGTGCCACCACTCATATCTAGTGTCACAATAGCTTGCATTTAAACAAAAACAAAAAACCTTTTTGACTGTAATATAATAGCAGTCAGTTGCCAGCACGCGTGTGTGTTTCAGGGCCTGCCAGGGCACAGTGTCACACCAGTGCAACTCATATCTGGTGTAACAGTAGAGTACATTTAAAAAAAAAATATACAATTTTGCCTCTAATAGATTGAATAGCAGTTAGTTGTCTGCAAGCGTGTGTGTCAGGCCTACAGCGTCTACTCTACCAACTTCTGCCAGTGCGGTTGTCTAAAATCTATTCCATACACGTCCCCTGATAGGGGACGTAACAGGGATTAAACTGATAAGAATAGAACAACATAACAGACCGCTCATATCTGGTGGCACATTCGATTGCACGTGCCCCAAATTTGAAGTAGGAGGACCGACCAAGCATCTTTTTCCATCTCCCTGTTCCTAAAATCGATGCCATATACACGTCCCCTGATCGGGGACCTAACAGGGATTAAACTGATAGGAATAATACTACTTAACACACCTTATAATAACACAGAGAGAGGAGTCTGAAGAAGAGGAGTCAGAGAAGGAAGGTGGCTTTCAGGAGGTGGAAGAGCAACCACAGCAGGCGTCCCAGGGGGCTTGTTGTCACCTTTCGGGGACCCTTGGTGTTGTACGTGGCTGGGTGGAGGAAGAGACCTTCAATGACATCAGTGAGGACAAGGAACAGGACATGGCTAGCTTGGTATCCAACCTTGTGCAAATGGGGAGTTTGCGGTTGTGCAAATGGACTATTTGCGGTTGTTTGCGGTGCGTTAAACAGGGAGTTTGGTCTGTCACTGTGAAGTGGGTGTAACCGTTACACTACCTGATCGATACAACATCATACCTGATGTTTTAAAGCACGTTATTTCAAACATTTGCGAATTCGTGTTCGCCATTCGCAAACGGAAAATTTTATGTTCGCGACATCTCTAATTGTCAGCTGTAAAACATTATAAAGACAGAGGTGCTTCTTTCCAAATCATGTCCAATCAACTGAATTTACCATATGTGGACTCCAATCAAGGTGTAGAAATATCTGAAAGATGATCAAGAGAAATGGGAGGCCCCCAGAGACCCGCAAATAGCTTGAATACTTATGACTATGCCAAATTTTTGTTTTTCCAAAACATTCTAAAATTCTGTTTTCACTTTCTTATTATGGGGTATATAGTACAGATTGCTGGGGGGGCTTGCTTTTATTTATTTTTTAGCACAAGGAGGCTGTAGTATAACAAAATATGAAAAAGGGGAAGAGTGGAGGGAGAGAGTGATGCGGCAGTCTTTATGTTCAGGCTATGCGTGAGACTCCTGCTGTCAGAGGGGGGAGCATTGTGGGTAGCACAGATCTCCAGCATCACACAGGTCAAAAACCTCATTAAACACAGGACATTTCTGGATGTACTGCAACTAAAATAACTCAACAGTAGGTAGAGAGACAAGCTGCAAAGTGTGCATGTATGTTCTTTCATGAGACAAATAGTTATTGCAAAAAATTGTAATTTCTTATGAATATGCAGCTGTATAGTAAGCTCATAATAATTAATAATAATAATAATAATTATAATAATAAAAATGGGTGCTAGTTATTGTTTGTTTTATGTAACTAATAATGTAAATCTCACATGTATTAACCCAAAAGCTGTAGTTTGAAGCGTTTTCTAGATCAAACATTGCTTTTGATCTTAAGGCCACTTTATTTAGTATTTGTTTTTTTGTGACTAATTGTCTTGTGTAACGCTAACAAACTTCAGGCTCAGATCATTTATATTATCCACTTAAAAGTTTGAAGCCCTCCAGTGACAAGAATATTAATGCTGCAACACTGTCATATCTATTTCAGCTCATGCATATGCAACGTCTCCATTTTCAAAGATTTATGTCAGACTTTGCTGAACAGAGGTATCCTACTATTTTAGATAATAGCATGCCAAATCGATGTTATCAGACACGGGTAAGGATAACAGGAGCTCAAGCAAGCAATGTTCTGTTCACTGCTCCAACATCTCCAATGTTATTTACCCCACTGGACAAAATGAATCCTACGAGGATACATTTACAAAAAAAGATTATGGTCATTCAGTGGATTATCACTTAATTAAGAATGGATGATTTGTGCCCATTCTTCTGTAGCAAACATCTTGCTGCTAATGAAGTTTAAACAGACTTACTTTATTTAATTGAAGCTAATCACCAGGGTAAAATCTGGAATCGTCTTTGATCCACATGTACAGTGGTAATCCTTATGGCAGATAGCAATTCTTATTCCCTCAATCTCTTTTCAGTTTCTCCAGGAGGTCCAATCTTAACTAAGGGTTAATTGAAATAGGCTGACTACTGGGAAGTATTTTTCTGAGAGTCTATAGGTGGCCATACACATTAGATATAAGTTCGTTGATGGTTGAACAGCAGTTGAAAAAACAAACATCTGGTGAACGTTCCTTTCACAGACATGACCATACACATTTAAGCCCATATTGGCCGTTACAGTTGTTCACACGAGTTCAATGAAGCCAGGCAATGGATGAACAAAAAAAATCTATCATATGGAAATATTAAACAATGCCAACTTATTTTTAAAAGATAATGCTCTGTTACTAGTCTCCTAAAATTATTGTTTATTGTTAAATTTCAACAGATGAACATTCATTTTAGTTGAAATCATCCATTTTGATAAGCTTTAATGTGTATGGCCACCTTAAGGAAGCCACCCTGATATTCCACAGTATCCCTCTACTAAGCTACCCATTCACATTCGATAACTGTCAGAAGAACGATCATTCAACCAACGGGTATTTCTCCAGATTCTCTCCTGGCTGCCCCATACACATACACATTTGGCTCTGCCAAACTTGTAGGTGTATTTTATGGGAAGAGCAGAGAAGGACACTTCATGGTAGCGGCTTAGCCTCCTGGAGAAGAAAAGGATTCAGTGAAAATATTCATTTCAGGAGCTCCCCACACACATTGGTGTGTCGGCTGACAAACGATTAATGTGTATAGACCTCTTGAGAGGAGAATAGTGGACATAGTAAAAGTTTCTGACACTGCTGAATAAGGCAGACATTCAATAGAAAATGCTTAGAGGAGTAGATTAAAAAGAATGAAACACTAAAATGGATGCAGCAGAGGCAAATTGAGAATGAACCCCTTACCAACCACACAGTCATAACTAGAGAACTAGAGAGAATGAAAGAGAGACTAGTATGCTACTGTTGGTTTCTTGCAAATATCTCTCTTTCTCAACTTTGGTTCGGGTAGAATCGATTAAAAAAATTTGGAGAACCTGAAACAAACCGAAACTTAAAAGGTTTGCTTATGTCTAAAAAAATCCCAACTTACACTAGAAAAGTAAGCATGAGAATACACCAAATAAATAAATATGCAATGTGATATCCAGTATATATTCAGAATAAGCAAGAAAGCAAAAACCTATAACAAATCTATCCAGTAAATAGGGGCCTGCAGCATTTTCTGTCCCACGGATATCACCAGCCCAACCAGCTTCTTCAAGGGCCATTACTACATTTTTAATGTCTGTGTTTGTGGCTTTAAATAAAATTATTTATTTATGTGTATAATTTTGGATGGGCTACACTTTTTCTTACTAGTCCAGCTTCTCTAGTAATTGGGTGTTGGGTGCACTTTTTGAGCTATTGATCCTTCAGTCCACATTGAATACCGGTATATGTGCCCATGCCACCATTTTTGTTTATAATCAGTAAAACGATGCAGAATATGTTGGTTCTATTTTAATAGAGATTATTATTATAATTAGTGATGAGCAAAGCAATGAAAAATTAGATTTGGCTGCTTTGTCACAAAGTGCATTTCTTTGTATGTAGCTGGAGCAATGACTGGGAACAGCGGGTCATTGAACTCCTCAGATTCCACATCCATTGCTCTCTGAAAGCAAATGGATGAGTTGAGTATGTTTTTTATTTTTTTATTTTTACCGCCATTTCAGGAAAAATTAAGCATGAGAAAATTCAGCTTCGAGGCAATAAAAATTTTTCCTGGAATTCAGATCAAAGCCAATTTGTTTGGCTTAGATTCGCTTAACACTAATTATAATGCCAAAATTGTCAGTCCACCTTCGAGATGTAGCTTCATCTGCATCACTCCGGCTCTCTCGAACTAAAGTTTTCCTAATGCCTTGTGGAACCATTAGATATCAGTACAACTCTTTAAAACCCCTTTTCCACTGCATGAAACTTTCTTGATTTTACCTGACGCTACCCTGTTTTTTTATTTTTCCACTAGGCTAGAGTTAAGAATAGTACCTGGTACCTGCTACTTTTTTGGTACCTTTTCTAATAATAATAATAATAATAATAATAATAATAATAAAATGTATTTATATGGCGCCACCATATTCCGCAGCGCTTTACAAATTAATAGGGTTCATGTACGGAACAAAACTAACTGGCTAATATGCAACTGAAACACTACGAGTAAGGGCCCTACTTGCAAGAGCTTACAATCTGTCCCACGGATATCACCAGCCCAACCAGCTTCTTCAAGGGCCATTACTACATTTTTAATGTCTGTGTTTGTGGCTTTAAATAAAATTATTTATTTATGTGTATAATTTTGGATGGGCTACACTTTTTCTTACTAGTCCAGCTTCTCTAGTAATTGGGTGTTGTGTGCACTTTTTGAGCTATTGTTCCTTCAGTCCACATTGAATACCGGTATATGTGCCCATGCCACCATTTTTGTTTATAATCAGTAAAACGATGCAGAATATGTTGGTTCTATTTTAATAGAGATTATTATTATAATTAGTGATGAGCAAAGCAATGAAAAATTAGATTTGGCTGCTTTGTCACAAAGTGCATTTCTTTGTATGTAGCTGGAGCAATGACTGGGAACAGCGGGTCATTGAACTCCTCAGATTCCACATCCATTGCTCTCTGAAAGCAAATGGATGAGTTGAGTATGTTTTTTAGTTTTTTTTTTTACCGCCATTTCAGGAAAAATTAAGCATGAGAAAATTCAGCTACGAGGCAATAAAACATTTTCCTGGAATTCGGATCAAAGTCAATTTGTTTGGCTTAGATTCGCTTAACACTAATTATAATGCCAAAATTGTCAGTCCACCTTCGAGATGTAGCTTCATCTGCATCACTCCGGCTCTCTCGAACTAAAGTTTTCCTAATGCCTTGTGGAACCATTAGATATCAGTACAACTCTTTAAAACCCCTTTTCCACTGCATGAAACTTTCTTGATTTTACCTGACGCTACCCTGTTTTTTTTATTTTTCCACTAGGCTAGAGTTAAGAATAGTACCTGGTACCTGCTACTTTTTTGGTACCTTTTCTAATAATAATAATAATAATAATAAAATGTATTTATATGGCGCCACCATATTCCGCAGCGCTTTACAAATTAATAGGGTTCATGTACGGAACAAAACTAACTGGCTAATATGCAACTGAAACACTAGGAGTAAGGGCCCTACTTGCAAGAGCTTACAATCTATGAGGAATTGGGGGTGACACATCAGGTTGTTGATTGTGATAAGTAGGCTTTGAGCCATTATTGAACTGACAGAAGTGGTGCCAATCTGCTTTGGTTTTGGGACTACTAGAGGATCGAGTTCAGGCCAGAGAAATTGGTGGGGGAGAGCTTTAGTCGGGGAATAGTCAGTTTAGGTAGCTTGATAAAATATATGCCTGAAAATATATGTTTTTAAGGCACGTTTGAAAGTGGAGAAGTTGTGAATTGACCTAGTTTTCCAGGGCAGAGTATTCCAGAGAGTAGGTGCAGCTTGAGAAAAGTCTTGAAGACAGGAGTGAGAGGTACGAGTTATGGAGGTTATTAATCTTAGGTCGCTAACAGAACGGAGAGCACGAGTAGGGTGGTAGATGGAGATGAGGGAGGAGATGTATGGAGGTTCAGCACTGTGGAGAGCTTTGTGGGTGAGGGTGAGAAGTTTGAACTGTATTCTGTGGTGGATGGGCAACCAGTGAAGTGACTGGCACAGACTAGTAGCATCAGTGTAGCGGTTGGATGGATAGATGAGCCTGACTGCAGCATTAAGAACAGACTGAAGGGGGGAGAGTTTAGTGAGAGGGAGACCGATTAGTAATGCATTGCAGTAGTCAAGACGAGAATGAATCAAGGCAACAAGAGTTTTTTCCGTTTCCACTGTAAGAAAATGGCGGAATCTGGCAATATTCTTGAGGTGCAGATGGCAAGAGCGTGTAAGTAATTGAATATGGTGAACAAAGGAAAGATCAGAGTCAAATGTGGTCCCAAGACAGCGGGCATGTTGCACAGGAGTTATGATAGTGCTGCAGACCGAAATTGAAATATCAAGTTTAGGTGAGTTAGTAGATGGTGGAAAAACAAGAAGTTCCGTTTTTGAGAGGTTCAGTTTTAGATACAGAGAGGACATTATATTAGAGACAGCTGCCAGACAATTACTGGTGTTTTGGAGTAAAGCAGGGGTGATGTCAGGGCATGAAGTGTATAGTTGGGTGTCGTCAGCACAGAGATAGTATTGAAAGCCAAATCTACTGATAGTCTGTCCGATGGGGGCTGTATAGAGGGAGAAGTGTAGAGGACCTAGTACTGAGCCCTGAGGAATGCCGACATCAAGAGGAAGAGGCGAAGATGAAGAGCCAGCAAATGATACACTAAAGGAGCGGCCACAGAGATAGGAAGAGAACCAAGAGAGAGCAGTGTCCTTAAGGCCAATTGAGTGGAGCATGGTGAGGAGGAGTTTATGGTCTACGGTGTGAAACGCTGGAGAGATCCAGCAGAATCAATAGCGAATAGTCACCATTTCTTTTTGCTGTTAGGAGATTGTTAGACACTTTCTGTAGAGTGAAGAGGGTGAAAGGCAGATTGTAAGGGGTCAAGAAGAGAGTTTGCAGAGAGATAGCTTACTAAGCGAGAGTAGGCAAGACGTTCAAGGAGTTTAGAGATGAAGGGGAGGTTAGAAACAGGTCTGTAGTTAGCATCACAGGTCGGGTCAAGAGATGCTTTCTTTAGTAGTGGGGTGATAATATATCTGAGGGGTTTCTCAAACTTTTTCAAAACAATTAGCGATATGAAATAGACAAATATAAAGGGGTTGCAAGAAAAACATGGCTGCTATCTTCTAGAAACTGTGTCACACCTGTCCTTGGTATGTATCTGAAATTGCAACTAGACACCATAGAACTGAACAAGTCTGAGCTGCAATACCACGCACAATGTGTGGACAAAGATGGTGCTCAGTTTGGTTGACATCCTGATTTTATTATTTTTCTGGACAATCTATTAAAAAAATAATGAACAGCCAATCTTTGTCTATGGAAAAATTGGTAATCCAATATTAATTATAAAGATTCTAACTGATGTGCAATTATAACTATGAATAGCAATATGAAGACAGATCAGCTGCATTTACTGTGGACCATGAAATGCAAGCTTCTCCAGCTCTGCAAAAATCACAGACGCATCAATTTTTTTACAGAGAAAACTTATCCTATTTTACGGACTATTCAGGAATTTGTGGACAACCCTGGTTCAGGCATTAGAATAAAACAGCCATTTTTATTCTTGGACAAGACCTACATATAAAGAAATTGTCTAGCATCCGAGTATTTTTTTAAATAACCATTCCCCATCCTATGGGACCTGTCAAGGGAAGCATAATTACTTGCTCCCCGATGCTCAGTTGCTGCTCAGCCAATGACTGGTTTGGGTAACAATTTAGGGCTGCAGTCACCGGCTACACAGACACACGTGACCCTTGTCTGTGCCAGAAGTTTACATATGAGGACCAAAGTGCAGTGATGACAGAGGTGAATCTAAGGAACCAGTACCAAGCATTGGAAAGCAGGTAAATCTACATGGAAGTTTAGTGCGTTTCTGCGGCCAATGACTAGCTTGCGGGACATGTCATCAATGACTGGCTGCTGAAATGTACATGACCCAATCCATGATGGAAGTTTTCATGTGGGGACCAATGCACAGCAAAGATGGTGGGGGATCCAAATAGATCTGAGCATTGGGGAGCAGGCAAGTATGCTCTTCCTTTGACAGGTCCCGCTGGGTGGGTGGAAGTTTGAACACCTCTTTAAAGTTTAGATTTTCACGTGAATGTAGTGAGTGTGACATTCTGATACAACACTTTTCAACTTCTCTAATATTGCAGATGTATCTCAAATCTATTTAGAACTGATACAGTAACTATCAAATCAAATACAATACAGTAATGTGGCTTTGCTATTTCATTACAAGTATATTATTGAGCCTTTTGTAAAGTATATGTTCTTAGAAAAATGCAAACATTTAATGCCTTTCAACACAGTCACCCTTTACAACACTGGCTGTTCTCAGCCTCCAAGAGCAGTAGATATCTCCTTTGCATTCAGAAAGAAATGTTAACATTGCCATATGTGACTATGTTCTAAGCATATGTAAGTGTGTAATAGTGAGAAAGGTTTTGAACTATTTCTTGGCACTTGTTTGAGGAGAGGTGGTAAATGTACCAAATTAAGATGCCATCTGGAGAACTATACCAAATGAATCAAGAACAGAACAGACACGAAGCAACACCAGCTATGGGTATCGAGATCAAAACCTGTAAAGTACAGTTAAAATAAAGGTTTAATCTATAAAATATTTAAAACTAGTAGATGCAGAGAAAAGTGATTGTGAGCTACTACAGTAGAAAACAAGATGTAATTCTTATTTAGGTAATTAGCCATTGCAAAGAAAATTTAGATATTGGTATTGGTCAACCAGCAACATTTTTTGCCTTTGTGACGCTGTCATTTTTACATTCAATACTGTAACACAATAATAAGTTTACCTGAAAACAACTACTGATCAAATCTGTATCTACTTTAATATTCCTGTCAGAGCAGTACAATAGAGAATTGTGGTCAAAAGATAAAAAATAGCTACATGACATTATATCAGAAATCAGAACAGTAACCAAAGATTACAGAGATATGACCAAATGTCATGTTTGGTCTTTGCTGTGAGTCATCTATCTGCCTCCTAATGCAGTAGTTTTCAACCAGCTGTACCATACCTGAGCAGGTATGTGCCACAGGCTCAAAGGGTATGCTAGGAATTATTAAAAAAAATACTAACACTGCCCTAGCATCCAGTGATTTCATTGGTGTGCAAGCTGAAGTGATTACAAGCTAAACTGTCACCTCAGAAAGCCTGCTGTTCCCAATACCTGCCATGCTTTGAGTGTCTCGCTGCCACCAGGACACTCATTCTGCCATCTCCTTTGCTGTAAGAGCCCCACCACAGCGTCCTCCATCTTCATGATTCTCCTCCTCCTGCTATAATCCTATGCAGGCAAACATTGTTATAAAGGTCTGTAAATGGGAATAGAACTCACAGAGAAATGTCACGGTGGCCCGATGCCCAGGGTTCCGCCCGAGCGCCTCTCTCTGATAATGGCGAGGTGCAAATGAGCTCTGAGTGGTAATTGAGTGGTGTGCCAGTGACCACACATACCCTCCTAAATTTAGCTATGGCCCGCATATTATCTCCTAAGATCCCTGCTCCATATCTTAATCAGATACAACTGGAGGAGGAGAGCAAAAATTGTAGCTATTGATTGCTAGCACAGAGGCATAGCTTTTGAGTAGTGCTGAGCACAAATATTCGAATCGCGAATTTAATTGCGAATATTGTCACTTCGAGAATTCGCGAATATTTAGAATATAGCGCTATATATTCATATTCGCAAATAGTGTCAAATATTGTAATCGAGAATTTATGGCAAATTTATTGCAATATATTACATTGCCGATTTTTGCAATCAAGTAAACAATGACTGGAGATCACAAATTCTCGAATTTGCTAATTTTGGGGCGAATATTCGCCCAAAAATTCACAAAATATCGCGAATTCGAATATTGCCTATGCCGCTCATCACTACATTTGAGGCAATATATCGTGCTGTGCTATGGTTTATGCTATTTTGTGCTATGGTATTGCTGACCTCCCTTATTGTATTGTCCCGCCTCTTGTCAATTTAGACATTCCTACAACATGGGGCCACTATTAGTTTTTTTTTATAGGGCCACTTTAAGTTCCCAATCCACCCCTGGAGTGGGATGATTTGGGGCTGTATTTTTTGGGGGGCCTGATATTAAAGGGAACCTGTCACCTGGATTTTGAGTAAAGAGATGAGGACATGGGTTGCTAGATGGCCGCTAGCACATCCGCAATACCCAAAGCTCTGCGTACTTTTATTGTGTAAAAAAACCGATTTGATGCATATGCAAATTAACCTGAGATGAGTCAGAGCTTGAAAATATGACTCTTTTCTGGTCACACAAGTAAGATATGACTCTTTTATGTTAATTTGCATAAAAGGGGCAAGTACAAAAATGCATAATACTTATTGAATTTGTCTGCAAATTAAATTAAATGTGTAATTTATATGTTTAGGGTAACACAATGAAAATTTAGAAACGCTCAGTGAGGGTAGCATAGTAGAGGTGACAGGTCACCTTTAAGTCTATGAACGGGGACTGGTCTGTATATAGAAGTGGTTCTGACCTTGCGGACTGTATACAGAGGTGAGCTATGGTCTATACAGGGAGTGCAGAATTATTAGGCAAGTTGTATTTTTGAGGATTAATTTTATTATTGAACAACAACCATGTTCTCAATGAACCCAAAAAACTCATTAATATCAAAGCTGGATATTTTTGGAAGTAGTTTTTAGTTTGTTTTTAGTTTTAGCTATTTTAGGGGGATATCTGTGTGTGCAGGTGACTATTACTGTACATAATTATTAGGCAACTTAACAAAAAACAAATATATACCCATTTCAATTATTTATTTTTACCAGTGAAACCAATATAACATCTCAACATTCACAAATATACATTTCTGACATTCAAAAACAAAACAAAAACAAATCAGTGACCAATATAGCCACCTTTCATTGCAAGGACACTCAAAAGCCTGCCATCCATGGATTCTGTCAGTGTTTTGATCTGTTCACCATCAACATTGCGTGCAGCAGCAACCACAGCCTCCCAGACACTGTTCAGAGAGGTGTACTGTTTTCCCTCCTTGTAAATCTCACATTTGATGATGGACCACAGGTTCTCAATGGGTTTCAGATCAGGTGAACAAGGAGGCCATGTTATTAGATTTTCTTCTTTTATACCCTTTCTTGCCAGCCACGTTGTGGAGTACTTGGACGCGTGTGATGGAGCATTGTCCTGCATGAAAATCATGTTTTTCTTACCTTGCAGACTTCTTCCTGTACCACTGCTTGAAGAAGGTGTCTTCCAGAAACTGGCAGTAGGACTGGGAGTTGAGCTTGACTCCATCCTCAACCCAAAAAAGCCCCACAAGCTCATCTTTGATGATACCAGCCCAAACCAGTACTCCACCTCCACCTTGCTGGCGTCTGAGTCGGACTGGAGCTCTCTGCCCTTTACCAATCCAGCCATCTGGCCCATCAAGACTCACTCTCATTTCATCAGTCCATAAAACCTTAGAAAAATCAGTCTTGAGATATTTCTTGGCCCAGTCTTGATGTTTCAGCTTGTGTCTTGTTCAGTGGTGGTCGTCTTTCAGCCTTTCTTACCTTGGCCATGTCTCTGAGTATTGCACACCTTGTGCTTTTGGGCACTCCAGTGATGTTGCAGCTCTGAAATATGGCCAAACTGGTGGCAAGTGGCATCTTGGCAGCTGCACGCTTGACTTTTCTCAGTTCATGGGCAGTTATTTTGCGCCTTGGTTTTTCCACACGCTTCTTGCGACCCTGTTGACTATTTTGAATGAAATGCTTGATTGTTCGATGATCACGCTTCAGAAGCTTTCGCAATTTTAAGAGTGCTGCATCCCTCTGCAAGATATCTCACTATTTTTGACTTTTCTGAGCCTGTCAAGTCCTTCTTTTGACCCATTTTGCCAAAGGAAAGGAAGTTGCCTAATAATTATGCACACCTGATATAGGGTGTTGATGTCATTAGACCACACCCCTTCTCATTACAGAGATGCACATCACCTAATATGCTTAATTGGTAGTAGGCTTTCGAGCCTATACAGCTTGGAGTAAGACAACATGCATAAAGAGGATGATGTGGTCAAAATACTCATTTGCCTAATAATTCTGCACGTAGTGTATAAGGGGGTCTGACGTGGGGTCTGTTTCTTTATTTAGGGAGTCTGCTGTGTTATTTAGATGCTGTTAGTTGGGGGCATGCCCTATGTATTATAAATAAGTGGGACATAGGAAAAAAAGCTTGTGTTCTTTGCATTTTACCAACTGATATAATTTTATGGATCCATACACCACACACTCGCTCCTCCAAGAACAGCTAAGGAAAGATGATCACAGTTAAAATGTCATAGTTCTCAGCGATCAATGGAGGTCTAGACACCCCAACAATATTTCTGATATGTGATCTCTGCACTGAGCTGAGGTCCTTGCGATCCAGTGCTAGTACTAATTTTTGGTTAGCCTATAAGTCAAGAACATCATTTGGAATATGAACCAAAAACAGACTTTTGCCATCCTCCCAGAAAATAGCCGATTTACATTCCCGTTTTCCCATGACTCCATGTGGCAATTTTGGCAAGGAGAAACTTTATTTCCTTAAATCCACTGTTGTTTTCACAACCACCTCTATTCTTCACACTCTATTGAAATATATGCAGGATTTCTGTGCTGTGTTTTATGGGGGGGGGTGTGTACAAAGAAACACATACATTCAGAGAAAGATCAAATTGCTAACCCAGTATAAGATAGACAGACTCAGTATCTCTCATGCACAATCAAATGCGAAATATTTTACTTTTGCAGAAAATCCTTTAAATGCTCAGACTAATTGCATTCCATACAGAAGCTCTGGCCTGTGCTTACCAGTCTCTGTGTTTGCCTATACTGTATCTTACTGGATATTATATATACGCGGTCATAGAGCCTGAGCACCGTGGGAATATATTTAGCAAATGCTACAATGTTACAGATATTACAAAAAAAATTCTAAATGTCTTTACAAATACATTTTCTCAGAGAAAAAGAAAAAAATTAACTAAAATCAGACTCAGCTGATACACTTGACTTGGTATATTATATGAAGCCATGATATGGACATGAACAAGTACCCACAGAATGAAATCATCAATAATCACTATCTAAAATGAATTGGATATAGAAGCTCAGACTAATGATTTATTTTTTCTCCATAGAAGAGATCTCTATCTTATTGATTTATGTAGCAGCCAATCATGTTAGAACACACAGCAGCAAACGTGTGTCTATAAGAGATGATAAGCCGTGACTAACCACTCATTTGTAAAACATGTCTATATTTTATAATCTGGATCAGCAAGAACATGAAGCTAATCTGCACATTATATTTAATGGTAATAGGAAATATGTATGCATTTGTGAAGTCAGCTCCAAGTCATTCCTTTACATTGGCTGTGATTCGTTATAAAATATGCTTTTTCACTACTCTTTTGAGACCTTTTTTAGCATCTACATTATTGGCTTTGATAACTGTGCTTTTATTGTTAGCGGGACTGATCGACAGCACCACGCGTCGCTGTTTAATTGGCTTCACAGAAACACTAGATTGTACATTTGGTAGACACTGTTTTTACCCCTTAAAGACCAAGTCCATTTTCATTTTTGCACTTTTCATTTTTCCTCCCCACAGCCATAACTTTTTAAATTTATTTTCCGTTCACATAGCCCTATGAGGGCTTATTTCTTGCAGCACAGGATGTATTTTCTGAAGGTATCATTTAATTTACCATGTCTTGTATTGGAAAACAGAAGAAAAAATATTTCTGGGGTAAAATTGAAAAACAATTCAAATTTTCTTTGCATCGCCATTTACTGACAGCCATATCTTAGTTTTCTATCTACAGACATGCATTTCCGTCTACAGACCTGGAGGATGAACTGTTGTTTTTATTAGTACCATTTTTGGGGTATGTACAAATTTTTGATCACTATTATTCAATTTATTTTTGGAGGGACAGGGTTACTAAATAATGGCAAATCCATGTTTTGTTTTTTTTCCGTTACGGCATATACCTCACAGGAATCTTTTTTAAAATATATTTTAATAGTTCAGATATTTTATGTGTCAACTGTTGTTATGTTTTTATTGTTTATTGTTGTTAGTAAAATTGGAAAAGAGGGTTCATTTGAATTTTTAATATTTTTATGTTTTTCTTAACTTTTTTTACTCAAAAAATTATAGCGTGGCTTTAATCTGCCATCTTCTAATTGCTTGTCTTAGACCATAATAGAGAACTATTATGGTCTATGTGATTTTCGCTCCCTGCTCGTGAAGCTGTGCCTTGTGCGCAGCTTTATCGGCAGCTTACCATGACCGGCCTGGGAACCTTCATCAGGCCCCTGGCTGTAATGGTAACCAATGGGAGCCCAGTGATTTCACTGCAGGGGCTCCTATCTGAAGGCAGAGGGAGCCCCTCTCTATGCCTAACCTCACAGATGCCAGAATCACTATTGAACACAGCATCGAAATGGTTAAATGACTGGTTCAGGCCTATCCCAGTCAATGAGGCCAGTTGCTTGCTGTACAATACAGCTGGCACCCGCCATGTTTTGAGTGGGCTCAACACAGCAGCCTGCTCCATACAAGCCCTTGCGCCCATGTACGGCTTTATACGTTAATGGGTTAAACTCAACATTCATAAAATACATTAAAAAAAAATTTGGGGCTGTTTTTCTTTCCTTTTCAGCAGTGCAATACCATTGAACATTAAATACAAAATATTGTCCTTCTGTCACAGTCAGCACAAATTATAAGACTTACTATATAGACAGGTAATTCATTGTCAGTTTACTGCTGCTCTGAGGGGAAGATGTTATCTGAAGGATAATCCTCTTGATAATAGTAGGATGACAGTATAACAGTGTGGCAAAACTCCTGTTTTAGAAATGCCCATACTCTTGTATTTGACAATTTTTCTTTTGTTTAACCTGTCTACTAGGTATAGCAGTGGTACTATACACTCTGAAATGTGTTAATTTCACTATAAAATGTAACTGACAATTATTATTTTTTTTAACCAGTTTTCTAGTTGTAGCAGTGGTACTATACCACTGCTACAACTAGAAAACTGGTTAAAAAATAAATAAAAAATTGTCAGTTACATTTTATAGTGAAATTAACACATTTTTGAGTGTATAGTACCACTGCTATACCTAGTAGACAGGTTAAACAAAAAAAATATATATAATTGTCATTTACATTTTATGGTGAAATTCACCAATTTTGGTGTGTATAGTACACACCAAAATTGGTGAATTTCACTATAAAATGTAAATGACAATTATATATATATATATATATTTTTTTAACCTGTCTACTAGGTATAGCAGTGGTACTAAACACAATAAAATTTGTTAATTTCACCATAAAATGTAACTGACAATTTTTTTATTTTTTTTATACCTACTAGGTATAGCAGTGGTACTATACAACCAAAAATTGGTTAATTTCACCCGAAAAAGTAAATGACAATTTTAATTTTTTTGTTTAACCTGTCTACTAGGTATAGCAGTGGTACGATACACCCAAAAATGGTTAATTTTACCATAAAATGTAACTGACAATTTTTTTAATTTTTTTTAACGGTCTACTAGGTATAGCAGTGGTACTATACACACCAAAATTGGTGAATTTCACCCTAAAATATAAATGACAATTTTTTTTAATTTTCTTACCGGTCTACTAGGTATAGCAGTGGTGCTATACACCAAATGTAAATGACACAAAATGTAAATGACAAAGTAATGAAATTATATAAAATAAAACACGTACAAAAAAATAATAATGGATTTATGAGGTGGAGTTCCATATGGAGTAGGAGTTTGAGGAGACGGTGGACGTAGTGGAGTAGGTGGAAGCAGCGGTGGAGGAGGACGAGATAGCCATCACAGGTTTTTGGTTTTAAATTAATTTTGTAAAATTAAGGTACACTCCAAAAGAGTGTGAAATATCCAAAATACAAACATGAGCAATTGAGCTGCAGTATAACAATGGCTGTTTAGTGCCGGTATACGTGTCTATTCTGCACAAGGTACGGACAAGTCCTGAGGGATCCATGCCTGGTACATTTTAATGAACATGAGCTTGTCCACATTGGCTGTGAAAAGGCGGCTGCTCTTGCCTGTGATGACGCCCCCTGCCGTGCTAAACACACGTTCAGATAATACACTGGCTGCAGAGCGTAAAGGGCAAGCTCAGGCCATGTGCCCAATTTGGAGACCCAGAAGTTGAAGGGGGCAGACCCGTCATTCAGCACGTGTAGGCATGTGCACACAAACTGCTCCACCATGTTAGTGAAATGCTGCCTCCTGCTAAGACGTTCCATATCAGCTGGTGGTGCTGGTTGTTGTGGCGTGCTAAAAAAGCTTTTCCACATGTCAGCCATGCTAACCCTGCCTTCTGAGTAGTGTTGAGCGCGAATATTCGAATTGCAAATTTTCGAGATTTCGCGAATATTAGAATATAGTTCTATATATTCGCGAAATCGAATATTCGTATTATTATAATTTTTTTTTTTATTGTTATATTTTTTTCTTTACCACTTCTCTAAAGTTTTTCTTACCTGTCCTTTGGATTCCTGGCTTCCTGGCTGCTCCAGTCAGTGCCTGTTGCCGCTTCTGCCGCCTTCCGTGTTCATGGAGCGTCCCCATCACCATAGGAACGTCTCCATATACTAGAATGTACTGTCGGATTTGAGAATTACGTTGAAATCGCAATTCGATTAATTCAAGTTATAATAATCGAATTGCGATTTCAACTTAACACTGCTATATTCCATATTCGTTAATTCTAGCATAATATGGAATATAGCAGTGCTAAGTTGAAATTGCAATTCGATTAATTCAAGTTATAATAATCGAATTGTGATTTCAACTTTTTACGTATATTCTTAATATTGCTCTAACTTCGTCTTTTAGAATATTCGTAATATTCTAAAAGAAGAAGTTAGAGTAATATTACGAATATTCTAAAAGACGAAGTTAGAGCAATATTACGAATATTCTAAAAAGACGAAGTTAGAGCAATATTAAGAATATTCGTAAAATACACATATAGATTGTAATTTAGCTAATATACTGCTATAGTAATTTTTTTTATAGTGTACATATTTTACAAAACTTAAGTTCAGAAGAGGCAAAAAAAATTAGAGAAAAAAAGGATTATAGCACTATATTAGCTAAATTAAAATCTATATGTGTATTTTACGAAAATTTGTAATATTGCTCTAACTTCGTCTTTTAGAATATTACGAATATTCAAAAAGACGAAGTTAGAGCAATATTAAGAATATTCGTAAAATACACATATTAGCCTAGCCATAGTCAATTAGTCATAGGAACGTTGCCTTATACTATCAAAAGAAAAATCGCAATACGCGATTAACTAAATCGCATATTATTATACGGACCAGCGATGCAACGAATACCTCCCACTATATCTTCACAGGGCTCATTTCAACCATCAGGAGATTCCACGGTGCCGGACTCCATGGTGCCGTACCTAGAAATACACATCCCCTCTTTCCCACCCTATCCTTGAAATATATAGGGAGGTAAATCCAAGCAATCTCTGGGTCTATCATATACGGACCAGCGATGCAACGAATACCTCCCACTATATTTCCACAGGGTCCATTTAAATTAATATGAAACACCATGACGTACAATATCCATAAATACAAATATTAGGAAATCTCAAGATCGCATGAGATAGATATAAGAAAGAATTCATAAAATTATTAATCATAAACACCATCCTTTCATACTAAATATTGAATCCTGTACTTTGCTAGAATTCATATTGTTCCCCTTTGCTTGGGGTACATGTTGGGACGATAAACCTGAAAAATATGCTGGATCCTCTACTCAACGGACCAGTAACATAATGTACCCAAAATTAAGAAGCATCAGGACCACTGCATGTTTCACCAGTATGATAGATTAGGACCACCATATATACTGGACTGACCATGCATTCCAAATTAAAACAAGTCTCTCACTTACTTAAACAAATAAACTAACTACTACATTGGAGGAGAGATTGATCTCAATCAATCACCCCTAATTATGATTTTATTTTATCTTCACCTTAATTCACCCTTATATATATGCTTATATATGTGCTTATATATATCAGTGTTTCTCACACTCTATTTTATTACATCGCTTTAATTTTCACCAAATATGCTAAAAAAGATGGGCATAAAAGTAATCAATGGAACAAATGAACCTCATTTAGGTAACCAGACAATAAAGGAGTCAATCACTGCCGCCCTATAAATACTACAACATGGACCATGATCCTCTACTTACTGATGAAGGGACTAAGTCCCGAAACGCGTTTAAGCAGCCGGGGATCATTGCACTAATTGCCACTCTAAACCAGAGTAGGAGGAACACGAAAGAACAAGCCCTGAACAGGATCGCTATTGCGGGACCGCTGACGTCACTCACCAAGACGCGCGAACCACGCCCCCAGCATCCAAGGCAACACGAGGGACGCTATCGATCACACAGCCTCCCAGGAAGTGCCAACCATTACCAGAGGAAGAAAACAGCACCAGCGCTAGGAAGGGTGAGTGATCTCTGTGGCCAAGAAAACAGCACCCAGGCACAGAGCTCCGCTTCCCTCCACAGCTTGTATTACAACTATACACACATGCTTGCTATGTGAAATACATTGAATTATACTGAAACAGCGCAGTACTTACCCTGGATTAAGCGGCACCATTTTCTGCTGATGAACTATCTTTACCAAAGAGTATTATAGTATTCAGGAAACCCTCATCAACTGTATTTATTTTGATTTTTATCCTTTAAACAGCGGCCACTGTTATAGGAAAATAGCACTTGAAAGACTTTACAGACTCATCTTTCATTCTAGCTTTTTTTATTCCATTCTTTTTATTCCAGATTTTTTACCTGACCTTTTTTATTCTGTGTATGGAAATTTTTCATGATACATAACCTTGTTTTTAGGGTACCCACTACAGAGTGGTAAATACCCATATACTACTCCACAATTACATATATCTAAACACTAACTACCCATCATTTAACTATTAATTCATTAATAAATATTTATTAGAACCCAAATAGAGTGTGCCTGCTTACCCTTTCTTTCTGTGATCTTTAACTTTATGCCTGTCATGAATCCCTACAAGAGGAATCCACAGCTGGTACCCCAGAAGATGTTGGAACAGGGAGAGGAGTACGAGGTTGTTGTCCATAAACGAAAAAGAATGGAGAGGATCCAGTAGAGTCACTAGAGTGGTTGTTATTGTCACCGCCAGACATCTGAGAAGCTCTGACAGACGTTCTTCAGTACCTCCTGCTTGAGGTTCTTTTGTTTTGCTTTTGTTTTTGTTTTTTTTCCCAATATAGTTTTTATTATTTTCTCCCATCTCAAAGATCAATAACAGACATACAATTATCTGACATATGACAATCGTAAATTTCCAGTATCACACATCAATATGGTCATGGTTATGATCATACATTTTTGTCATGTCATAAAGCAGTTTGTGATAGCAAACAAAAAAGAGGAAAAAATTTTCCCCAAAGCTTCTTTCTGTTGCAAGGCCTCATTCCACTCCAAGTGAAAGACATGTTTCAGTTGCGCAATAACTGTGGAAACAGAGGGGGCCTGAGGTTGGAGCCAAGCTTTTAATATACTTTTTTTTGCCCCAAGCAGGACCTTATGTCCCATCGGTGCGATAGATTCCATTGCGTATTCATCTAATTGATCCGACTTTGCAATTTGAACGTGTGTTATTACCATTGCCGGAGTAATCTCCGCTTCACTCCCTCCACAACCTTTCATCAGCCTGCCTACCTCAGTCCAAAATTCCTTCAACTTCGGACAAGTCCACAATCCATGGAATAAGTCCGATTTTGAAAGGCCACACTTTGGACATGCAATCAATCTGTCCTTTCTGGAATTAGAAATAGGGATATCAAAACCAAAGATCGCATGGTGCAATATCTTTAAGTGGGTTTCTCTCCACTGCTCATTTGGGATGGCCTTATATAAAGCTCCTATTCCTGAACATACCGGTAAGTATATATCCTTCACCCCCAGAAGTGTCTCCCATTTCTGAAACATCTTTTTTGGATCCACCTTTTCCCATCTATCCCTAAGAGATTGATAAAGAAGTGAAATCGACGGTCTGACTCTCAATCCTAGCAGCGAGTCAAAGTTATTCACTCTCCACTCTTTAGACAGGTCATTACACAGGCCTTTACCGTATGACATGATCTGCATATACGGGAAGAAGGTTGGCTCCCTCAGAGTCCACTTCTCTTTCACCTCTATCAGTGTCAACCATCTAGACTCCACCCCATGAAACAAGTCTCCCAGTTTCTTAATCCCTGCCTGCGACCAAGTATTCAAGAGTTTGTCCCCCATACTCGGCTCAAAATTTGGGTTACCCACTATTGGGAGGTGTTTAGACATTTGGTATGACAAACCGTACATTTTCCGCAACACTTTCCAGACTATAATTGTGTCCCTCAACACTAGAGATTGCTTTACTAGCGCAGGTAGTTTAGAGATACTAGTGTGCAATAGGGCCACCAAATTCCAAGGCTTAGCTAGTTGTGTTTCCAGATTGAGATTGGAGTAATAGGACGTTCGATTCACCCAGTCTAATACATATCTACTGTTACAAGCTATATTATACCCTCTAATATCTGGGAAATTAAGGCCACCTAGATCTTTCCTCACCTTCAGTTTGCTCAGAGCGATTCTAGCTTTTCTGCCTTGCCATATGAACTGGCTAAACCTACGTTCCAACAGTGTCACATCTGCATGTCGCAGTAAGAGTGGAATAGTTTGCATGGGATACATCAGTTTTGCAACCCCCATCATTTTCACCAAGCAACACCGTCCCATTAGGGAGAGGGGTAATCCCTGCCATCTATCTAGATCCTCTTTTATTCGGGATATTAATGGCGGAAAATTAAGTTGGTATAAAGAGCGAGGGTCTTTCCCTATTTTTATCCCTAGATATGTTATATATGATTTTGCCAACGTAATACCCAGTGTGCCACTCATTCTTTTCTCTAAAGCCTCCCGCATGGGTAATAAAGGCATGCATTCGCACTTAGATACATTAACCTTATATCCAGAGTACTTTCCAAATTTTTCCAAAGCATGAAATACAATCGGTATATGCTCCTGTGGTTTGGCTAGAAATAAAATCACGTCATCAGCAAAAAGTGCTGCCTTCACTTGCAAGGAACCTACCCCTATTCCCTCGTACAAATCTGACGAACACAGATGCCGCGCCAATGGCTCCAGTGCCAGGTTAAATAGCAATGGGGAGAGCGGGCACCCCTGCCTCGTGCCTTTCTTTAGATCAAAAGGTTTCGATAAATGACCTTGGGTGTACACCCTTGCCCTAGGATATTTATATAGGTTTGCTATAAACGTTCTAAAAGCCCCCTTAAATCCCAGTTTATCTAGTACCGCCTCCAGCCATGCCCACCGTACATTATCAAAAGCTTTTTCAGCATCCAAGGTGAGCATGGCTGGAACCCCTCCCTCCTTAGGACCGTGACGTACCCTATCCAGGACTGCCAAAACCGTCCTAATATTCATGACTGCTGAGCGACCTTGTACAAACCCCACTTGCTCAATCCCAATCAGAGACGGCAAAAAGGAAGCCAACCTATCAGCTAAAATCTTGGATATTATTTTTGTATCCACATTAATGAGGGATATGGGCCTGTAAGATCCCAGTATCAGGGGGTCCTTCCCTGGTTTTGGAAGAAGCTTTATGTAGGATATATTATCTTTGTCCGGGGCTACCTTGCCCTTGAGTACATCATTATACAAATTCAGCATTACTGGAGATACCTGCGAGATTAGCATTTTGTAGTATTCCCCCGAAAATCCATCCGGACCCGGGGCTTTAGCATTTTTCAGACCCTTGATAACCATTTGGAGTTCCTCCAAGGATATGTCAGCATTTAATTTCTGAAGTTGCTCATCTTTTACAGTGGGCAATTTCACCTGATCTAGCAGGGTATCAATTATAGGTGATGAGGAGTTATCTTCATATAAGGTCTTGTAATACTGGCCCAATATCTCATTTATACCCGCCGGGTCAATAACCACCTCCCCCTTGTTATTTTTGATGCTAGATATAAATTGGGGCGCTCTCTGGCCCTTAGCCAAGTTAGCTAACATGCGACCCGCTTTGTTACCATATCTGTACAACTTGGCCTCAAATTGCGTTTGTCTGAGAGCCTCCCTTTCCCTTTCATTTATTTCAAAGGCCTGGCGTGACTCCACCCATTTGGCCTTATTTTCTGCCGTCGGGGCTTCTGTAAATCGTCTGTACGCTTGTCTCACCCTATCACTCGCTTGCTCCAACAACTGCTGACATGCTTTCTTCTTACTGAATATATATCCCATAATACGCCCTCTCAATACCGCCTTAGACGTGTGCCAAAACAGTTCCGAATCATCCAGATGGACCTGGTTATCTTCCCTGTACTCTTCCCACCAACCTACTAGCTTATTCTTAAAATCCTCGTTGTCTATTAAGCTTGAAGGAAACCTCCATAAATAATCTGTCCCCTTCAAGAACGAGTCCCTCATAACTAGGGTCACTGGAGCATGATCTGATATGGCTATATCTCCTATATCAGCATGCTCCACCAAGCCTGACAAGGTGACCTGAGTAAGTATGTAATCGATGCGTGACCATGAGTCCCTGGCGTGTGAGTAAAACGTAAACTCCCTGTCATCCGGATGATATTGCCGCCAGGGATCCATCAGTCCCACCGACCTCATCATAGGCTCCAGAACTGCATCCTGAGCGTACTAGTTCTGACTTCCCTGGAATTGGTTCTCCTATCTTCCTTTACCTCCACAACAGAGTTGAAGTCGCCTCCCACTATTAGGTTAGAAGCCTTGTCTGCGAGTAGATTACCTTCCAATGTCCTAAAGAACTGAGCGTTATTAGCATTTGGACCGTAAACATTATAAATAGTGTACTGCACATTTTGGACTTGTATCATTACTTTGACCCACCTCCCCTCCTCATCTGCCATGGAACCTAACAGCACAAAGTTGAAGGCCTTGTTAAACAGTATCAGGACTCCCGCTCTCCGCTCAGAGGAAGCCGATCCAATCACCTGTCCAACCCACAATTTTTTCATTCTTCCAAAATCTCTGGCTAATAGACGAGTCTCCTGAAGCAGAGCTATGTCAGGCTTCATCCTCCTAAGATGACGCAAGATCATCCACCTCTTTTGCGGGGAGCGCAAGCCCTTTGCGTTCCAACTAACTATTTTCATACTTCCCCCTACTTTCTAGAACTGATACCTCATCCATTAGGATTGCAACTGGGTAAATATAACCCCTGGTCATATGCTTCTGAAGAGATACGTCGGCTGATGCATGAACATAAAAAACAATTTTTGCAAAATAACACAGATGAAAATAAAGAAAAAATAGAACATTTCCCCCCAACCCCCCCCCCCCCCCCCGAGCACTTGGATCATCTAACACAGAATTCCTACTATAGCACAGCAATCAGTACCGTACCCCCTTACTATTTCTCAAGACTTCCCTTTTTTCTGGACTGCTAAGACTAACTACCTGCCCCCCTCCCTCACAATGGAGTAAACCGCAAAACAAGTATCATTCTTAGTATAACAATTGTAACGGCAAAACTGGAGGTATTACACCATAATGACCCTGGAATTATTTCCTCTAGTATATTCCTCAATACACCAGAACAATACAGTCCCCATGAGCTCTGTAATCAACTTTAACGCAGCCGCCTGCGAGTACCGCTTCATCGCGACCATGAGTCCCTTCTTCTGGAGCGAGGGGATCGTTTGTCCACCGGAACCAGCTCCCAATCTCTCCTCCGCCTGTCAGTGGGTGGCGAGCGTCTCCATTCCAGACTCTTTGCTCTGTCTTTGTCACGTTGATGTTGTTCCGGGGATCTGCCTCTTTGCCGCTGCTCACCCTTCCTATTACTCGCCAGAAGAAAGTCCGCTGCCTCTTCCGGGTCTTGAAAAGTTTTCACTTCACCCTCCATTAGAGTAACTTTTAAGATCGCCGGATACAGTAGTTGAAATCTCACTTGTTGCCTGTTTAGTTCCGAACAGACTGAGCTAAATTCACGTCGCCTCTTCGCCACCATAGCTGAATAGTCCGCAAACATCAGTAGCTTATGTCCTCTCACCATCAGCGGCCCTTTGCGGGCTCTAAAGGCCCTCAGAATGACTCCTTGTCCGTATAATCGAGAAAGCGCATGATGACTTGGCGCGATCGTAGTGGCGCATATTGAGAGGTGGCGCTATTTTGTGTTTGAGAGTCCATGGCAGGTCCCACTCTATGAACCCTTTCCACCTTGTGCCTCCCGCTAAGATTCAGAGCTTGTGGAATCTCCATCTCACATATTTCTCTCAGCGCCGTCTGCCTGATAGATTCTGGTAGGCCCACCACACGCAAATTATTCCGCCTAGACCTGTTCTCTAGGTCTTCCAGGCGATCTCTAAGGACAATGTTCTGTTTAAACAGATCTTGGTTATCGCGGTTACATCTGGAGATATCTTCCTCCATTCCCGCCACCCTCTGCTCCAGCTCCACTATGCTCCCCTCATGTCTGGCTACCGTCTCATGCAGCTCATGCAGTGACTGTGTGAGGGTTTTAGCGAGCGTTTCTTTAATGTCTGGAGCCAAGTATTTGGCAACTTCAATGGCTAAAGTTTTATAGTCCAGTTTAAGTACTTCCTCGTTCAGCTTACCACCATCTGCAGCCGTTTTCTCAACTCCCATGATGTTAACCGAGGAGGCTGGGCGGGAATCCTCCATCTTGCCCAGCGCTATGCTTGCGGTCTGACTCGTCCCGCTTGTCACTTGCCGTCTGCCGCTCCTAAGTAAATAACGGTCCATGAACCGATCACCGCTGCTGTGAGAAGTCTCCTAGGTGGTTTTCAGAGACTTCCAATGCCGCTGTGGACGGAGCGCAGGAGATATTAGGGGGACAGGCGCTGGAGCTCACTCACTCCGTGTCCTGCATTCCAGCGCCGGAACCGGAAGTCGATTTGCTTTTGTTTTGTCATCTCGTTTCCCTCTCTCAGCTGTCATCTAGTTGCCTGTTGGTCTGGGGATGAAAACAGGAAAAGAAGTCCAGGTCAATTTTGAGCAGCCGGCAAAGAGCTCTCCAGAGCTTAGAGGAAAACTGGACTCCACGATTGGAAACAATATGCCAAGGTAGACCATGCAAGCGGAATATGTGTCTCACGAACAGTTTAGTAAATTTAGCAGCCAAGGGCAGTCCAGCCAAATGAATGAAGTGCACCATCTTGGAGGAGCGGTCCACAACCACCCAGATAGCTGTAGATACGGTAGAAGAGGTCAGATCTGTAAAAAAGTCCATGGCAATGTGTTGCCATAGGGCATCAGGAACAGGAAGAGGTAACAACAGCCCGGGTAGTTTGGTTCTGGAGACTTTTTTCTGAGCACAGACGGTGCAGCCAGACACATAATCATGCTGATCCTTAGACAGTGTGGGCCACCAGTAGTGGCGAGACAAAAGTTCTGTTGTCTTGCTGATCCCAGGGTGACCAGCCAGTTTGGAGTTGTGCCCCCAAGCTAGAATACTTTTTCTCTTGGCAGATGGCACAAATGTCTTCCTGGGAGGGATGTCTTTTACCAGGACAGAAGCCACTGTGATCAAGCGAGCAGGATCTACCTGGGGCTCCTCCTGCTGGTGGGAGAAGTCAAATGACCGAAACAAAGCATCCGCCTTGATGTTCTTCTCGGCCGGGCAAAAGTGAAGCTCAAAATCAAAATGGGAGAAAAAAAGTGCCCATCTGGCTTGGCGAGGGTTCAGATGTTGGGCTATCTGCAGATGTGTAAGGTTCTTGCGGTTGGTGAAGATTATCACTAGATGCTGGGGCCCCTCCAATAGATAACACCACTCCTCCAAGGCAAGTTTTATGGCCAGAAGCTCTCTGTCTCCTATACAGTGATTCCTCTCAGCAGGGGAGAAGAGCTTGGAGGAGAATCCACATGTAAACATCTTGCCCTTGGAACCTTTCTGTAGTAAAACAGCACCGACTTCTATGGAGGAGGCGTCCACTTCTAAAAATAATTTGTGGGAGACATCAGGATGATGCAGAACAGGTGCAGCAGCAGAGGACCTCTTTAATAGGACAAAGGCAGCCTCCACCTCAGAAGTCCAGTCTCTGGCATTCACCCCTTTCTTAGTAAGAGCCGAGATCGGAAATGTAAGAGATGAAAATTCGGGATGAACAGACTATGGAAATTAGTAAATCCAAGGAAGCGCTGTATAGCACAAAGACCATGTGGGTAGGGCCAGTCCATTACTGCTTTCAATTATTCAGGATCCATCTGCAACCCGGCATCAGAGATGATGTATCCTAGGAACAGGCGTTGTCAGCAGGTGGAGCCGTAACCAGGAGCAACAGTGCAGGACTGTAGTATGAGGCAGAGGTTAAGTCAGACAGGCAATAGGTCAGGGCAGGCGGCACAGGTACAGGTCAGGCAATCAGATTCAAGGCAAGCAGGCAGGGATAAAACAGGTAGCAGAGTCCAGGAATACAAGTAGGAGTCAGCAACACATGAACACAAACGGATATCAGGAACCTTAGCAGGACACAAGGACCTTGACACTGGGGCATAAGGGGGCTGAACCACTTATATATATGCAGGAAGGGCTAGGATTGGTCAGCGAGGTCACATGACCTAACCAATAAAGCACAGGAAGTGACGAGCGTCAGCCCTTAAGGAAGTGCTGCAGGAAACAAGCAGCAAGCATGCTGTGGCCAGGGCTGAGTGGAAACTGTATAGCGGATCCCAGAACAACAGTACCTACACAGACAGAGCAAGGACTGCAGCAGTGAATGGTAAGCACTGGCAGCAGACCACTGCTGAACACGGCACCCGGGAACGCGGCAGTAAGCAGGGGAACAGCGGCGCACAGCAGCCGCTGATACAATGCCTTTTGCGGATCATTTAATCTTCAATTTGCTTAAATGTATACAGTAACAGTACTTTTGTCCAGGGGTGTCTAAACTTTTCCACAAAAATTTCAATATATATTGTAGAGATGAGCGAACTTGTCGAGGATCTATTGAGATCAAGTTTGCTAAAAAAATTTAAAAGTTTGGTTCAAACCTGTATCTGTTCGGGCTTAACCAAATTGGCTCCAATTGCCCTGGAAATTGGTATACAAAATCCATTGTTCTCCCAGGATTCAGGAGCAGTGATGGCCAGTTCGCACTGTTTGCCAGTGAACACATGCGGGTTGCCATCTTGACTCACAAGTCCACCAAACATGCGTGATTTTTCTCACGCGAGTGCAAAACTCATTACAATGTTCCCGCAACGCACCCGCACATTTTCCCGCAACGCCTGTGCCGGGAGCAGGTCTGAAACAAATGCGGCCACCGGGAGCAGGCAGTTCTGAGAACAGCCCGATGAAGGCCCCCAGAGGCTGTTCTCGGAACTGCCTGCTCCCGGTGACCGCATTTGATTTCAGACCGGCTCGTGGCACAGGTAAGGGCTTACCTGTGTATCGCTGGACTTGTGAGTCAAGATGGCAAGCCCGCATTTGTTCGCTGGATCTGGTTGTATTATCTTTAACATTGCCAAGGCAGATCCATCATGAACTCCTTTGAAATTCAATGGAGGACAGATCTGTTTTCTATTGTGGCAGATTGTGGCAGAGAAAACGGATTCATCCTCACTGATTTTTATCGGGGGTCATGCCGGATCCGTCTTGCTCCGCATCCCAGGACAGAAAGCAAACTACAACATGTTGCGGTTTGCTCTCCGGTATGGGAACGCAACTAAACAGAATGGCAATGCATTTTGGTGCATTACATTCTGTTCAGTTCAGTTTTGTCCCCATTGACAATAAATGAGGACAAAACTGAGCCCCTATGAACTCAATACCGGAAAACTAAAATGCTAGTGTGAAAGTAGCCTTATGAAATATGTGCTTCTTTCTGATGTAAAGCAATATTCTGGAACAGTTAATGTAAAGTGCACTTTGTATACATAGAAATAGAAATAACGTTATGCTAATTAGCTTCCATTGCAAGTGAGAGATTCCCATTTGATATTTTAAATGACAGAACAGTGTAATGTAAATTATCATTAGCAGTTTATTGTCTGTGATGCTTTAAAATCAGAACTCATTTTACTTTGCTTCACCATTATAGAGTCATTGATGAAAGCATATAGTTCACAATGTATAATACGCAATGAGGGTATGTACATGTACATCTAAATATAAACACAAGAACAACTCATTTTCTCTGTACATGAATATGAAACAGATGTATTAAATGCTGCAAAACTTATGGAAGGTGAGTGTAATGGACGGGACGGACTAAACCAGAATAATGACTACTGTTACATTAGCTAAGAATAATATAGATATATTTCTAGGAACTGTTACTTTGTATTTTAGAAAATGTAATATTCATTTATTTATTTATTATATGTATTTTAATTACATGCTTTACCTATTTTCTTCCAGGCTTTGACTTCCATTAGGAGAAATAGATCTATGTTTATAATGTCAGCTCCCAGGATAAAGAGGAAAGAGATAGGAGAGAGCATGCAAATGACTGTGTATACCGGTAATTAGGTCAATGACAAAAGACCTTAACCCCATCCTAACATGAAATGACTACTGTAAATTAGCAAAAGATCAACGATAAACAATAAAACCATCTTTTATTGTCCATCTTGTTGTAGTAAAAATTATTGTTATCTCCATCACGATCTATAAATGCAAATGCCACTGATATTGACATTTACATTTACAAAAGGATTACTGCCAAACTCATGGCTCTCACCCAGCAGGGAGAAGTTTCATCTCTGTCATGAGCAATTAAATTAGTGATAGACGAACATCAGCCGGGACGTTTTGTGTACACGTGTTTGCGATCAAATATACGGGAACCGCACGTTCGCGGTGGGCCCCATTCACTTTAATGGCGCGCAAACTTGAAAAACCTTCAAGTCATATTTGCAGCCACCAAAAACTTATAGTGCACAAATAGTCCCACAACAAGGACAGTGACATAACAGAGGGGGATCAATGGCAAAAATTCACACAAAAAATATGTATTTTAATCAGGGGCCATTTTTATGCGTCTTAAAGGGGAAACTCTCAAAAATGTGCCCTGTTGAAGCCTAGAAATTTTTTATTTTAGGCCACAGGAGTACAGGCCCCAAAAATTAGGCATTCACCGGACAGAAAAGACCAAGTGGTTATGTGGCTGGAGGTACATTACGCGGTCACTGGATAACAATTTTACTGTAGGCCAGTATAGGCCACAAAAATTAGGAATTCACCTGACAGAAAAGACCAAGCGATTATGTGGCTGGAGGTACATTAGGCGGTCACTGGATAACAATTTTACTGTAGGACAGTACAGGCCCCAAAAATTAGGCATTTACCTGACAGAAAATAATAAGTGATTATGTGACTGAAAGTACATTAGGCGGTCACTGAATAGCAATTTACTGTAGGCCAGTGGAGTACAGGCCCCAAAAGTTAGGCATTCACCGGACAAGGACCATTCTAAGTCAAGGACCATTCTTTGCTATGAGTGGTGGCGGATATGTGTGGACTGGCATATGGAAATCCAATTACAAGTGGTTGTCACAGGTGTTAAATTCCTCCGAGATCCATGCCTCATTCATTTTTAGAAATGTAAGGTAGTCCACACTGTCGTGAGCTAGGCGAGTGCGCTTATCGGTCACGATCCCCACTGCTGCGTCTTTTTGGACAGGACACTCGATGAGGGGCAAGCCAAGAGTTCAATGGCAAATTGTGCCAGCTCTGGCCACAGGACAAGCCTGCATACCCAGTAGTCCAGGAATTCCTCGCTTCTTAGAGCGTCCACATCGACCTTTAACCCGATGCAGTCGGACTCCTGTCGGTATAGGCATTCCCTGAGGTTGGATCCGGAGGGTGGGTGTCAATGGGTTGGATGCAAGAATGATCTCATATCTGAAGTGACCAACACATCTTCAAATCGCCCTCTTCTTGTAGGTGCGGTAGGATTGGTACCCGCAACTGTTTCTCTGTGGGTGCAAATTCCTCTGCTAGCGCCCGCAACAGCAGAATGCAGCATATCTAGCAAGAAAGCCCTGGAAACTCTGCATTATGACAGCCCTCTGTGATGCTGGCAACATGTTTGCCATTTTGTGTTTGTACCGGGGATCTAAGTACTTTGCCTCCAAGTACTGGTCCTTGCCCTTTATGCTTTTTATACGGGGTCCCCCTTCAAACACTGGAGCATGAAGGCCACCATTTGCACTCAATTGGAAGCGGTGGAGCGCCCTTGCTCCTGCTGCTCACCCATGAGAACGTCATCCTTGGTCTCCTCCCCACAGCCATGGACAACACCAGGGATCCCCAAAAAGTTTAATGTCCTTTTCAAAGCCTTCTATTCTTGCTTATCCTCCTCCTCTGTCCCCCAGCCATCATCCTCCTCTGACTCCTCTACAAACTCCTGCTGACTTGTCTCAGATGGAGTAGCCCCCCCAATGGAATTCATTCAGCATTGAGACTTCTTTTTCCAGCTCCTGCTCCTCGACGGCTTGATCAATGACATGACGCAATGCGCGCTCCAGAAAGAAGGTGTAAGGTACGATGTCACTGATGGTGACCTGCCTGCGACTAACCAGTTTGGTGATCTCATCAAATGGCCGCAGAAGTCTGCATGCCTCACGCATGAGCAGCCACTGGCGCAGTGAAAAGAAACCAAGCTCCCCAGAACCTGTCCTGCTGCAGATTTTGTACAGGTAGTCGCTAACGGCACGTTGCTGCTGGAGCAGCCTATCAAGCATACACAAGGTGGAGTTCCATCACGTCAGTCTGTCACAAACCATACTTCTGACGGGCAAGTGGTGTCGCCGCTGAACGTCAGCAAGGTGAGGCATGGCCGTGTAAGATCTTCTAAAATGGCCAGAGATTTTCCTGGCCCCCGAGGTATTTCGCAACGATTAGCTGCGTGACTAAGTTCAGGTCATATGTCATTTTGCCCTGTTTTAGTGCATTCAGCAGATTGGCACCATTGTCGCACACCACTTTACCAACTGTCAAATTGAGCGAGGTTAGCCACTGGTCGGCCTGTGACCGCAGAGCTGAAAGCAGTGCAGGACCGGTGTGGCTCTAGGCTTCCAGGCACAACAGCCGCAGCACAGCATGGCGTTTCACCTGTACATATAAAAAAAGAGATAAGGACAGCACTATCTTTTGCTGAGTCGTTTCAGTAAGTACAAACAGTGGAGGTGCCTGTGGTGTCAGATCCTGGCCTCAAAGATCCCCCAAGATGCAGAGATTAGAGAAAAAAAACACAGCATTCCAGCTTCTCAAATAAATCCTTGTTTATTGCTCAACCAGTTGGAGGAGACCAAGGATGGAGTAGGAGAAGTAGAAGAAGAGGCAGGCCTGCATGCAATCCGTGGCGGTATCACTAAATCCACACGGGTGCCACGGGTTACAGCCATGCTTGACAGCAATCAGAAGGTTCACCCAGTGGGCAGTAAAAGTTATGTACCTTCCCTGCCCATGTTTGCTAGCCCACGTGTCTGTGGTCAGGTGTATATTGGCACCGACACTGTGTTCCAGAGATACATTCACTTGCCGCTGAACGTGTCCATATAGCTACGGGATGCCCTTCTGGATGAAATATTTCCTTCAGGGGACTTTCCATTGTGGTGTGCCAATGACCACAAATTTTCTAAAGGCCTCCGAGTCCACCAATTTATATGGCAGTAGTATGGCGGGCTAGCAGTTCCGACAAACCAGTGGTCAGCCGTTGGGCAAGATGGTTATCCGCCATCATCAACTTTTTACGTTAGAACATTTAGGCACGGTGGAAGGTGTAGTGGAGGACGCATGGGAGGATAGAGGAGAAGGAGAAGAGGCAGGACGTGAAGCGCCGGGAGTGCGGCTTTGTGGGTTCTGACTGCATTGCTCCCACTGGGCTCGGTTATGGGAGGCCAGGTGCCTTACTTAAGGCGGTCATCCCTAGGTGAGTGTTAGGCTTACCGCGACTTATGCGTTGACAGCAGAGACTGCAGATGGAAACACTTTTGTCAGCAGCTGACACGTTAAAAAAAGCCCACACTGCGGACCCATGTGCCAGCATCCTGGGAGCGCAAGATGTGACCATGCATGGTGGATGGCTCGCTCCAGATACATTTGCAGTCTGCTTTTTGCCTCCGGTGCACTGCGAGTTCTGCCTGATTCTCCTCTTTCTCCTACATATCTGCTGTTCCGTCTCTCGCTCTGAACTCCCCTCCTCTTCCTCTCTTGTGGGCAGCCATGTGACGTCCATCGACACATCATCATCGTCACCTTCACCACCACTGACATTAGAGATCTCGGAGTAGGCAGCAACAGCGGGGACCACCCTCCTTGGGCTGATCTTGGTACTGTTGTCAGACTGCTGGGTGGCGGCTGTTGCTATCTCCTCTTCCTCATCCGATGCCAAGAATGGCTGCGCATCGGTAAGGTCCGGGAATGGATGGGGAAATAATTCCTGACTCGAGTGGAGGGGCTATAATGGTGGTGGTGTCTTTGAGGGTGCACACAGCAGAGAGTGAGAAGGGTGCAGATACAGAGGATGAGGAGGGTGCAGAAGCGGAAGGCTATGTGAGCCACTCAACCAACTCTTGTATGTTTTTTTTTAAAGTAATCGCACACACCTTCTCCAACTTCCCACTAAGGCTTAGGCCTTGTGCACCTCCCCGACCACTGCCACACCTGTGGAATGGCCTGCCTCTTCCTCTGCCTGTCATTTTCAAAATGACCCTATGCCAAAGTCCCTAAAGATGAGCAGTATTTGGGGAAGCAGGTATAGTGGATATAAAAAGTCTACACACCCATGTTATAATGTCAGGTTTCTGTGATGTAAAAAAATTAGACAAAGATAAATCATTTCAGAACTTTTTCCACCTTTAATGTGACCTATAAACTGTACAACTCAATTGAAAAACAAACTGAAATCTTTTAGGTAGAGGAAAGAAAAAATATAAACATAAATATGGTTGCATAAGTGTGTACACTCTTAAACTAATACTTTGTTGAAGCAACTTTTGATTGTATATGTTGATTGTATCACAGACAATGCCCATTTTATTTTGTAAATTATATCATAGGCAGAGGGTTTTTTTTTGTACATTTGCTGGGAGTGACTAACTGTACAATACTGTGTTGATTGGATGTTGTGACTTTGTGTCCTGTGCTCTCCAAGGTCCACATGGGTGGTAACCTTATGGGGAAAACAGTATATAAGAAATGCATTTGTACTCATTAAAGAGACCTGCTTTACCCCTTCATGAAGTCTTGGCTCATGTTTGGGGGATGGGATAACTACACTCTTGGGGATTGCTATATCACAATACTCCCCTGAGTATAAGCTCTTGAAAGACCTTGTTCCTGGTTCCTGCTCTCTTGATTTAGGAGAGGTTCACCCACTGGAAGCTGGGTCCAGCGTGGGTGGAGGACAGCGAGACCTCAACCAAGCTGCGGCAGTTCGTTGGGTCTGTGGTGGTTATGGTGTCGAGCAGAGTGCTTGGAGCCCTCAGGAAGCGGTAGGAGCATCCATCAATGGAGGTACCCAGTCGTGGTGCCAGCAGATCTGTTACAGAACCTGTCATCAACTTTATGCTAACCATACTAACGGCAGCATAAAGTAGAGACAGGTGAGTTGATTTCAGCAGTCTGTCATTTATAAGTTAAAAATAAGGGTTTGCTGAGAACAAACATCACAATCATTGCACATTGGGCCTGGAAAAGAGTCACAGCCATCTGAGAAGAGTCATGGTTATTCATAAGTTCCTGCTCTCCCTGGCCACCTGCTGATGATTGACATGTGCTGTCTGCATCCACATTTGCGGATCCGCACTTCCGCATCCGTGCTTCCGTTTCCGCAAAAAAATAGAACATGTCCTATTCTTGTCCGCAATTGCGGACAAGAACAGGCATATTCTATTAGTGCCGGCAATGTGCGGTCCGCGGAAAGCACATTGCCGCTTTCCGTGTTTTGCGGATCCGTGGCTCCGTGTATCCGCAAAACACGTTGCGGACGTGTGAATGGAGCCTTAATCCGCATTTTGCGGAAGCAGGTTTATCTCACCTCTCAATCAGTATTTTGTGGAAGCAGGTATATCAAACCCCTTAATCAGTATTTTGTGCAACCAGGTGTATCGCAGGCCTCAATCAATATTTGGTGGAAGCAGGTATATCAATCCCCTTAGGCTTGGTTCACACGAACGTGTGTGATCTGTGGCTGTATTGCGGCCCGCAAATCACGGGCCGCAATACACGGCCACAGTTCCGTGTGCATTCCGCATCACGGATGCGGACCCATTCACTTCAATGGGTCCGCAAATCCGGAATCGCGGAACGGCCGCACGGGACGGGACCCCTCGGAAGCACTACAGAGTGCTTCCGTGGGGTTACGTCCCGTACCTCCATTCCACAAAAAGATAGAATATGTCCTATCTTTTAGCAGAACAGGCGGATCGCGGACCCATTAAAGTGAATGGGTCCGCGATGCGATGCGGCTGACCTATGGCCGGCGAATCGTGCATTGCGGCCCGCTATTTGCGGGCCGCAGCACGAGCATGGGTCACACATGTCCGTGTGAACTCGGCCTTAATCAGAAGCCTGTGGAAGCAGGTGTTACAAACCCCTTAACCACCTCAGCCCCCCTAGCTTAAAAACCCTTAATGACCAGGTCACTTTTTACACTTCTGCACTACACTAATTTCATCCTTTATTGCTCGGTCATGCAACTTACCACCCAAATGAATTTTACCTCCTTTTCTTCTCACTAATAGAACTTTCATTTGGTGGCATTTCATTGCTGCTGACATTTTTACTTTTTTTGTTATTAATCAAAATTTAACTAAATGTTTGCAAAAAAATGACATTTTTCACTTTCAGTTGTAAATTTTTAAAAAAAATGACATCTATATATAAATTTTTCTCTAAATTTATTGTTCTACATGTCTTTAAGTAAAAAAAATGTTTGGGTAAAAAAAAATGGTTTGGGTAAAAGTTATAGCATTTACAAACTATGGTACAAAAATTAGAATTTCCTCTTTTTGAAGCAGCTCTGACTTTCTGAGCACCTGTCATGTTTCCTGAGGTTCTACAATGCCCAGACAGTAGAAAAACACCACAAATAACACAATTTCTGAAAGTAGACACCCTAAGGTATTCGCTGATGGGCATAGTGAGTTCATAGAACTTTTTATTTTTTGTCACAAGTTAGCGGAAAATGATGATTTTTTTTTCATTTTTTTTTTCCTAACAAAGTCTCATATTCCACTAACTTGTGACAAAAAATAAAAACTTCCATGAACTCACTATGCCCACTATGAAATAACCTGGGGTGTCTTCTTTCCAAAATGGGGTCACTTGTGAGGTAGTTATACTGCCCTGGCATTTCAGGGGCCCAAATGAGGCCGGTGAAATCCGAAGGTGCTCTTTGGAATGTGGGCCCCTTTGCCCACCTAGGCTGCAAAAAAGTGTCACACATGTGGTATCGCCGTACTCAGGAGAAGTAGGGGAATGTGTTTTGGGGTGTCATTTTACATATACCCATGCTGGGTGAGATAAATATCTCGGCAAAAGACAACTTTTCCCATTTGTTTATACAAAGTTGGCATTTGACCAAGATATTTATCTCACCCAGCATGGGTATATGTAAAATGACACCCCAAAACACATTGCACAACTTCTCCTGAGTACGACGATACCACATGTGTGACACTTTTTTGCAGCCTAGATGCGCAAAGGGGCCCAAATTCCTTTTAGGAGGGCATTTTTAGACATTTGGATCCGAGACTTCTTCTCACTCTTTCGGGCCCCTAAAATGCCATTTTGGAAAGAAGACACCCCAAGTTATTCAATGAGGGGCATGGCGAGTTTATCGATTTTTTATTTTTTTGGGCACAAGTTAGCGGAAATTGATTTTTTATTTTTTTTTCTCACAAAGTCTCCGTTTCCGCTAACTTGGGACAAAAATTTCAATCTTTCATAGACTCAATATGCCCTCACGGAATACCTCGGGGTGTCTTCTTTCCGAAATGGTTAGTGGAATATGAGACTTTGTAAGAAAAAAACAAAAACAATTTCCGCTAACTTGTGCCAAAAAAATGTCTGAATGGAGCCTTACAGGGGGGTGATCAATGACAGGAGGGTGATCACCCCATATACACTCCCTGATCACCCCACTGTCATTGATCACCCCCCTGTAAGGCTCCATTCAGAGGTCCTTATGTGTTTTGCGGATCCACGGATCCATGGATCGGATCCGCAAAACACATACGGACGTCTGAATGGAGCCTTACAGGGGGGTGATCAATGACAGGGGGGTGATCAGGGAGTGTATATGGGGTGATCACCCCCCTGTCATTGATCACCCCCCTGTAAGGCTCCATTCAGACGTCTGTATGTGTTTTACGGATCCACGCATCCATAGATGCGTGGATTCGTAAAACACATACGGACGTCTGAATGGAGCCTTACAGGGGGGTGATCAATGACAGGGGGTGATCAGGGAGTGTATATGGGGTGATCACCCCCCTGTCATTGATCACCCCCCTGTAAGGCTCCATTCAGACGTCTGTATGTGTTTTGCGGATCTAATCCATGGATGCGTGGATCCGTAAAACACATACGGGCATCTGAATGGAGCCTTACAGGGGGGTGATCAATGACAGGTGTGTGATCAATGACAGTGAAGTGATCTGTGTCTGGGACACCCGCCTCCGGAATGCGATCCTGCGTTAGGCGGTCCGGAGGCGGTTAATCAATATTTTGCAAAAACAGGTATATTGCAACCCTCAATCAGTATTTTGTGGAAGCAGGTATATCAAACCCCTTAATCAGTATTTTGTGCAACCAGGTGTATTGCAGGCCTCAATCAATATTTGGTAGAAACAGGTATATCAATCCCCTTAATCAGAAGTCTGTGGAAGCAGGTGTATCGCAGGCCTCAATCATTATTTGGTGGAAGCAGGTATATTAATCCCCTTAATTAGTAATTTGTGGAAGCAGGTGTATTGCAGGCCTACATCAATACTTGGTCGAAGCAGGTATATCGAACCCCTTAATCAGTATTTTGTTGAAGCAGTTATATTGAACCCCTTAATCAATATTTTGTGAAAACAGGTATATTGCACCCCTCAAACTGTTTTATGTGGAAGCAGATATATCAAACCTCTTAATCAGTATTTTGCAGAAGCAGGTGTATTGTAGGCCTCAAGCTATATTTGGTGAAAGTAGGTATATCAATCCCCTTAATCACTTTTTTGTGAAAGCAGGTGTATAGCAGGCCTTAATCAATATTTCGTGGAAGCATGTATATCATTCCCCTTAATATGTATTTTGTGGAAGCAGGTGTATCGTAGACCTCAATCAATATTTGGTGGAAGCAGGAATATCAATCCCCTTAATCAGTAATTTGTTGAAGCAGGTATCTCGCAGGCCTCAATCAATATATGGTGGAAGCAGGTATATCGAACCCCTTAATCAGTATTTTGTGGAAGCAGGTGTATCGCAGGCCTCAATCAATATTTGGTGGAAGCAGGTATATCACACCCCTTAATCAGTATTTTGTGGAAGCAGGTGTATCGCAGGCCTCAATCAATATTTGGTGGAAGCAGGCATATCAATCCCATTAATCAGTATTGTGTGGAAGCAGGTGTATCGTAGGCCTCAGTCAATATTTGGTGGAAGCAGGTATATTAAACCCTTTAATCAGTATTTTGTTGAAGCAGGTGTATCGCAGGACTCAATCAATATTTGGTGGAAGCAGGTATATCAATCCCCTTAATCAGTATTTTTTGGAAGCAGGTATATCAATCCTCTAAATCAGCATTTTGTGGAAGCAGGTGTATCGCAGGCCTCAATCAATATTTGGTGGAAGCAGGAATATCAATACCCTTAATCAGTATTTTGTGGAAGCAGGTGTATCGCAGGCCTCAGGCAGTATTTGTTGGAGGCAGGTGTATTGTAAGCCTCAATCAATATTTTGTGTAAGCAGTTATATCAATCCCCTTAATCAATATTTTGTGGAAGCAGGTGTATGACAGGCATCAATCAATATTTGGTGGAAGCAGGTATATCAAACCCCTTAATCAGTATTTTGTGGAAGCAGGTATATCGCAGGCCTCAATCAATATTTGGTGGAAGCAGGGATATCAGTCCCCTTTATCAGTATTTTGTGGAAGCAGGTATATCAATCCCCTTAATAATCAATATTTGGTGGAAGCAGGTATATCGCACCCCTCGAGCAGTATTATGTAGAAGTAGGTATATCAATCCCTTTAGTCAATATTTTGTGAAAGTAGGTATATCAATCTCCTCAATTAGTATTTAAAAAAAGCAGGTGTATATTAGGCATCAATTAATATTTGGTGGAAGCAGGTATATCAATCCCCTAATCAGTATTTCGTGGAAGCAGGTGTATCGCAGGCTTCAATCAATATTTGGTGGAAGCAGGAATATCAATCCCCTTAATCAGTATTTTGCGTAAGCGGGTATATAGAACCCCTTAATCAATATTTGTTGGAAGCAGGTATATCGCACCGCCCAATCAGTATTTTGTGGAACCAGGTACAAACCGGATTCCAAAAAAGTTGGGACACTATACAAATCGTGAATAAAAACTGAATGCAATGATGTGGAGGTGCCAACTTCTAATATTTTATTCAGAATAGAACATAAATCACGGAACAAAAGTTTAAACTGAGAAAAAGTACCATTTTAAGGGAAAAATATGTTGAATCAGAATTTCATGGTGTCAACAAATCCCCAAAAGGTTGGGACAAGGCCATTTTCACCACTGTGTGGCATCTCCCCTTCTTCTTACAACACTCAACAGATGTCTGGGGACCGAGGAGACCAGTTTCTCAAGTTTAGAAAAAGGGATGATCTCCCATTCTTGTCTAATACAGGCCTCTAACTGTTCAATCGTCTTGGGCCTTATTTGTTGCACCTTCCTCTTTATGATGCGCCAAATGTTCTCTATAGGTGAAAGATCTGGACTGCAGACTGGCCATTTCAGTACCCGGATCCTTCTCCTACGCAGCCATGATGTTGTGATTGATGCAGAATGTGGTCTGGCATTATCTTGTTGAAAAATGCAGGGTCTTCCCTGAAAGAGATGACGTCTGGATGGGAGCATATGTTGTTCTAGAACCTGAATATGTTTTTCTGCATTGATGGTGCCTTTCCAGACATGCAAGCTGCCCATGCCACATGCATTCATGCAACCCCATACCATCAGAGATGCAGGCTTCTGAACTGAGCGTTGATAACAACTTGGGTTGTCCTTGTCCTCTTTGGTCCAGATGACATGGCGTCCCAGATTTCCAAAAAGAACTTCGAATCGTGACTCGTCTGACCACAGAACTTGGAAGAACTTGGTCTTCCATTTTGCCACACTCCATTTTAAATGATCCCTGGCCCAGTGAAAACGCCTGAGCTTGTGGATCTTGCTTAGAAATGGCTTCTTCTTTGCACTGTAGAGTTTTAGCTGGCAACGGCGGATGGCACGGCGGATGGCACTGTGGATAGTTGGGACTACTAAACAAATCGTGAATAAAAACTGAATGCAATGATGTGGAGATGGCAAATGTCAATATTTTGTTTGTAATAGAACGTATATGACAGATCAAACGTTTAATCCGAGTAAATGTATCATTTTAAAGGAAAAATACGTTGATTCAAATTTTCACGGTGTCAACAAATCCCAAAAAAGTTGGGACAAGTAGCAATAAGAGGCTGGAAAAAGTAAATTTGAGCATAACGAAGAGCTGGAAGACCAATTAACACTAATTAGGTCAATTGGCAGCATGATTGGGTATAAAAAGAGCTTCTCAGAGTGGCAGTGTCTCTCAGAAGCCAAGATGGGTAGAGGATCACCAATTCCCACAATGTTGCGCAGAAAGATAGTGGAGCAATATCAGAAAGGTGTTACCCAGCGAAAAATTGCAAAGACTTAGCATCTATCATCATCAACTGTGCATAACATCATGCGAAGATTCAGAGAATCTGGAACAATCTCTGTGCGTAAGGGTCAAGGCCGTAAAACCATACTGGATGCCCGTGATCTCCGGGCCCTTAAACGACACTGCACCACAAACAGGAATGCTACTGTAAAGGAAATCACAGAATGGGCTCAGGAATACTTCCAGAAACCATTGTCAGTGAACACAATCCACCGTGCCATCCGCCGTTGCCAGCTGAAACTCTACAGTGCAAAGAAGAAGCCATTTCTAAGCAAGATCCACAAGCTCAGGCGTTTTCACTGGGCCAGGGATCATTTAAAATGGAGTGTGGCAAAATGGAAGACTGTTCTGTGGTCAGACGAGTCACGATTCGAAGTTCTTTTTGGAAATCTGGGACGCCATGTCATCCGGACCAAAGTGGACAAGGACAACCCAAGTTGTTATCAACGCTCAGTTCAGAAGCCTGCATCTCTGATGGTATGGGGTTGCATGAGTGCGTGTGGCATGGGCAGCTTGCATGTCTGGAAAGGCACCATCAATGCAGAAAAACATATTCAGGTTCTAGAACAACATATGCTCCCATCCAGACGTCATCTCTTTCAGGGAAGACCCTGCATTTTTCAACAAGATAATGCCAGACCACATTCTGCATCAATCACAACATCATGGCTGCGTAGGAGAAGGATCCGGATACTGAAATGGCCAGTCTGCAGTCCAGATCTTTCACCTATAGAGAACATTTGGCGCATCATAAAGAGGAAGGTGCAACAAAGAAGGCCCAAGACGATTGAGCAGTTAGAGGCCTGTATTAGACAAGAATGGGAGAGCATTCCTATTTCTAAACTTGAGAAACTGGTCTCCTCGGTCCCCAGACGTCTGTTGAGTGTTGTAAGAAGAAGGGGAGATGCCACACAGTGGTGAAAATGGCCTTGTCCCAACTTATTGGGGATTTGTTGACACCATGAAATTCTGATTCAACATATTTTTCCCTTAAAATGGTACATTTTCTCAGTTTAAACTTTTGTTTCGTGATTTATGCTCTATTCTGAATAAAATATTAGAAGTTGGCACCTCCACATCATTGCATTCAGTTTTTATTCACGATTTGTATAGTGTCCCAACTTTTTGGGAATCCGGTTTGTATTTTGAAATGCAACCAATTTATGTAAGTGACTAACAATGATATGTACAATAACAAAATGTACTTTGTGAGCTTGAGCTTACATGCCTACATTCTCTCTGTCCTTCCTTTCTGCTGTTGTATCTCTTTTAATCTGCTTTCTTTATGTGTTTGCACTTCATTGTTCGGAAGGCATTGCATTATCTTTGTCTGGTATGATATTACATATTGCACATTTTGAAGCGCTACACCTGCACAATGATAATCATTATAAACAATTTGTCAGGCACACAAGTGGCACTTTTTCTCAGACAAATAGCAATAAAAGCAATTAGTACAACTCCGATTTAAATCACTAATTGCTTTTAATGCTTCTGAAGAGGTACTAAATGGATTTACTAATACTTGCTAAAATTATATATTTGGTTTTTTTTTCACTCATCTCAATCATTAGACCTTACAGATCTGAATAATTTGCATAGCAAATTGACTGATACCCCTGTAGTTTACATATTTTAACCAAATTATTTTTCTGATTGCATAGCCTTTTATTATTTAGGATAGCTTCTGTAATTGCCTAATATTGTGTACTATATGTGTACAGCATCCTCAAGTGCACTTGTATGTCTTCCTCCACTGTCAACATTCTACCCTTTCATCAATTCGCCATCTGCTGAAATACACAGTGAAGTATAATGAAAATGTAAAAATAATACATTATAAATAATATATCACATTTTAAATGGGTGATATGTCATATTGGATTAATCTAATGATTTCAGAATATCAATCCAGTAGCTTCCAGCATATTATTCAATCAAATTTTTGACAATGGCCTTAGACCATTCAACCAAGGAGAATTTGAACTGGAAATCCATTGTTGGGCATCGGGGAGCATGCAGCTTTTAAGGGTATGGCTACACGGCGACACTGGTCATGCAAGAGCTGTTAAGGCCATGATCGAGTGGGAATCATAGTTTAGCGGTAAGGTCGCAGCGCAAGTTGCACGTGTTCTGTGACTGCGACACCTGACTCACAAAATATCCAGTTTAGTGGAATTTTTGCCTTTCAAAGAGCGCTGTTGCAACACACCAGCGACTCGCATTGTAACCTCATTAATTTTTATTAGATCACTGCTACATTACGATATCCCTTTGATCCTGGTCGTGGCAGCTGCCACGTGGCCAGTGTCGCTATCTAGCCGTATTCTTAAAAAAAGGGGAGATTTCCAGTTGAATTGGGGCCTGTAGTAAAGAAGGCAACATTTTAACTGCATTACAGATTCTTTATTTGTTTTTTTAACTAAGGTAATTTAGCAATTATTGAATGTATCCTTGGGGTCTTAAGCCACATTCAATAGTTGTCGGCCAAATGATCTTTTCTGAATCTCTCCCAACCCTCCATACAAATACGTGTTCAATTCACTCAAATGTGTATGTGTAAAATATTCACTATGCCAGATCCTTCGCTCTACTTCACCTCACCTCTCAGGGAGGATTGGGAACTCCCCATACACATTAAGTAAACCGAACTTGCAGTTCTCACTGGGGTCGGCCAAAAATACACTAATGATTATGGGGGCCTTTGGTGTGGTTTAGTTCAAAACACCCAGAATATCTGGTCTAGAGTAATTAATAGCTAATGGTAATATTTGCAGTGCTCTCAATATAGTTAATATCTGATATTATAGGCAGACATTAAAGTTAAATTTAAAAAAACATGCTCACCACGTAAAGAGAATTCTATAGCTCCCATTAAACTCAATATCACATTTATATGCATTGAGCTTGTTCTACAGCCATCACAACAGCCCCTTTCCTCTCTCCATTGACACAATACAAGGAACAAATGTTCATACAAACACTAGCTTCTGATAATCAGCTCATGTAAGGGTGCCAACGATAACCCAATGAAAGAGCTCATTCATCGAGTGAAAGCACTGTTGATATGGGCACCTAAATTAATGTTTCTGGGCAGCAGGTGGTGCTGTGTAAACAGGGATTTACTTCCCAGAAACAATAAATCTGTATCGCCCGTCCCCGTACAGCCGAGGTGATTGCTACATGTAAATGCAATTCTCACCTTCTCTCATGAACAGGCAATTATCAGTAATGAATGGTTGGTTCTCAATAATTGACTCCTCAGTTGGCCCATGTAAATAGGCCTATAGAGAGAGTAATAACTGCAATCTGCAACAATATATGTTGAAGACTGCAGTCTGTGAGAACTATGGGGGAGATTTATCAAAAATGGTGGAAAAGAAAACTGGCTTAGTTTGCCATGGCAACCAAACAGATTCCACTATTTATTTTCCAAAGGAGCTCTGAAAAATGTATGGCGGAATCTGATCGGTTGCTATGGGCAACTAAGTCAGTTTTCTTTTTCACCAGTTTTAATAAATCTCCCCCTATGTTTTTACCCTTTCCTTAGTGTGAATTTGGTTAAGGGTTCCAATTTAGTATTAAACAAATACAATGCAATTCTGTGACACATAGGTAAAACCCTTGACAGACTGCAATTCACTCATTTGGAAAGGAATTCCTGATTCAATAGCCTTTCTGTAAATGGGCTTTCCAGGATTTTACTACTTATGACCTATTCTAAATTTATTATAGCAGCCATCTAGTAGTTATACAGGTCTGCTGTAAATCCTGGGGTTAGCTGATACCGAGAGACAATGGTAGTACATGGGAAAAATGAGTTGTATGCATCGTTAGAATTAAAGTCTGATAGGTGCAGGTTCCACCTTTGGGATCCACACCTATCTCTAGAACAGAGCCCACAAAGTGAAATAGAGTGGACCACGTATGCATGGCCATCATCTATTCATTTCTATGACTGATGAAAAAATGCGAGCTCTGGCGCAGTCTGCTCTCCTTGACTTTGTGGGCTCCGTTCTCATGATATGCCACCAATGCTTGAGATGGCACAATTCCTTTAGGGAATGGAAAAGATGGCAGTCAATATAGCTAACACTGTAAAGGGTCTGAATTACATATACTGACTGGTGGCTGGCTTGTGCAACTCTATATGTAGTCACCTATTTAGATAAGATGGCTTGACCACTGTACAAAACAAGCATTTTCTACTTTTTGTGTCACTCCAATCTTCTCATATATTGTAAGCCATGGATCAGCAACCTCTGGCACTCCACCTGAAAGTACAACTCCCAGCATGCAAATTTGGCGACTGTTCTTGGAACTCCCATAGAAGTAAGCAGAGTATACTGGGGTTGTACTTTCACAACAGTTGCATTGCCAGAGGTTGCTGAACCCAGTTGTAATCTTTTGTGAGCAAGACCCTCCCTCCTATTGTTTGAATTGTTGATTAGTTTTTCACTATATAATGTCTTATTTTTAGTACATGTACATTCTGATTGTAAAGTGCTGCTAAATGTATTACTTCTATATAAATAAATAATACTATTATTTTTTTTATTTTTTTTATTTATTATAGATCCACAGTGTTAAATGAAAAATAGGAGGGTCAAATTGTTCATATTTATATAATAATGGTTCTTCACTGTTTCCTAGATGCATTGTACATGAGACTATATCATATGTAAAGATACATTCCCTATAAATCAGTGCTTCTCTAACCATGAGGCAGGCCTCTCTGGTAAGACGCCCCCTAATTGTTGATAAAGCCAGCAGAGGAATCACTCCCATAAAATGTTTTGTGTGGTTCATTAACGATCTTTTTAGGTCCATTGGAACATTTAGCTGTTCATTTAAACAATTTGGATCTAAGGTTGTTCTGATTATGTTTGGTTAGATGAAAATGTTTCTAGAACAAGTGATCCCTCAGGTTACAATGGGCTCACGTTACAATATTTGCAGCATACAATAATCTCTCCTGGGCCATTACAACTTGATACCTGATTAAACACAAGTGACACAAACAGTCCAGATCCTTGACATGAGTGATTGGCTGGAAGATCCAGTCAGGCAGCATGGACATTTCACAAGAGATTGGTTGTCATGTAGCGCCCCTTTACAGTACAGTGCAATACTACATGTTCTGTACTGATCTGTACCTGTGCCTGAGATTCTCCTTTATACATCTGGTGAGAGTAACTCTATGTTATTTTTCTGTACTGTACAAAAACAGGATCTGGAAAAAGCCCCGTCCTCAAAATAAAAAGTTATTTACAGCTTCCAGCAACATTTTTCTTATTTTGAGATGACATTTTGTAGACTGAACCCATTTCTAGTTTTCTCTAAACGTATGGTGTAGTTACAATGTTTTTACATACAGTTGTTCTCTTGGGCCAAATTAATATTGCAACTTGAGGGACCATTGTACCATCCATGTATTTATTGGTGTTTCCAGAATTAAATACATTCTATGGTAGTTCTTTGGTATTATAAAGCGTACAATGTAAGAATCCTTAGAGCGCAAGGTCACGTCTTGTGATAAATATTGCACAAAACACATATAAAGGTCAATCTATCTAACCTATTGTATCTAATAAGTGAAACGCAGTTAATTTAATATACCATTCATGTATTATCATGTCTAGTCTGAGAATTACACACATCCAGTATTGATAAGAACAAATCATTCATGCTTAATATACATTCCGTGTATTATTTGTACTTCCAAAATAATGTGCATGCCCTTGTAGTCCTTTATTATTATAAAGCATAAAATGTAGGATATTTACAGCACAAGGACAAAATCCATTGTTAAGAGCAATGTACAAAACACATACAGTAGTAAGGTCAGACTACAGGACCTACTATAACTAAGTGCAAATCACTTCTGTTAATTTACTAAAGAGGAGAAAACAACACCAAGGGCAAGATCCTAACCACACTAGTGTGTGGACCATGTAACACCAGCATGTAATCTATTATTTATTGTTTTTCATATAGCTTACAGATCAATAGTGCAAGAAAACAGGTCAAATGATGTTGCCATTAAAGATCTGTTTCCAGTCCAAATATATTGATATATAATTGTTTTTTTTATAATTTGTAGTCTGTTGATTGATAGGTAGAGATTAATAGATAGATAGATAGATAGATAGATAGATAGATAGAGAAATAGATTATTTATTACTAGAGATGGCCTTGCGGTTCGCTGGCGGTCGTTTTGCGGCAAACTTTGCTCGTTCGCAGTTCGCCGAATGGGCGAACATATGGCGATGTCTGCCAGCGCCATATTCTTTTACATTGTGAAGAACTTTGACCCATGACACATCCATCAGGTGGTAGAGGACAGCCAATTGAGATGTTTCAGCACATGGACAGAATCCCCTACCTATATACCCGATATGGCCCTCATTTTATATTCAGTCTTTTGCCAGTGTAGGAAGAGGTTGCTGTATAGAGCAGGGACAGACTGTTAGGGACACCAAACGCTATCTAATAGGGCCACAAAAGTCCTTTTAAGGACTGGTATATGTGTGCTATCGATAGGTGTGAGTTACTGAGGAGTGTAATATATTTATAATATACTTTCTAACATAGAAAGTATATTATAGTGCATTTGTATTGTACAGCAGTTGTGTGTGTGGTTTTGCTGCATTACATCAGCTACAGATAGTGACAAACTCCATTGGAACAAATAATTTCTACTGGTGTGATATACCAGTTGCCCCCCCAAAAAGCTGATTGAAGCAGGGGTGTTATATACCAATTATATACTTTCAATATAGTGCATTTGGGTAGTGCAGCAATTGATTGCGGTTTTGCTGCGTTACCTCAGCTCACAGAGTGACAAATGCAATTGGAACAAATAATTTCTACTGGTGTAATATACCAGTTGGCCCGCCAAAAAAACAGATTGAAGCAGGGGTGTTATATACCAATTATATACTTTCTATATAGTGCATTTGGGTAGTGCAGCATTTGTTTGCGGTTTAGCTGCGTTACCTCAGCTACAGATAGTGACAAACGCTATTGGAACAAATAATTTCAACTGGTGTGATATACCAGTTGCCCCCCAAAAAAACTGATTTAAGCAGGGGTGTGATATACCTTTTTCCACAAATACTGCTCTTCTATAGGGACTTTTGTCACAGGGTCATTTTGAAAATGACAGGCAGAGGAAGAGGTAGGCCATTCCGCAGGGGTGGTAGAGGTAGGGCAGGTGCACCAGGCCGGAGCCTAAGTGGGAAGTTGCAGAAGGTGGGTGCGATTAAGTCAAAGGATACACCAGAATTGGTTGAGTGGCTCACTCAGCCTTTCGCTTCTGCACCCTCCTCATCCTCTCTATTTGCACCCTCTTCACTCTCTTCTCTATGCACCCCCAAAGACACCACCACCACCATATCCCCTCTACTCAAGTCAGATGAATTATTTTCCCATCCATTGCAAGACCTTAGTGATATGCAGCCATTCTTGGCATCAGGAAGAGAAGGTATCAACGGTCGCCACCCAGCAGTCTGACTACTCCAAGATCTCTAATGTCAGTGGTGGTGAAGGTGATGATGATGACATGTCGATGGACGTCACGTGGCTGCCCACAATAGAGGAAGAGGAGGAGAGTTCAGAGGTAGAGACGGAGCAGCAGATAGGGAAGAGAAAGAGGAGAAGCAGGCAGAACTCGCAGTGCACAGGAGGCAAAAAGCAGACTGCTAATGTATCTGGAACGAGCCATCCATTATGCACGGTCGCATCTGGCACTCCCAGGACGGTGGCACATGGGTCCGCAGTGTGGGCTTTTTTAACGTGTCCGCTGCTGACAATAGTGTTGCCATCTGCAGCCTGTGCTGTCAACGAATAAGTCGCCGTAAGCCCAACACTCACCTAGGGATGACCGCCTTAAGAAGGCACCTGACCTCTTATCACCAAGCCCAGTGGGAGCAACACCATCAGATCCCCAAAAGACACACTCCTGGTGCTCCACGTCCTGTCTCTTCTCTTTCTCCTCTCTCCTCGCATTTGACCTTCACTCCACCATTCACCGTGCCATTGTCGAGTTCATCTAGCAAAAGGCAGGCTTCCGTGGCCCAAATGTTTGAGCGAAAAAAGACGCCAGATAACCGAGGAACGAGGAAGTGAGGAACCCCTGTACTACTGGGTGTGCAGGCTTGACCTGTGGCCAGAGCTGGCACAATTTTCCATGGAACTCTTGGCTTGCCCCTTGTCAAGTGTCCTCTCCGAAAGGACGTTCAGTGCAGCAGGCGGGATCCTGACCGATAAGCGCACTCATCTAGCTCACGATAATGTGGACTAACTCACATTTCAAAAAATGAATGAGGCATGGATCTCGAAGGAATTCAACACCTGTGATGACCACATTTAATTGAATTTACATATGCCAGACCACAAATATTCGCCACCAACCAGAACAAATATTGGTTCCTGTCTTATGTAAATACAGCGGCATAAAAGGCCTTTTCTGTCCGTTGAATGCCTAATGTTTTAGTCCTCGGAGGAAATCAACACCTGTGACAACCACGTGTTTTAGATATTATCATTCGGTGTTTTTTCAAGGGGGGGATTTCGTTAGCCATATTTTTAATCCAATTGAATTTTTTTAGTCATTTTAAACATATGTATTTGACCTGTATTTGTAGTAGCCTTCAGTAAAATTGATATCTATTGACCGTCTAAAAGACCTCAAGCCACATACTTACTTGATCTTTTATGCACGATAAATGCATAATTTTTGAGGCCTGTAGTACACTGGCCTCCTGGAAAATTGATATTCAATGACCTTGTAATCTACCTCCAGCCAGATACTTACTTTTATTTTATGTACGCTGAATGCATAATTTTTGGGGCCTGTAGTATACTGCCCTGCTGGAAAATTGATATCCAATGACCATGTAATCTACCTCCAGCCACATACTTACCTGTTCTTTTATGTATGCTGAATGCATCATTTTTGGGGCCTGTAGTACACTGGCCTGCTGGAAAATTGATATCCAATGACCGTGTAATCTACCTCCAGCCACATACATACTTGTTCTTTTATGTACGCTGAATGCATAATTTTTGGGACCAGTAGTATACTGGCCTGCTTGAAAATTGATATCCAATGATAGTGTAATCTTCCTCCAGCCACATACTTACTTTTTCTTTTATTTATGCTGAATGCATCATTTTTGGGGCCAGTAGTACATTGGCTTGCTGGAAAATTAATATCCAATGACTGTGCAATCTACCTCCAGCCACATACCTGTTTTGTTCTTTTATGTACGCTGAATGCATAATTTTTGGGGCCTGTAGTGAACTGGCCTGCTTGAAATTGATATCTAATGATAGTGTATCTGCCTCCAGCCACATACTTTCTTGTTATTTTATGTACGCTGAATGCATAATTTTTGGGGCCTACAGTACACTGGCCTGCTGAAAAATTGATATTCAATAACCATGTAATCTACCTTCAGCCACTTACTTGTTCTTTTATGTACGATGAATACATAATTTTGGGGTCTATAGTACTCTGGCCTGCTGAAAAATGTATATCCAATGACCGTGTAATCTACCTCCAGCCATATACTTACTAGTTTGTTTATGTACGCTGAATGCATAATTTTTGGTGTCTGTAGTACACTGGCCTGCTGAAAAATTGATATCCAATGACCGTGTAGTCTACATACAGCCACATACTTACTTGTTCTTTTTTGTACGCTGAATGCATATTATTTGAGGCCTGTAATACAGTAGCCTGCTGGAAAATTGATATCCGATGACCATATAATCTACCTTCAGCCACTTACGTACTTGCTCTTTTATGTATGCTGAATGCATAATATTTGGGGTCTGTTGTTTACTGGCCTGCTTGATAATTGATATCCAATGATAGTGTAATCTGCCTCCAGCCACATACTTACTTGTTTTTTTTTATGTTTGTTGAATGCATAATTTTTGGGTATTGTAGTATACTGGCCTGCTGGAAAATTGATATCCAATGACCGTGTAATCTGCCTCTAGCCACATACTTACTTGTTTTTTATGTACGTTGAATGCATAATTTTTGGGTATTGTAGTACACTGGCCTGCTGGAAAATTGATATCCAGTGATCCTGTAATCTACCTTCAGCCACTTACGTACTTTTTCTTTTATGTATGAAGAATGCATAATTTTTGGGGCCAGAAGTACACTTGCCTGCTGGAAAATTGATATCCAATGACCATGTAATCTACCTCCAGCCACATACATACTTGTTCTATTATGTACGCTGAATGCATAATTTTTGGGGACTCTAGTACACTGGCCTGCTGGAAAATTGATATCCAATGACCGTGTAATCTACCTGCAGTCACATACTTATTTGTTCTTTTATGTACGCTGAATGCATAATTTTTGGGGCCTTTAGTACACTGGCCTGCTGGAAAATTGATATCCAATGACCGTGTAATCTACCTCCAGTCACATACTTACTAGTTTTTTTTTATGTTTGTTGAATGCATAATTTTTGGGTATTGTAGTATACTGGCCTGCTGGAAAATTGATATCCAATGACCGTGTAATCTGCCTCTAGCCACATACTTACTTGTTTTTTATGTACGTTGAATGCGTAATTTTTGGGATGTGTAGTACACTGGCCTGCTGGAAAATTGATATCCAATAACTGTGTAATCTACCTTAAGCCACTTACTTACTTGTTAATTTATGTATGCTGAATGCATAATATTTGGGGCCTGTAGTATTCTACCTCCAGCCACATACTTACTTGTTCTGTTTTGTACGCTGAATGCATAATTTGTGGGACCTGTAGTACACTGGCCTGCTGGAAAATTGATATCCAATGACCATGTGAGCTTCCTCCAGCCATATACTTACTTGTTCTTTTATGTACACTGAAAGCATAATTTTTGGGACCTGTAGTACACTGGCCTGCTGGAAAATTGATATCCAATGACTGTGTAATCTACCTCCAGCCACATACTTGTTCTTTTATGTATGCTGAATGAATAATAGTTACGGCCTCTGAGGAATTCAACTCCAGTGACGACCACGTGTTATCGAATTTCAACTATGATCATTAGGGGTTTTTTCAAGAGGGGGGATTTCGTTATTCATGTTTTTAATCCAATTTTATATATTTTTTCTTTAAACATATGTTTTACACCTATATTTGTATTAGCCTGCAGTAAAATTGATATCCATTGACCGTGTAATATACCTCCGGCCACAACATCACTTGATCTTTTCTGTCCGGTGAATGCCTAATGTTTGGGGCCTGTAGTTCAGTGGCCTTTCTTTTATGTCAGGTGAATGCCTAATTTTTAAGGCTCGTACTCCCGTGGCCTAAAATAAAAAAAATTCTAGGCTTTAACAGGGCACATTTTAGAGAATTTACCTTTATTACGCATAAAAATGTCCCCTGATTAAGATACATATTTTTTGTTGGAATTTTTTGTTATTGATCCCTCTCTAGTATGTCACTGTCCATGTTGTGCGACTATTTGTACACTTCTACTAAGTATTTGGTGGCTGCAAATATGAGCTGAATGTTTTTCAGATTCGCCTGCCATTAAAGTGAATAGGGTTCGCCGTGAACTTGCGGTTCGCGGACATTTAATCGCATTTGCGAACCGTCCCAGCCGATGTATGTCCATCACTATTTAATACTAGGTATTATTATCGGTTCTTTATATATTAACTTTAAAATTAGCTACTATACAAACTATTATCTTAATCTCTGCTAAATTCACCCATGGTTCTACGATATTTCCTTACCTCCCTCTTACAGACGTGGACAAAATTGTTGGTACCCTTTGGTCAATGAAAGAAAAAGTCACAATGGTCACAGAAATAACTTTAATCTGACAAAAGTAATAATAAATTAAAATTCTATAAATGTTAACCAATGAAAGTCAGACATTGTTTTTCAACCATGCTTCAACAGAATTATGTAAAAAAATAAACTCATGAAACAGGCATGGACAAAAATGATGGTACCCCTAACTTAATATTTTGTTGCGCAACCTTTTGAGGCAATCACTGCAATCAAACGCTTCCTGTAACTGTCAATGAGACATCTGCACCTCTCAGCAGGTATTTTGGCCCACTCCTCATGAGCAAACTGCTCCAGTTGTGTCCGGTTTGAAGGGTGCCTTTTCCAGACTGCATGTTTCAGCTCCTTCCAAAGATGCTCAATAGGATTGAGGTCAGGGCTCATAGAAGGCCACTTTAGAATAGTCCAATTTTTTCCTCTTAGCCATTCTTGGGTGTTTTTAGCGGTGTGTTTTGGGTCATTGTCCTGTTGCAAGACCCATGACCTGCGACTGAGACCAAGCTTTCTGACACTGGCTAGTACATTTCTCTCTAGAATTCCTTGATAGTCTTGAGATTTCATTGTACCCTGCACAGATTCAAGACACCCTGTGCCAGACGCAGCAAAGCAGCCCCAGAACATAACAGAGCCTCCTCCATGTTTCACAGTAGGGACAGTGTTCTTTTCTTGATATGCTTCATTTTTTCGTCTGTGAACATACAGCTGATGTGCCTTGGCAAAAACTTCGATTTTTGTCTCATCTGTCCACAGGACATTCTCCCAGAAGCTTTGTGGCTTGTCAACATGTAGTTTGGCATATTCCAGTCTTGCTTTTTTATGATTCGTTTTCAACAATGGTGTCCTCCTTGGTCGTCTCCCATGTAGTCCACTTTGGCTCAAACAACGACGGATGGTGCGATCTGACACTGATGTTCCTTGAGCATGAAGTTCACCTTGAATCTCTTTAGAAGTCTTTCTAGGCTCTTTTGTTACCATTCGGATTATCCGTCTCTTAGATTTGTCATCAATTTTCCTCCTGCGGCCACGTCCAGGGAGGTTGGCTACAGTCCCATGGATCTTAAACTTATGAATAATATGTGCAACTGTACTCACAGGAACATCTAGTTGCTTGGAGATGGTCTTATAGCCTTTACCTTTAACATGCTTGTCTATAATTTTCTTTCTGATCTCTTGAGACAGCTCTTTCCTTTGCTTCCTCTGGTCCATGTCGAGTGTGGTACACACCATATCACCAAACAACACAGTGATTACCTGGAGCCATATATATAGGCCCAATGGCTGATTACAAGGTTGTAGACACCTGTGATGCTAATTAGTGGACACACCTTGAATTAACATGTCCCTTTGGTCACATTATGTTCTGTGTTTTCTAGGGGTACCATCATTTTTGTCCATGCCTGTTTCATGAGTTTATTTTTTTACATAATTCTGTTGAAGCATGGTTGAAAAACAATGTCTGACTTTCATTGGTTAACATTTATAGAATTTTAATTTATTATTACTTTTGTCAGATTAAAGTTATTTCTGTGACCATTGTGACTTTTTCTTTCATTGACCAAAGGGTACCAACAATTTTGTCCACGTCTGTATATTTCTTCTGTCTTCAGTGCCAGTGGCAATAATAAGCAACTGTAGCTTAAGGTGTCTGCAGTCAGTCCAAAAGGCCTAACATTTTTTTTTCACTGATAAAAGTTTACTTTGATGTACTGTATATCCACATTTAAGTTAAGAACTGCAGAATAAAATCCAGCAATTTATATTATTAGAGTACTCATTTATGTAACTTGAATAAGTTGAAAGTCCCTGGCGCAATAGAATTGGTAACAGAAGACATTAAGTCATCCAAATTAATTTCAGTTTTTGAGTGTCTGTTTTAACATTTGTAATTAAATTACATTGAGTAATTGTAAAGAATCAAGCAACATTATTCTTGTTAACAGCTCAGTATGCCTTCCCATGAGAAAATATAAAATTGGTGAAGTACGCAGAGGCAGAGAGACTAACACATAACAGGCCAAGGTGAAAGGTGCAAATTAAATTAGTTTACCACAAAAGGGAAATGTTTTCACCTTCTGTTTGGATGTCATGGCAGTGAGTAAAAAGTATGTGGGGATGAAAAATGGACATGTGAATTCACATAAACTGCCATTCAGCAGTTCTGACTCCTAGATTGCACAGATAACCTAAGGGACCAGAACAGTCATCGAAGGTTTCTTATTCAGTTATTGAACTAAATGTTTAAGTGAACTAAATGCTGTATACACTACTCACAAAAAGTTAAGGATATTTGGCTTGCGGGTGAAATTTCATGATGAACCTAAAATGCACTCTAAACTATACAGGCGGACTTAATGTGACCTTCTCTAAACTTTTGAATGCATATGTCCCACTGTTCAATGTTTCAGTACTTTTTGCACAACTTGCTGTTCTCTAACATGAAGTTTAAAGGCAAAATTGATCCATAAATCACCCAATAAATTTCCTGGTTCAATTAGAATTGGTATTTAAACAGTCTTCCTCATCATGCTGTTCACATTTTAACGTAATGAGACAAATACAACACCTAAAAATTAATCAATAGTACCTCGCCATTGCGAGGCTTCAAGCAGGATGTTCTCCGACAGAAGTGGCCATTGAGCTTAGAGTGTCACATAGTGTCATCAGTAGGTTTATTGTGAACAATGCCCTGTGGAACCGGATGAGGAATGCCACACAACTCCAGGCACATTTAAGGGATGAGTTAGGCACACAAGTGTCACTTCAGTGTGGTCTGCATGCAAGACAACCTGCAAGGGTACCTGACCACACCACCAGGCACAGGTGTCATTGTATTGCATGGGCCAGGGAACATCTACGCTGGATGAGGGACCAGTGGGCCTCAGTGCTGTTCACTGATGAAAGTTGATTCATGCTGAGCAGAAATGATGACCGCCAACGATGTTGGAAATTTCAAGGAGAGCGCTATGCATCAGCCACTGTTGTCACTAGACGAGCCTTTGGTGGTAGTGGTGTTACAGTGTGGGAAGGGTCAATTTAGAACTGCCCTACACTTTGTGAATGGTACACTGACAAGCCCATACTACGTGAATAACATCATTAATCCAGTCATTGTGCCTCTGCACGAACAAGGCAGGCTGAATTTTATCTTCATGGACAAAAATACGCCAGCTCATCAAGGTCTCATCATTAGGGAACGGTTGCTGAAGACTAGGGTACCTGAAATGGAGTGGCCAATTTTTCCAGACATTAAAGGGGTTCTGCAATTTGATGATGATCTATCCTCTGGATCAACTGTTTGAGAAGGCAGCGGAGCTCCAGTGGCACCGCGGCCTTCTCACTGTTTACCACAGGCCCAGTGACGTCACTAGTATCAACTGGCCTGGGCGGGGCTAAGCTCTATTCAAGTGAACAGAACTTAGCCGCACCCAGGCCAGTGATACTGGCCCAGGCCAGAAGATAGATCATCAGTTTAAACAAACTGCAGAACCCCTTTAATCCCATTGAAAAACTATAGGATCAGCTGAGTCGCTGTGTAAAGGTTTATAACTCACGTACTCCAGAACCTCAATGTGGGCTGCTCTTCAAAAAAAAGTGGAATGCCATGTCTCAGCAGACAAGTCAACTTGTGAACCGCATGAAACGTAGTTGTCAAGCTGTAATTGATGCGCAAGGCCACATGACAAGTTATTGAGACATTTACATTTTTTGTGGGGATATACCCACCACTGTTGTTGGCTTTTGTTTCAATAAATTGTTTGAGATGAGGAAATGACCATTGCATGCTTCTACTTAAATGCCCTACTTTCTTGAACAAATATCACTGTAGCGTGGACTTTTTACGTTTTCCATATATTTTACCAGAAAGCCAAATATCCCTAACCTTTTGTGAGTAGTGCATATTGTGACAGAATATTTTAAATACAAGCATCAAAAACAAGGTGTATTATAGCTTATATTATACAGAAATATTCACTGTAAAAGATTATTATATTCTTTACCTATCCAGCTTTTACTTTTAAATTTACAAGTAGGAAAAAATCCTCCCTGCTTCCATTCCTATTCCATTTCCTAATATTCCATGAAACTGTCTAAGACTGGTTTCACGTTAGTGTTAAAACTAGAGGAACAACCTGCTGAAGTTCATTGTATCCGGCTTGACTATAATGAGACCCAGTGGGTACACGGCCATTTTCTGCCATGAGTGCCGGAATTCAGTCTGACAAAAAACGGTGTTTGCAAAGGGGGTGGGGAAAAAGCAGTATCTGGCTATGGAGGATACTATGAACTCCGTCAGGCTAATATCTCATACCATTATCAAATCTATGTGGCTGGCTTGGTCCTAAATGTTCTAGTAGTTGATGTGTTATCAAATAGCACTGTCACTGTCACGCCTTCAGCAGTTTGTTATTGTTAATTTATGCACAGTTAGTATGCTTTATAATCTATAGATCTCTGCTTATTGTGTAAGTGCACCATCTAGTGGCCGTTTACATACACTGCAGCTCTTCACACTAGAAGTTTGACCTACTATAACTTCCATAACTTATAGCCTATGAACTCTAGTGACATCATCAGCCCTGCACATAGCAGCCATTCACAGCCACCATTACAGACGTATCCAGATGGTCTGGTAGTGTCCTGATTAGAGTTGAGCGAACACCTGGATGTTCGGGTTCGAGAAGTTCGGCCGAACATCCCGGAAATGTTCGGGTTCGGGATCCGAACCCGATCCGAACTTCGTCCCGAACCCGAACCCCATTGAAGTCAATGGGGACCCGAACTTTTCGGCACTAAAAAGGCTGTAAAACAGCCCAGGAAAGAGCTAGAGGGCTGCAAAAGGCAGCAACATGTAGGTAAATCCCCTGCAAACAAATGTGGATAGGGAAATGAATTAAAATAAAAATTAAATAAATAAAAATTAACCAAAATCAATTGGAGAGAGGTTCCATAGCAGAGAATCTGGCTTCCCGTCACCCACCACTGGAACAGTCCATTCTCAGATATTTAGGCCCCGGCACCCAGGCAGAGGAGAGAGGTCCCGTAACAGAGAATCTGTCTTCATGTCAGCAGAGAATTAGTCTGCATGTCATAGCAGAGAATGAGGCTTCACGTCAGCCACCACTGCAACAGTCCATTGGCATATATTTAGGCCCAGCACCCAGGCAGAGGAGGGAGGTCCCGTAACAGAGAATCTGTCTTCATGTCAGCAGAGAATTAGTCTGCATGTCATAGCAGAGAATGAGGCTTCACGTCAGCCACCACTGCAACAGTCCATTGGCATATATTTAGGCCCAGCACACACACAGGCAGAGGAGAGAGGTCCCGTAACAGAGAATCTGGCTTCATGTCAGCAGACAATCAGTCTGCATGTCATAGCAGAGAATGAGGCTTCACGTCAGCCACCACTGCAACAGTCCATTGGCATATATTTAGGCCCAGCACACACACAGGCAGAGGAGAGAGGTCCCGTAACAGAGAATCTGTCTTCATGTCAGCAGAGAATTAGTCTGCATGTCATAGCAGAGAATGAGGCTTCACGTCAGCCACCACTGCAACAGTCCATTGGCATATATTTAGGCCCAGCACACACACAGGCAGAGGAGAGAGGTCCGGTAACAGAGAATCTGGCTTCATGTCAGCAGAGAATCAGTCTGCATGTCATAGCAGAGAATGAGGCTTCACGTCAGCCACCACTGCAACAGTCCATTGGCATATATTTAGGCCCAGCACACACACAGGCAGAGGAGAGAGGTCCCGTAACAGAGAATCTGGCTTCATGTCAGCAGAGAATCAGTCTGCATGTCATAGCAGAGAATGAGGCTTCACGTCAGCCACCACTGCAACAGTCCATTGGCATATATTTAGGCCCAGCACACACACAGGCAGAGGAGAGAGGTCCCGTAACAGAGAATCTGTCTTCATGTCAGCAGAGAATCAGTCTGCATGTCATAGCAGAGAATGAGGCTTCACGTCAGCCACCACTGCAACAGTCCATTGGCATATATTTAGGCCCATCACCCAGGCAGAGGAGGGAGGTCCCGTAACAGAGAATCTGTCTTCATGTCAGCAGAGAATTAGTCTGCATGTCATAGCAGAGAATGAGGCTTCACGTCAGCCACCACTGCAACAGTCCATTGGCATATATTTAGGCCTAGCACACAGGCAGAGCAGAGAGGTCCCGTAACAGACAATCTGGCTTCATGACAGCAGAGAATCAGTCTGCATGTCATAGCAGAGAATGAGGCTTCACGTCACCCACCACTGCAACAGTCCATTGGCATATATTTAGGCCTAGCACACAGGCAGAGCAGAGAGGTCCCGTAACAGACGATCTGGCTTCATGTCAGCAGAGAATCAGTCTGCATGTCATAGCAGAGAATGAGGCTTCACGTCAGCCACCACTGCAACAGTCCATTGGCATATATTTAGGCCTAGCACACAGGCAGAGGAGAGAGGTCCCGTAACAGACAATCTGGCTTCATGTCAGCAGAGAATCAGTCTGCATGTCATAGCAGAGAATGAGGCTTCACGTCAGCCACCACTGCAACAGTCCATTGGCATATATTTAGGCCTAGCACACAGGCAGAGCAGAGAGGTCCCGTAACAGACAATCTGGCTTCATGACAGCAGAGAATCAGTCTGCATGTCATAGCAGAGAATGAGGCTTCACGTCACCCACCACTGCAACAGTCCATTGGCATATATTTAGGCCTAGCACACAGGCAGAGCAGAGAGGTCCCGTAACAGACGATCTGGCTTCATGTCAGCAGAGAATCAGTCTGCATGTCATAGCAGAGAATGAGGCTTCACGTCACCCACCACTGCAACAGTCCATTGGCATATATTTAGGCCTAGCACACAGGCAGAGCAGAGAGGTCCCGTAACAGACAATCTGGCTTCATGTCAGCAGAGAATCAGTCTGCATGTCATAGCAGAGAATCAGGCTTCACGTCAGCCACCACTGCAACAGTCCATTGTCATAAATTTAGGCCCAGCACCCAGGCAGAGGAGAGAGGTCCCGTAACAGACAATCTGGCTTCATGTCAGCAGAGAATTAGTCTGCATGTCATAGCAGAGAATCAGGCTTCATGTCAGCCACCACTGCAACAGTCCATTGGCATATATTTAGGCCTAGCACACAGGCAGAGGAGAGGTTCATTCAACTTTGGGTAGCCTCGCAATATAATGGTAAAATGAAAATAAAAATAGGATTGAATGAGGAAGTGCCCTGGAGTCCAATAATATATGGTTATGGGGAGGTAGTTAATGTCTAATCTGGACAAGGGACGGACAGGTCCTGTGGGATCCATGCCTGGTTCATTTTTATGAACGTCAGCTTGTCCACATTGGCTGTAGACAGGCGGCTGCGTTTGTCTGTAATGACGCCCCCTGCCGTGCTGAATACACGTTCAGACAAAACGCTGGCTGCCGGGCAGGCCAGCACCTCCAAGGCATAAAAGGCTAGCTCTGGCCACGTGGACAATTTAGAGACCCAGAAGTTGAATGGGGCCGAACCATCAGTCAGTACGTGGAGGGGTGTGCACACGTACTGTTCCACCATGTTAGTGAAATGTTGCCTCCTGCTAACACGTTGCGTATCAGGTGGTGGTGCAGTTAGCTGTGGCGTGTTGACAAAAGTTTTCCACATCTCTGCCATGCTAACCCTGCCCTCAGAGGAGCTGGCCGTGACACAGCTGCCTTGGCGACCTCTTGCTCCTCCTCTGCCTTGGCCTTGGGCTTCCACTTGTTCCCCTGTGACATTTGGGAATGCTCTCAGTAGCGCGTCTACCAACGTGCGCTTGTACTCGCGCATCTTCCTATCACGCTCCAGTGCAGGAAGTAAGGTGGGCACATTGTCTTTGTAGCGTGGATCCAGCAGGGTGGCAACCCAGTAGTCCGCACAGGTTAAAATGTGGGCAACTCTGCTGTCGTTGCGCAGGCACTGCAGCATGTAGTCGCTCATGTGTGCCAGGCTGCCCAGGGGTAAGGACAAGCTGTCCTCTGTGGGAGGCGTATCGTCATCGTCCTGCCTTTCCCCCCAGCCACGCACCAGTGATGGACCCGAGCTGCGTTGGGTGCCACCCCGCTGTGACCATGCTTCATCCTCATCCTCCTCCACCTCCTCCTCATCCTCGTCCTCCTCGTCCTCCAGTAGTGGGCCCTGGCTGGCCACATTTGTACCTGGCCTCTGCTGTTGCCAAAAACCTCCCTCTGAGTCACTTCGAAGAGACTGGCCTGAAAGTGCTAAAAATGACCCCTCTTCCTCCTCCTCCTCCTCCTCCTGGGCCACCTCCTCTTCCATCATCGCCCTAAGTGTTTTCTCAAGGAGACATAGAAGTGGTATTGTAACGCTGATAACGGTGTCATCGCCACTGGCCATGTTGGTGGAGTACTCGAAACAGCGCAACAGGGCACACAGGTCTCGCATGGAGGCCCAGTCATTGGTGGTGAAGTGGTGCTGTTCTGTAGTGCGACTGACCCGTGCGTGCTGCAGCTGAAACTCCACTATGGCCTGCTGCTGCTCGCACAGTCTGTCCAGCATGTGCAAGGTGGAGTTCCACCTGGTGGGCACGTCGCATATGAGGCGGTGAGCGGGAAGGCCGAAGTTACGCTGTAGCGCAGACAGGCGAGCAGCAGCAGGATGTGAACGCCGGAAGCGCGAACAGACGGCCCGCACTTTATGCAGCAGCTCTGACATGTCGGGGTAGTTGTGAATGAACTTCTGCACCACCAAATTCAGCACATGCGCCAAGCAAGGGATGTGCGTCAAATTGGCTAGTCCCAGAGCTGCAACGAGATTTCGCCCATTATCACACACCACCAGGCCGGGCTTGAGGCTCACCGGCAGCAACCACTCGTCGGTCTGTTGTTCTATACCCCGCCACAACTCCTGTGCGGTGTGGGGCCTGTCCCCCAAACATATGAGTTTCAGAATGGCCTGCTGACGTTTACCCCGGGCTGTGCTGAAGTTGGTGGTGAAGGTGTGTGGCTGACTGGATGAGCAGGTGGAAGAAGAGGAGGAGGAAGCCGAGAAGGAGGAGGTGGCAACAGGAGGCAAAGAATGTTGCCCTGCGATCCTTGGCGGCGGAAGGACGTGCGCCAAACAGCTCTCCGCCTGGGGCCCAGCTGCCACTACATTTACCCAGTGTGCAGTTAGGGAGATATAGCGTCCCTGGCCGTGCTTACTGGTCCACGTATCTGTGGTTAGGTGGACCTTGCTACAGATGGCGTTGCGCAGTGCACACTTGATTTTATCGGATACTTGGTTGTGCAGGGAAGGCACGGCTCTCTTGGAGAAGTAGTGCCGGCTGGGAACAACATACTGTGGGACAGCAAGCGACATGAGCTGTTTGAAGCTGTCTGTGTCCACCAGCCTAAATGACAGCATTTCATAGGCCAGTAGTTTAGAAATGCTGGCATTCAGGGCCAGGGATCGAGGGTGGCTAGGTGGGAATTTACGCTTTCTATCAAATGTTTGTGAGATGGAGAGCTGAACGCTGGCGTGTGACATGGTTGAGACGCTTGGTGACGGAGGTGGTGGTGGTGGTGTTGGTGGTACATCCCCTGTTTGCTGGGCGGCAGGTGCCAACGTTCCTCCAGAGGCGGAGGAAGAGGCCGAGGCGGCAGCAGCAGAATAGGCCGAGGCGGCAGCAGCAGAAGAGGTAGCAGGGGGAGCCTGAGTGACTTCCTTGGTTTTAAGGTGTTTACTCCACTGCAGTTCATGCTTTGCATGCAGGTGCCTGGTCATGCAGGTTGTGCTCAGGTTCAGAACGTTAATGCCTCGCTTCAGGCTCTGATGGCACAGCGTGCAAACCACTCGGGTCTTGTCGTCAGCACATTGTTTGAAGAAGTGCCATGCCAGGGAACTCCTTGAAGCTGCCTTTGGGGTGCTCGGTCCCAGATGGCGGCGGTCAGTAGCAGGCGGAGTCTCTTGGCGGCGGGTGTTCTGCTTTTGCCCACTGCTCCCTCTTTTGCTACGCTGTTGGCTCGGTCTCACCACTGCCTCTTCCTCCGAACTGTGAAAGTCAGTGGCACGACCTTCATTCCATGTGGGGTCTAGGACCTCATCGTCCCCTGCATCGTCTTCCACCCAGTCTTGATCCCTGACCTCCTGTTCAGTCTGCACACTGCAGAAAGACGCAGCAGTTGGCACCTGTGTTTCGTCATCATCAGAGACATGCTGAGGTGGTATTCCCATGTCCTCATCATCAGGAAACATAAGTGGTTGTGCGTCAGTGCATTCTATGTCTTTCACCGCTGGGGAAGGGCTAGGTGGATGCCCTTGGGAAACCCTGCCAGCGGAGTCTTCAAACAGCATAAGAGACTGCTGCATAACTTGAGGCTGAGACAGTTTCCCTGGTATGCATGGGGGTGATGTGACAGACTGATGGGGTTGGTTTTCAGGCGCCATCTGTGCGCTTTCTGCAGAAGACTGGGTGGGAGATAATGTGAACGTGCTGGATCCACTGTCGGCCACCCAATTGACTAATGCCTGTACCTGCTCAGGCCTTACCATCCTTAGAACGGCATTGGGCCCCACCATATATCGCTGTAAATTCTGGCGGCTACTGGGACCTGAGGTAGTTGGTACACTAGGACGTGTGGATGTGGCAGAACGGCCACGTCCTCTCCCAGCACCAGAGGGTCCACTAACACCACCACGACCATGTCCACGTCCGCGTCCCTTACTAGATGTTTTTCTCATTGTTATGGTTCACCACAACAACAAATATATTATTTGGCCCAATGTATTGTATTCAAATTCAGCGGGATATAAATTTGAGGCCTAGTATTTAGGCGCTGGGTGACCGGTATGGATTTAGTGACAGAATTAGACTTGGAAATGCACAGAAGCGTGTGTGTGTGAAGTTATTCTGAATGACCCAATGTGCACCTTGAATATTATATACCCTTTTAGGGATAGATTTCAAATAGCTCTGATATAGCAGAAACCACTAAATTATGAAATTGCTAAATTGGGAATTGTATTTCAACCCAGAACAAAAAATGTGCTTTGACGGACACTAAATAACTTTCCCAGCCACAACAGGACAGCGTTAACGAGAGATTTAGCAGGATATAAATTTGAGGCCTAGTATTTAGGCGCTGGGTGACCGGTATGGATTTAGTGACAGAATTAGACTTGGAAATGCACAGAAGCGTGTGTGTGTGAAGTTATTCTGAATGACCCAATGTGCACCTTGAATATTATATACCCTTTTAGGGATAGATTTCAAATAGCTCTGATATAGCAGAAACCACTAAATTATGAAATTGCTAAATTGGGAATTGTATTTCAACCCAGAACAAAAAATGTGCTTTGACGGACACTAAATAACTTTCCCAGCCACAACAGGACAGCGTTAACGAGAGATTTAGCAGGATATAAATTTGAGGCCTAGTATTTAGGCGCTGGGTGACCGGTATGGGTTTAGTGACAGAATTAGACTTAGAAATACACAGTAGCGGGTGTGTGTGAAGTTATTCTGAATGACCCAATGTGCACCTTGAATATTATATACCCTTTTAGGGATAGATTTCAAATAGCTCTGATATAGCAGAAACCACTAAATTATGAAATTGCTAAATTGGGAATTGTATTTCAACCCAGAACAAAAAATGTGCTTTGACGGACACTAAATAACTTTCCCAGCCACAACAGGACAGCGTTAACGAGAGATTTAGCAGGATATAAATTTGAGGCCTAGTATTTAGGCGCTGGGTGACAGGTATGGGTTTAGTGACAGAATTAGACTTGGAAATACACAGTAGCGGGTGTGTGTGAAGTTATTCTGAATGACCCAATGTGCACCTTGAATATTATATACCCTTTTAGGGATAGATTTCAAATAGCTCTGATATAGCAGAAACCACTAAATTATGAAATTGCTAAATTGGGAATTGTATTTCAACCCAGAACAAAAAATGTGCTTTGACGGACACTAAATAACTTTCCCAGCCACAACAGGACAGCGTTAACGAGAGATTTAGCAGGATATAAATTTGAGGCCTAGTATTTAGGCGCTGGGTGACAGGTATGGGTTTAGTGACAGAATTAGACTTAGAAATACACAGTAGCGGGTGTGTGTGAAGTTATTCTGAATGACCCAATGTGCACCTTGAATATTATATACCCTTTTAGGGATAGATTTCAAATAGCTCTGATATAGCAGAAACCACTAAATTATGAAATTGCTAAATTGGGAATTGTATTTCAACCCAGAACAAAAAATGTGCTTTGACGGACACTAAATAACTTTCCCAGCCACAACAGGACAGCGTTAACGAGAGATTTAGCAGGATATAAATTTGAGGCCTAGTATTTAGGCGCTGGGTGACAGGTATGGGTTTAGTGACAGAATTAGACTTAGAAATACACAGTAGCGGGTGTGTGTGAAGTTATTCTGAATGACCCAATGTGCACCTTGAATATTATATACCCTTTTAGGGATAGATTTCAAATAGCTCTGATATAGCAGAAACCACTAAATTATGAAATTGCTAAATTGGGAATTGTATTTCAACCCAGAACAAAAATGTGCTTTGACGGACACTAAATAACTTTCCCAGCCACAACAGGACAGCGTTAACGAGAGATTTAGCAGGATATAAATTTGAGGCCTAGTATTTAGGCGCTGGGTGACAGGTATGGGTTTAGTGACAGAATTAGACTTGGAAATACACAGTAGCGGGTGTGTGTGAAGTTATTCTGAATGACCCAATGTGCACCTTGAATATTATATACCCTTTTAGGGATAGATTTCAAATAGCTCTGATATAGCAGAAACCACTAAATTATGAAATTGCTAAATTGGGAATTGTATTTCAACCCAGAACAAGAAATGTGCTTGAACGGACACTAAATAACTCGCCCAGCTACAGCACTAAGGACAGATTTAGCTGGATATAAATTTGAGGCCTAGTATTTAGGCGCTGGGTGACAGGTATGGGTTTAGTGACAGAATTAGACTTGGAAATGCACAGTAGCGGGTGTGTGAAGTTATTCTGAATGTCCCTATGTGCACCTTCAATATGATCTACCCTTTTAGGGATAGATTTCAAATAGCTCTGATATAGCAGAAACCACTAAATTATGAAATTGCTAAATTGGGAATTGTATTTCAACCCAGAACAAGAAATGTGCTTGAACGGACACTAAATAACTCGCCCAGCTACAGCACTAACGACAGATTTAGCTGGATATGAATTTGAGGCCTAGTATTTAGGCGCTGGGTGACAGGTATGGGTTTAGTGACAGAATTAGACTTGGAAATACACAGTAGCGGGTGTGTGTGAAGTTATTCTGAATGACCCAATGTGCACCTTGAATATTATATACCCTTTTAGGGATAGATTTCAAATAGCTCTGATATAGCAGAAACCACTAAATTATGAAATTGCTAAATTGGGAATTGTATTTCAACCCAGAACAAGAAATGTGCTTGAACGGACACTAAATAACTCGCCCAGCTACAGCACTAACGACAGATTTAGCTGGATATGAATTTGAGGCCTAGTATTTAGGCGCTGGGTGACAGGTATGGGTTTAGTGACAGAATTAGACTTGGAAATAGACAGTAGCGGGTGTGTGAAGTTATTCTGAATGACCCTATGTGCACCTTGAATATTATATACCCTTTTAGGGATAGATTTCAAATAGCTCTGATACAGCAGAAACCACTAAATTTTTAAATTGCTAAATTGGGAATTGTATTTCAACCCAGAACAAAAAATGTGCTTTGACGGTCACTAAATAACTTTCCCAGCCACAACAGGACAGCGGTAACGAGAGATTTAGCGGGATATAAATTTGAGGCCTAGTATTTAGGCGCTGGGTGACCGGTATGGATTTAGTGACAGAATTAGACTGGGATATGGCCAAAAAATAACCACACTATTGCTGGTTAAATGCACTTGGTGATGGGCGCAGCTTGCCCCTGATGTAGTATATGGCCAAAAAATGAACAGACTATTGCTGGTTAAATGCACTTGGTGTCACAGCTTGACCAACCACACTACTGAGGGTTAAATGCACTTGGTGACGGGCGCAGCTTGCCCCTGATGTAGTATATGGCCAAAAAATGAACAGACTATTGCTGGTTAAATGCACTTGGTGACGGGCGCAGCTTGCCCCTGATTTAGTATATGGCCAAAAAATGAACAGACTATTGCTGGTTAAATGCACTTGGTGTGATAGCTTGACCAACCACACTACTGAGGGTTAAATGCACTTGGTGACGGGCGCAGCTTGCCCCTGATGTAGTATATGGCCAAAAAATAAACAGACTATTGCTGGTTAAATGCACTTGGTGTGACAGCTTCACCCTGATGTAGGCTTTAGCCAAAAAACAAACGCACCATTGAGGGTTAAATGCACTTGGTGACAGGCGCAGCTTGCCCCTGATGTAGTATATGGCCAAAAAATAAACAGACTATTGCTGGTTAAATGCACTTGGTGTGACAGCTTCACCCTGATGTAGGCTTTAGCCAAAAAACAACCACACCATTGAGGGTTAAATGCACTTGGTCGCAGCTTGTGCTGGCGCACCACAAGACACAAAATGGCCGCCGATCACCCCAGAAAAATGTGACTGACAAACGGTCTGGGCAGCCTAAAAACAGTGAGCAATTGAGGATCAGCAGCTCAATGATCCACAGCTGCAGATCGATCAGTTAATCAAGTCCTTTGGAGGAGTTAATCTGCCTAATCTCGCCCTACTGTCGCAGCCGCAACCTCTCCCTACGCTAATCAGAGCAGAGTGACGGGCGGCGCTATGTGACTCCAGCTTAAATAGAGGCTGGGTCACATGGTGCTCTGGCCAATCACAGCCATGCCAATAGTAGGCATGGCTGTGATGGCCTCTTGGGGCAAGTAGTATGACGCTTGTTGATTGGCTGCTTTGCAGCCTTTCAAAAAGCGCCAAGAAAGCGTCACAAAAGCGCGAAGAAAGCGACGAACACCGAACCCGAACCCGGACTTTTACGAAAATGTCCGGGTTCGGGTCCGTGTCACGGACACCCCAAAATTCGGTACGAACCCGAACTATACAGTTCGAGTTCGCTCATCCCTAGTCCTGATCCATCCTCTACATCTAAGCTTACGGTAGCTGGTATGTTTCACATGGTTTCCATCTGTATGCATATTGTATTATGTGTATAGTCATATGTCAGACTACATTAGTAAGTGCATAATTTTTCTGTTCCTCAGTTTTACCTGATATATATCCTTGCAATAAAGACAAAGTTGGACGTTACTCCATTGTCAATTCATTGCTGGGAAAGGTTTAGCTGTCTGTCAAGCTATGTACCTTCACACATAAGGAGGACAGAACTAGGTGGATTTAGATGGGCCAATAATCAACCAGATTATCGGGAATGACCTGTTCCTGCGAACTCTGGCTATTTAAATGTGCCGCTGATCACTTGATGAATAAGCAAAATGCTCGATCATCGGGTGATCCTGTCGCTAGTGCAGGCACCACAAATCATCTTTTCTGGGCAGCAGATCGTGCTGTGTAAACAACGATTTGCTGCCCAGAATTTTTTTTCGGTATGACGATCCCATGTCCTCATACTGTGGAAAAGATCACTGCATGTAAATGCAGCAGTCTCCTTCACTGAGTGAGCATCCGACTGTCAGGAAGGAACAAGGCAACAAGTTTAGTGATTACAATAGTCTATTAACAGGCAAAAAGCTTAGTGGTTACAGTCTTACAAGAGGCAGTTTCATAGTCTCGGTATCAAGGCACAGTCTTATTCAGTGGCAACAGACAAACATAAAACAGTCACTTTAAGAGGCAGCAACTCAATGTCCTCCTGGCTTATAATGCACCCAACTCCCTGGGTGTTGTCACTTTGGCTCTGGTCTCCTCATTGAGGCAGCAATGCAGATGGCTGTATCTGCAATTATAAACATGTCGATATCTGCAGAACCTCACAATATGCTATAATCAGGCCACATTGTCCTTCTTCTACATGACACTAACAATCACTCTATACAGGCTCTTCTAGGTTGTGGTACTTCATCACAACTCTCTGCACACACTTTGCATTGTCTCCTAGCAGTCAATATCTCTACTAGAGATAGCCTTGCGGTTCTCCAGGCGGTCATTTCGCGGCGAACTTTGCTTGATCGCTGTTCGCCTAACAGGCAAACTTATGGCGATGTCTGCCGGCACCATATTCTTTGCATTGTGCAGAACTTTGACCCACGACACATCCATCAGGTGGGACAGGACAGCCAATTGAGAAGTTTCAGCACATGGGCACACCCCTGTACCCTATAAATAAACCCGATCTGGCACAATTTTATATTCTGTTTTATGGCCAGTGTAGGGAGAGATTGCTGTGTAGAGCAGGGACAGACTGTTAGCGAGTATAGAGACACCAAACTAGCTAATCGGGCCACAAAAGTCCTTTTAAGGACTGGTATAGGTGTGCTATCAATAGGTGTGACTTACTGAGGAGTGTAATATACTTATAATATATTTTCTAACATAGAAAGTATATTATAGTGCAATTGTATTGTACAGCAGTTGTGTGCGGTTCTGCTGCGAAACTGCAGCTATACAGAGGGACAAACGCTATTGGAACAACTAATTGCAACTGGTGTGCTATAACAGTTGCCCCCAAATAAATCTGATTGCGGCAGGAGAGTGATATACCTATAATACAATTTCTATATAGTGCATTTGTATTGTGCTGCATTTTTGTGCGGTTCTGCTGAGATACAGTAGTTATACAGAGGGATAATCATCATTGGAACAGCTAATTGCAACTGGTGTGATATAATAGTTGCCCCCAAAAATATCTGATTGAGGCAAGGGTGCGATATACCTAGAATATAATTTCTCTATATTGCATTTGTATAGTGCAGCATTTGTGTGCAGTTCTGCTAAGATACCGCGGCTATACAGAGGGACAAACGCCATTGGAACAAATAATTGCAACTGGTGTGATATAACAGTTGCCCCCAAAAAAATCTAAATGAGGCAGGGGTGCGATATACCTATCATTTTTATAGAGTGCATTTGTATAGTGCAGCATTTGTGCACGGTTCTGCTGAGATATTGCAGCTATACAGAGGGAAAAATGCAATTGGAACAAGTAATTGCAAATGGTGTGATATATCAGTTCCCCCCAAAAAATCTGATTAAGGCAGGGGTGCGATATACCTATAATATAATTTCTATATAGTGCATTTGTATTGTGCAGCATTTCTGTGAGGTTTTGCTGAATTACCGCAGCTATACAGACAGAAAAACACCATTGGAACAACTAATTGCAACTGGTGTGATATACCAGTTGCCTCCAAAAAATCTGATTGAGGAAGGGGTGCAATATACCTAGAATATAATTTCTATACGGTGCATTTGTATAGTGCAGCATTTGTCTGCGGTTCTGCTGAGATACCGCAGCAATACAGAGAGATAAACGCTATTGGAACAACTAATTTCAACTGGTGTGATACACCAGTTGCCCCCCAAAAAATCATGATTGAAACAGCGGTGTGATATACATATAATATAATTTCTATATAGTACATTGGTATAGTGCAGCATTTGTGTGCGGTTCTGCTGAGATACCGCAGCTATACAGAGGGACAAACGCCATTGGAACAACAAAATGCAACTGGTGTGATATAACAGTTGCCCCCAAAAAAATCTGATTCAGGAAGGGGTGCGATATACCAACAATATAATTTCTATATAGTGCATTTGTATAGTTCAGCATTTGTTTGTGCTTCTGATGAGATACCGCAGCTATACAAAGGGACAAACAGCATTTGGAAAAATAATTGTAACTGGTGTGATATACCACTTGCCCCCCAAAAAATCGGATTAAGGCAGGGGTGCGATAGACCTATAATATAATTTCCATATAGTGCATTTTTATAGTACAGCATTTGTGTGTGGTTCTGATGAGATACCGCAGCTATACAGAGGGAGAAACGGTATTGGAAGAACTAATTGCAACCGGTGTAATATAACAGTTGCCCCTAAAAAAAATCTGGTTGAAGAAGGGGTGTGATATACTTAGAATATAATTTCCATATAGTGCATTTGTATTGTGCAGCATTTGTGTGCGGTTCTGCTGAGATACCTGCAGCAATACAGAGGGACAAACGCCATTGGAACAACTAATTTCAACTGGTGTGATATACCAGTTGACTCCCAAAAACTCTGATTGAGGTAGGGGTGTGATATACCTATAATATAATTTCTATATAGTGCATTTGTATAGTTTTGCATTTGTGTGCGGTTTTGCTCAAATACCGCAGCTATACAGAGGGACAAATTCCATTGGAGCAACTAATTGCAACTGGTGTTATAACAGTTGCCCTCGAAAAAATCAGATTGAAGCAGGGGTGTAATATACCTATAATATAATTTCATTTGTATTGTGCAGCATTTTTGTGCGTGTCTGCTGAGATAACACAGCTATGCAGAGAGATTAACGTCATTGGAACAACTAAATGCAACTGGTGTGATAAAACAGTTGCCCCCCAAAAAATCTGATTGAGGCAGGGGTTCGATATACCTAGAAAATAATTTCTATGTAGTGCAGCATTTGTGTGCGGTTCTGCTGAGAAACTGCAGCTATACAGAGGGACAAACGCCATTGGAACAACAAATTGAAACTGGTGTGATATACCAGTTGCCCCCCCAAAAAAATCTGATTCAGGAAGGGGTGCGATATACCTTTAAATATAATTTCTATATAGAGTATTTGTATAGTGCAGCATTTGTGTGTGGTTCTGATGAAATACCACAGCTATACAGAGGGACAAACACCATTTGAACAACTAATTGCAACTGGTGTGATATACCAGTTGCCCCCCAAAATATCTGATTGAGGCAGGGGTGTGATATACCTATAATATACTTTCTATGTAGTGCATTTGTATTGTACAGCATTTGTGTGCGGTTCTGCTGAGATACCGCAGCTATACAGAGGTACAAAAGTCATTGGAACAACTAATTGCAACTGGTGTGATATAACAGTTGCCCCCCAAAAAATCTGGTTGAAATATTTCTATTCAGAGCATTTGAATTGTGCAGCATTTGTGTGTGGTCATGCTGAGAGACCGCAGCTATACAGAGGAACAAAATTCATTGGAACAGCTAATTGCAACTGGTGTGATATAACAGTTGCCCCCCCAAAAAAAACTGATTGAGGAAGGGGTGCCGTATACTGTGAATATAATTTCTATTTAGTGCATTTGTATAGCGCAGCTTTTTTGTGCGGTTCTTCTGAGATACCGCAGCTATACAGAGGTACAAGCAACATTGGACAACAACTAATTGCAACTGGTGTGATTTAACAGTTGCCCCAAAAAAAGTTTGATTGAAGCAGGTGTGTGATATACCTAGAAAATAATTTCTATATAGTGCATTTGTATTGTTCCGAATTTGTGTGCGGTTCTGCTGAGATACCGCAGATATACAGGCAAACGCCATTTGAACAACTAATTGCAACTGTTGTGCTATACCAGATACCCTCAAAAATATTTAATTGAGGCAGGGGTGTGATATATTTATAATATAATTTCTACATAGTGCATTTGCATATTGCAGCAATTTTGTGTGGTTCTGTTGAGATACCGCAGCTATTCAGAGGGACAAACGCCAATAAAACAACTAATTTCAACTGATGTTATATACCAGTTTCCCCAAAAAAATCTGATTGAGGAAGGGGTGTTATATAACCATAATATAATTTCTATACAGTGCATTTGTATTGTGCGTGATTCTGCTGAGATACCGCAGTTATACAGAGGGACAAACGCCATTGGAACAACTAATTGCAACTAGTGTGATGTAACAGTTGCTAGCAAAAAAATCTGATTAAGGCAGGGGTGTGATATACCTATAATATAATTTCTATATAGTTTATTTGTATTGTGCAGCCTTTATGTGCGGTTATGCTGAGATACCACAGCTATACAGTGGGACAAACGTCATTGGAACAACTACTTGCAACTGGTGTGATATAACAGTTGCCCCCCCAAAAAAATCATTGAGGCAGGGGTGCGATATACCTATAATATAATTTATATATAGTGCATTTGTATTGTGCAGCATTTGTGTGCTGTTCTGCTGAAATACTGCAGCTATAGAAAGGGACAAATGTCATTGGGACAACTAATTGCAAGTGGTGTGATATAACAGTTGCCCCCCAAAAAAATCTGATTTAGGCAGGGGTGCGATATACCTAGAATATAATTTCTATATAGTGCATTTGTATAGTTCAGAATTTGTGTGTGGTTATGCTGAGATACCGCAGCTATACATTGGGACAAATGTCCTTGGGACGACTACTTGCAACTGGTGTGATATAACAGTTGCCCCCAAAAACTATGATTGAGGCAGGGATGTGATATACCTATAATTTAATTTCTATATAGTGCATTTGTATAGTGCAGCAATTGTATGCGGTTCTGCAGAGTTACAGTAGCTATACAGACAGAGAAACGCCAAAGAAACAACTAATTGCAACTGGTGTGATATACCAGTTGCCCCCAAAAATATCTGATTGAGGAAGGGGTGTGATATACCTATAATATAATTTCTATATAGTGCATTTGTATAGTGCAGCATTTGTGTGCGGTTCTGCTGACTTTCCGCAGCTATACAGACAGACAAACGCCATTAGAACAACTAATTGCAGCTGGCATAATATACCAGTTGCCCCCCAAAAAATCAGATTGAGGCAGGAGTGTGATGTACCTATAATATAATTTATATATAGTGCATTTGTATTGTGCAGCATTTGCGTGCGGTACTGCTGACATACCGTAGCTATACAAAGGGACAAACGCCATTGGAACAACTAATTGCAACTGTGTGATATACCAGTTGCCCCCCAAAAAACTGATTAGTGGGTTCTATATACCTGCTTCCACAAATACTGCTCTTCTCTGGGGACTTTGGCACAGGGTCATTTTTAAAATGACAGGTAGAGGAAGGTGTAGGCCGTTCCACAGGGGTCGAAGGGGTCAGGCTGGTACACCAGGCCGGAGCCTAAGTGGGATGTTGGAGAAGGTGCGTGCGATTCCAGTACGTCAAAGGACGCACCAGAGTTGGTTGAGTGGCTCACTGTGTCTTCTGCTTCTGCACTCTCCTCATCTTCTGTATCAGCACCCACCTCACTCTCTACTGTGGGCACCACCAAAGACACCACCACCACCACCACCATAGCCCTTCCAATCGAGTCAGAGGAATTATTTTCCCATCAGTTTCCAGACCTTACCGATGTGCAGCCATTCTTGGCATCGGATAAGGAAGAGGAGGTAGCAATGGCTGCCACTCAGCGGTCTGACGAGAATATCCATATCAGCCCAAAGAGGGTGGTCCCCCCTGATGCTGCCTTCTCCAAGATCTCTAATGTCAGTGTTGGTGAAGTTGCCTATGATGACGTGTCTATGGATGTCACATGGGTGCCCACCAAAGAGGAAGAGGAGGGGAGTTCAGAGGGAGAGACGGAGCAGCAGATAGGGAGGAGAAGGAGGAGAGGTAGGCAGAAATCGCAGTGCGCAGGAGGCAAAAAGCAGACTGCAAATGTATCTGGAGCGAGCCATCCACCATGTACGGGCACATCTTGGGCTCCCAAGACGCTGCCACATGGCTCCGCAGTGTGGGCATTTTTTAACATGTCAGCTGCTGATAATAGTGATGCCATCTGCAGCCTGTACTGTCAACGCATACGTTGCGGTAAGCCCAACACTCACCTAGGGACGACCACCTTAAGAAGGCATCTGGCCTCACATCACCAAGCCCAATGGGAGCAACCCCGTCAGATCCCACAAAGCCACACTCCTGGTGCTCCATGTCCTGCCTCTTCTCCTTCTCCTCTCTCCTCCCATATGTCCTCCACTCCACCTTCCATCGTGCCGTCATTGCGTTCATCTGGCACAAGGCAGGCTACCGTGGCCCAAATTATATGGGCCATGTTTAAATGAATTATATGGCCAAATTAAATGAATTATATGGCCAAGCTCAGCCGCAAGTTTATATATTTCTGGCACACAGTGTCAGTGCCAAGATACATCTAACCACAGACATGTGGTCTAGAAAACATGGGCTTGGAAGGTACATAACTTTTACTGCCCACTGGTGTTACTGCCACGGATTGCATGCAGGCCTGCCTCTTTTTCTCTTACTTTTCCTACTCCATCCTCCGTCTCCTCCTCAACTGACCGCTCCTTTTCCACTGCTACCGCCTCTTCTGCTGCAACCCTCAAGCTCCCCAGAACCTATTCAACGTGCCACGTGAGACATTGCCATGCTGTGCTGTGTCTGTTGTTCCTGGAAGCTAAGAACCATACAGGTCCTGCACTCCTTTCAGCTCTGCTGTCACAGGCCATTCAGTGGCTAACCCCTTCTCTATTTGACAGTTGGTAAAGTGGTGTGCGACAATGGTGCCAATCTGCCGAGGACACTGAAACAGGCCAAAATCACACACGTGCCTTGCATGGCACAGATCCTGAACTTAGTCCTGCAGTGATTCGTTGTCAAATACCCCGTGGTCGAGGACGTCTTGCAGCAGGCCAGGAAAATCTCTGGCCATTTTAGAAAATCTTACACGGCCATGGCTCACCTTGTTGATTGTCAGCAGCCAACACCATTTGCCCATCAGACGTTTGATTTGTGACTGTGAATGTCATTGATCAAGCCGTCGAAGAGCAGGAGCAGGAACATGAGGAAATCGTAATCCTGAATGAATTCCCAGGGGGAGCTTTTCCATCTGAGGCAAGTCAGCAGGAGTCTGAAGAGGAGTCAGAGGAGGATGGTGCCTAGGGGGAAGAGGAGCAAGAAGAGCAGGCTTTAAACTTTTCTGGGATCTCTGGTGTTGTCCATGGATGAGGGGAGGAGACCGAGGACGACATTCTCATGGGCGATGAGCAGGAGCCAGGCCGCTCCACTGCTTCCAATTTAGTGCAAATGGGGGCTTTGATGCTCCAGTGTTTGAAGAGGGACCCCCATATAAAAAGCATACTGGGCAAGGAACAGTACTTGGTGACAACCTACTTAGACCCCCACTACAAACACAAAATGGCGGACATGTTACCAGCATCACAGAGGGCTGACAGAATGCAGCATTTCCAGGCCTTGCTGCGAGAGATGCTGCATTCTGCTTGTAACAATGGCAGTTGGCAGCCGCCAGCATGCAGCTGCATCCTGCTATGTACCTCAGTTGAACTGCACATAAGGCTCCTCCTCTCCACTGCAGGCTCCGGACCCGCTTTCCTGCACTGTCGCAGGCGGCGACAGCTTCAGTTGCACCTTGTAGAAGCCGCACTCGTCCTGTTTCTTTAAGGGTTTGTGCACGCCTCTGATTCCGCCTTCTCTCCTATCCCCGTCAAGCACCACCTTTATAAGGGTGCTTCCCCCTTCCTGTGAGGCCTGAACAATATTATAGTTTTCTACAGCAAAGGTTCCAGTTCGTAGCTCCTGTGTTGTTATCCTGCTTCTGACCTTAGCCTGTATCCTGACCTCGTCTCTGCCTGGTCCTCCTGTACCTCGCTGCTCTAAAGTGTATAATTCGGATTGTCGACCACGCCTCTGTCTGCTGTTCAGCTTGTTACACCTGCTTCACCTGAGCTATTCAGCTATGCTGTTTTAACAGCTCCAGCTATGCTTAATTACTAACTCAGATCTGCTTCATCTGACTCTGCTGCTGCGTTTCTTCCATCCAGCGACAGCTCGCTCCACCTGCCTATATCCCCAGTGCTTGTGTGAGATTGTGAAACATCTATTTCTGCATAATGTATGTACTTAAACTGTCATTTGGCATTTTGGGCACTAGAGGCCACTGTTTTGCAGCTACAGCCAGCACACTATGCAAAACAGATGATGACTCATGCTGATGACTCATGCTGCTGCCTGTGAGTGAACCAGGAAGTGTGTTGATCTGACATGGTGGAAGGATTGTGCTGTGAGGGACTGAATCCGATTCCATCCTGGCTTGCAGATGTTTGGCAGTTAATGGACACTCAGAAGAAGGAAAGTAGCTGTTATACCCTGACTGAATCCAACTCTTCTGAAAGAGAGGTTGTCCCAGGAAGACCAGTTCAGTGTGTGGACAGAAGGCCTCATCATCAAGCAAGGCCGCACGGTTGCTAAGAGGTTGGTGGCCATCCCTGGTAGGCTGCATCCTCGGGCCCAGAACGGACGCAGGTCAGTACACCTGGTTACTGATTGTTATATTGTATGGTGCCTGAAGATACAGATACTAGCCTAAGCCTAGCATTAGTTAGTTATTTAGGATTAGATCGATTTGCGAGGCTGTACTGTACTGTACTGGACTGCAGCGCAGTTATTGACTTGCAGGCTCTGCTGCATTTGCCATCGGCTAGGGGTGTCCTCTGTAGTGGCACAGCACGACTTGCAGGCTCTGCTGTGTCCGCCATCGGCTAGGCCTGTCCAGTGGGCAGGGATGTGGACTGTGGGTCCGGGGATATAGCGTTTTCTATCCATGTTTGTATTGTTCTTATGTTATTACTCGTTGTCTAAGTAAAGTTTCTGTTCTTGCATAGTAAGCTGGTGTCAGTGTCGCTTTCCTTGTCTGTGACTTCGCTGTATTCTGGGGAGCCCACCCTGGTACATGGCTTACAACTTGGCGTAGTCGGCAGGATAGAGCAACCGTTATGGACGGGAACACTGCGGGAGATCGTCCCCCGGCGCCAGTGGTGCCGGATCAGGACCCAGCCCAGGGTGCACAGGCGCAAGTCCAGCTTTCCCCCAACAATATGGCTACCCCAGTCGGAAACATCCCTGTAGGGGCACTGCTGTGTCATCTGCCAAAGTATGATGGTAACAACATGACATTGCAGGATTGGACTGAAAGGGTGCGAAGTGCGGTAAAAATGGGTAACCTGACCCCCGAACTGCGGGCCGAGGTTGCATTGGGAGCCCTAGAGGGCGACAGTGATGGTAAGACCTGACTCTGAGAGAGATACCCTAGATAAGATATTCTCCCTGCTAGAGAGAGCCCAAGGGGGGCGGGCCAAAGTGGTACAGTTACAGAGTCACTTCTTTAACCGACCCCAGCTAGAGGGCGAGACCCTGATGCAATATTCCAATGCTCTACAGGAGACACTGAATGAGATACAACGACGAGACCCTGAGGCTATGGGTGCCTTCTGGGAGGTGGACCAGCTTCTACGAGATCAGTTCATAGTGGGTCTCTCCAATAAATTCCGACAAGATAAATAACAAGAGATGACTCGAACAATGGCCGATATGGCATTCTACAGCGTTTATTTAGCCTACGTAGAGAGGGAGGAAGAGCCCATACCTGTGGCAGCGAGAGTGGTGAATAGCGCGCATGTTACAAGGGACCAGCCGGGATCTGAAGAATCTGAGTCCTTAAAGGATGTGGTCCAGGCCCTGCGGGCGGAATTGAAAGAGCTTCGTCTGGAAGTGTCCCACATGAAGGTAGAATTGTCCCGGCCTCCAGAAACTGTTCCCGCACCTCGTGTCACTCCACCCGGAGCAACCCCAATGAGGGGGCCGGGCAGAAGAGGACCCCTCTGTTGGGTTTGCCGAAAATACGGCCATATGGCCAGAGGGTGCCCAGAACAGGTAGCGTCAGAGCCGACGTTAAACTTTCGACTGCTGCAGTAGCTGGGCGTCCTGCGGCGGTGCACAAGAAGTTAAGCCCTCTGCGTGAAGAACGTGATCTGTATGCCAGCAGCCCCATATTAGAAGCTGAGCTGGAAGGCCGAAAGGTTTGCTGCCTAGTTGATACAGGGTCAGAGTGCACTCTAATGCCTTTGGAGTTCTTTGAGAGGCACTTTGGGCATATGATGGAGCCCAAAAATGGGAGCGTCATCAGGCTGATGGCTGACGATAATAGAGAGATGGATGTTCGAGGGATAGTCTGGATGCGGGTCCGACTGTTTGGGCAAGACATCGGCAAGAAAGGGGTCAGGCTGGTGGATCATTTGTCCTGGAAAGGAATGGACGTGATCCTGGGCATGAATATACTGAGAGACCTAGATCATCAAATCTATGCCAAAGAAGGGCCGAAGTACTAGCAATGGGTCACCGCACACCGGCCTACCCAGAAGGTCTTACAACAAATGGTGAGGAGCTGTAGCCTGCAAAAGATTAACCTGTCCGGACGGGCCATTGGAGACATGAGGGTGCTACGGAGGACTCCGTTGAAGATCCCACCTCGACAGGAGTGAATATTGATGCTGCCAGTGAGGGCTGGATGAAGACTGAATGAACTGGAGGTCCTGATCGAGCCCACTTATCAAGAAGAAACGCAGATTCACCCACTGGTAGCCTGGGCCCTTGCCGTTGTGAAAGACGGATGTGTGCCTATATGCTGCTGTAATGTTGAGGACTGCGAGTTAACCGTCCCTGCAAACACCCTGCTGGCCAAAGTTTATGTGTCCAAAGAGGGTATCGCTCGACGAAGGGGCTTAACGCTGCAGCCGGATAGGAGATCAGCCTGGACCTATGCTGCGGAGGTCCATTCAAGGGAAACCCCGACAGCGGAGTGGAACGGTCGAGTGATCATGGCCCATATGGGGGTGGACTGCAGAACCCTGACCCCGGGGGAACAAAAGCTGCTGGAAGACACCCTCTGGGAATTTCAGGAGGCCTTCTCAATACATGAGGAGGACTTTGGGTGTGCTACTGCCATCGAACATGAAATCCCAACCGGCGATGCTGAGCCGATCAGGGAATGCTACCGGCAGATCCCACCTAAGATGTATCAGGAGGTGAAAGATATGGTGGCCAGCATGTTGGAGAACCAGGTGATCCAGGAAAGTCAAAGTACGTGGGCTGCTCCGGTAGTCTTGGTGCGGAAGAAAGACGGGAGTCTCCAGTTCTGCGTTGATTATCGGAAGCTGAATGCTCAGACCATCCGGGATGCCTACTCCCTTCCGCGGATTGAAGAGTCATTATCAGCCCTAAGCCAAGCTAAGTTCTTCTCAACTCTTGACTTGGCTAGTGGGTACTGGCAGGTGCCGGTGGCCAAGAAGGACAAAGCCAAGACGGCCTTCATTCTACCTATGGGACTCTACGAGTTCAACCGGATGCCCTTCGGCCTCTCCAATGCTCCGGGGACATTCCAGCGATTGATGGAACACTGTCTGGGGGACCTCAACTTTGAATCAGTATTGATATACCTGGATGACATAGTAGTGTTCGGGGCCTCCTTTGAAGATCACCTCCAGAAGCTGCGACAAGTCTTGGGACGGCTACGAGGCCATGGGCTCAAGATCAAGCCAAAGAAATGCCAGCTGTTCCGACAGCAAATAGAGTACTTAGGACATGTGGTCACCCAGGAGGGGGGAAAACCGGCCCTCAGCAAGGTGGAGAGGCCATTCAGAAGTGGCCCCGGCCAAGTAAGCTACGGGAGGTAAGGGCGTTCGTGGGACTGGCCGGCTACTACCTCATCGTCCTCCACATCATCTTCCACCCAGTCTTTATCCCTGCCCTCCTTGTCGGTCTGCACACTGTCACAGCAGTTGGCACCTTTGTTTCGTCATCATCCGAGATGTGCTGCGATGATCCTCCTATGTACTCATCTTGAAACATAAGTGGTTGGGCATCGGTGCACTCAATCTCTTCCACTACTGGGGCAGGGCTAGGTGGATTGCTCTGGGAAACCCTGCTAGCAGAGTCATCAAAAAGCAGAAGAGACTGCTGCATGAGTTGGGGCTCAGACTTCTTGGCTGATTTGCAAGGGGGTGAGGTGAAAGACTGATGGACATCGACTGCAGGTGCCAACTTTGATCTTTCAGCAGAAGAATGAGTGGGAGACAATGTGAAGGAACTGGGGGCATTGTCAGCAACCCAATCTACTATTGCCTCTACTTGTTCTGGCCTCACCATTCGCAGAGCCGCATTAGGCCCGACCAAATAACCCAGAAGGTTCTGTCGCTTACTCGCACCTGAGGAAGGTGTTTCACTTGTGCGTCCCTTATTTGACGCTCTCCTCATATTTCTCAAATTTAGGATCTTGCCCAAAATTTGTGTTTTTTTAATAACAGAATAGAACACCAGTATTTAATGTGTGTATCCCACACTGACAGATGAAGCATAGGCCCCTATTGTAGGGTATTGCCAAAAATGGGTGTTTTATTAAACCCAGAATATTATTTTAGTATTTCAAGCTTGTATGTCACACTAACAAATGCAGCATAGGCCCCAGATGTAGGGGATTGCCAAAAATGGGCATTTTTTTTTAACCCAGAATATTATTGCAGTATGTCAACAAGCTTGAAATACTAAAATAATATTCTGGGTTTAATAAAACACCCATTTTTGGCAATACCCTACAATACGGGCCTATGCTTCATCTGTCAGTGTGGGATACACACATTAAATACTGATATATATATATATATATAGCAAGGGGAGTAAACATGAACCAGTGTGGTAGCAAGAATATGAGGAGAGCACATGGGAAGGGGATAGTAATAATCATATACAAGTGCAGAGAGTCATATGTGGTAATACTGAATGGAGGCTGGAACGTGCCTGGTCCACTGCACACCACCGGTATGAGGAAAATATGCAGGGATCAAGCAAGCACACAGCCTGCAAGTGTAACAGCAGTACCGCACAGGGTTTACAGAATGTAAATACAATCACAGTCAGCAAGTTACAAAGTTAATCAAACAAGATAGTGATCCCCTTCCCAGTGTCACCTCACCTGACCAACACGTTTCGCCAAACAGGCTTCCCTGACGAAGGGGTGTTTTTAAATAACAGATTACAACACCAGTATCTAACGCGTGTGTCTCACACTGACAAGTGAATCATAGGTCCCTGATGTAGGGTATTGCTAAAAATTGGTGTTTTATTAAACCCAGAATAATTTTGCAGTATTTCAAGCTTGTATGTCATACTAGCAAATGCAGCATAGGCCCCAGATGTAGGGGATTGCCAAAAATGGGTGTTTTTTTAAACCCAGAATATTATTGCAGTATTTCAAGCTTGCATCTCACACTGACAGATGCAGCAAAGGATACAAAATAAATTAAGTATTTTTTTAATAACAGAATAGAACACCAGTATTTAACGCGTGTATCTCACACTGACAGATGCAGCAAAGGCTGCAAATGTATTTTTTGGTCCAAAATTGGGGGGTTTTAAACCCAGAAAATTATTGAAGTTTTTCAAGCTTGTCTTTCACACTGACAAATGCTGCAAAGGCACCAGATGTAGAGTATTGCCAAAAATTGGTGTTTTTTTAAACCCAGAAAATTATTGCAGTATTTCAAGATCGGATTTCACACTGACAAATGCTGCAAAGGCCCCAGATGTAGGGTCTTGCAAAAATCTGTAAAAAGATTGTGCACTGCACACCCAAAACTAAATCTATGTAGATCGCTGAGTTAACAAGCACTTTAGATTAAAGATTCTATCCTATTCTCTCCCTCACAGCAGCAGCATCCTATCAATACACTAAGCAGAGCAGAGTGACGTGCAGCACTACATGACTCCAGCTTATATAGAGGCTGGGTCACATGCTGCACTGGCCAATCACAGCCATGCCACTAGTAGGCATGGCTGTGATAGCTTCTAAGGGCATAAGAGTAAAACGCTTGTTGATTTGCTGCTCTGCAGCATTTCAAAAAGCGCCAATAAATCGCCGAACACTGATCTCGAACCCAAACTTTTACTAAAAAGTTTGGGTTCGGGTCCGGGGTCCAAAAATCCTAAAGTTCGTTATCCATGCACTCTCCCTGCAGTCTCCCTCTCTAATATTGTTATTTCAAATTGTTTTCAGCAACACTGTTCCTAGCACTTGTCACGTTTCTCCCTATGCTCAGCTCAGTAAAATGGGAGAGACCATGTGGGATGAGGGTTTTATAGGGCTGTGACATCACAGGGGATGACTTCCTGCGGATTGGCTGGCTGCATGGCATTATAGGTGATCTCATATTCCCAGGCTTCTTACTTTCACTTTGTAACATGTGCAACCACCATTTTAGGAAAACATGATTCGTTATTAGGAAGCACAAGGAAATGTGGCTTCTTTGCGGATCGAAGTTTTTCTTAAACTTCAGACAGAAATCTGCTTCAAATGCTTTGCTTCGCTTAACAGGTGGAAGTAGTATTCTGCATATGCTGGATCTGACTATTCTGGTATTCTACTCCTATGCTTGAAGAGAATGCCAAAATCTGTTCCCAAGCGAGTAACTAGTTTTACCCAATGAATTGTGCCTGCTGCTGCTACTTTTTGTATAGTGTGCCATACTTCCCCCATGAACTGTGCCTGCTGCAGAACATCATGATAGTGACAAAAGAACAAGTATTTTATTACATTACATCATCACCTCACATACCGGTGTTAATAATAACATCCCCTGTAATTCCATACATTTGAAGGAACAAAGGAAAGCTTCAAAACCATTAATTGCATACAACAAAGGGACACTATTCCTCATAGTATATAATCATGCAAAATGAAATACATAAAAGTACTATACAGTCGTGGCCAAAAGTTTTGAGAATTACATAAATATTGGAAATTGGAAAAGTTGCTGCTTAAGTTTTTATAATAGCAATTTGCATATACTCCAGAATGTTATGTAGAGTGATCAGATGAATTGCATAGTCCTTCTTTGCCATGAAAATTAACTTAATCCCCAAAAAAACTTTCCACTGCATTTCATTGCTGTCATTAAAGGGCCTGCTGAGATCATTTCAGTAATCGTCTTGTTAACTCAGGTGAGAATGTTGACGAGCACAAGGCTGGAGATCATTATGTCAGGCTGATTGGGTTAAAATGGCAGACTTGACTGGTTAAAAGGAGGGTGATGCTTGAAATCATTGTTCTTCCATTGTTAACCATGGTGACCTGCAAAGAAACGCGTGCAGCCATAATTGTGTTGCATAAAAATGGCTTCACAGGCAAGGATATTGTGGCTACTAAGATTGCACCTCAATCAACAATTTATAGGATCATAAAGAACTTCAAGGAAAGAGGTTCAATTCTTGTTAAGAAGGCTTCAGGGCGTCCAAGAAAGTCCAGCAAGCGCCAGGATCGTCTCCTAAAGAGGATTCAGCTGCGGGATCAGAGTGCCACCAGTGCAGAGCTTGCTCAGGAATGGCAGCAGGCAGGTGTGAGCGCATCTGCACGCACAGTGAGGCGAAGACTTTTGGAAGATGGCCTGGTCTCAAGAAGGGCAGCAAAGAAGCCACTTCTTTCCAGGGACAGATTGATCTTCTGCAGAAAATATGGTGAATGGACTGCTGAGGACTGGGGCAAAGTCATATTCTCCGATGAAGCCTCTTTCCGATTGTTTGGTGCCTCAGGAAAAAGGCTTGTCCTGAGAAGAAAAGGTGAGCGCTACCATCAGTCCTATGTCATGCCAACACTAAAGCATCCTGAGACCATTCATGTGTGGGGTTGCTTCTCATCCAAGGGAGTGGGCTCACTCACAATTTTGCCCAAAAACACAGCCATGAATAAAGAATGGCACCAAAACTCCCTCCAACAGCAACTTCTTCCAACAATCCAACAACAGTTTGGTGAAGAACAATGCATTTTCCAGCACGATGGAGCACTGTGCCATAAGGCAAAAGTGATAACTAAGTGGCTCAGGGACCAAAACGTTGGCATTTTGGGTCCATGGCCTGGAAACACCCCAGATCTTAATCCCATTGAGAACTTGTGGTCAATCCTCAAGAGGCGGGTGGACAAACAAAAACCCACTAATTCTGACAAACTCCAAGAAGTGATTATGAAAGAATGGGTTGCTATCAGTCAGGAATTGGCCCAGAAGTTGATTGAAAGCATGCCCAGTCGAATTGTAGAGGTCCTGAAGAAGAAGGGCTAACACTGCAAATACTGACTCTTTGCATAAATGTCATGTAATTGTCGATAAAAGCCTTTGAAGCGTATAAAGTGCGTGTAATTATATTTCACTACATCACAGAAACAACTGAAACAAAGATCTAAAAGCAGTTTAGCAGCAAACTTTGTGAAAACTAATATTTGTGTCATTCTCAAAACGTATGGCCACGACTAAAGGGGTTAGGGTTATATATATATATATATATATATATATAGTACTTTTATAGCTTCTAAGAAGCTATATCACATGGTCTGCCTTGTAGCATGAATATATATATATATATATATATATATATATACACTTGCAAGAAAAAGTATGTGAACCATTTGGAATGATATGGATTTCTGCACAAATTGGTCATAAAATGTGATCTGATCTTCATCTAAGTCACAACAATAGACAATCACAGTCTGCTTAAACTAATAACACACACAGAATTAAATGCTGCCATGTTTTTATTGAACACACCATGTAAACATTCACAATGCAGGTGGAAAAAGTATGTGAACCCCTAGACTAATGACATCTCCAAGAGCTAATTGGAGTGAGGTGTCAGCCAACTGGAGTCCAATCAATGAGATGAGATTGGAGGTGTTGGTTACAGCTGCCCTGCCCTATAAAAAACACACACCAGTTCTGGGTTTGCTTTTCAAAAGAAGCATTGCCTGATGTGAATGATGCATCGCACAAAAGAGCTCTCAGAAGACCTACGATTAAGAATTGTTGACTTGCATAAAGCTGGAAAGGGTTATAAAAGTATCTCCAAAATCCTTGCTGTTCATCAGTCCACGGTAAGACAAATTATCTATAAATGGAGAAAGTTCAGCACTGCTGCTACTCTCCCTATGAGTGGCCGTCCTGTAAAGATTACTGCAAGATCACAGCGCAGACTGCTCAATGAGGGGAAGAAGAATCCTAGAGTGTCAGCTAAATATTTACAAAAGTCTCTGGCATATGCTAACATCCCTGATAGCGAATCTACAATACGTAAAACACTTAACAAGAATGGATTTCATGGGAGGATACCACAGAGGAAGCCACTGCTGTCCAAAAAAACATTACTGCACGTTTTGCACAAGAACACCTGGATGTTCAACAGGACAACGACCCAAAGCATAGAAGTAAATCAACAACAGAATGGCTTAAACAGAAGAAAATACGCCTTCTGGAGTGGCCTAGTCAGAGTCCTGACCTCAACCCGATTGAGATGCTGTGGCATGACCTCAAGAAAGCGATTCACACCAGACATCCCAAGAATATTGCTGAACTGAAACAGTTCTGTAAAGTCAAATGGTCAATAATTACTCCTGACCGTTGTGCACGTCTGATCCGCAACTACAGGAAACGTTTGGTTGAAGTTATTGCTGCAAAAGGAGGTTCAACCAGTTATTAAATCCAAGGGTTTACATGGTGTGTTCAATGGAAACATGGTAACATTTAATTCTTTGTGTGTTATTAGTTTAAGCAGACTGTGATTGTCTATTGTTGTGACTTAGATGAAGATCAGATCACATTTTATGACCAATTTGTGCAGAAATCCATATCATTCCAAATGGTTCACATACTTTTTCTTGCAACTGTATATATATATATATATATATATATATATATATATATATATATATATATATATATATATCCTAAATGGCAGACAATGTGATATAGCTTCTTACCAGTAAATTGAATTTGGTAGAGGGCTGCAGGGACTTGGAAGACTGCCCTATAGAGTGAGTTGGATGGTATAAAATTTGAATATTCATTAAGATTTATGAATAATTTATATTGGTGCCATAGAGGAATTAAGATCTTGTTAAAACCTTAATCTGCTTCACATTTATCAGAAGATGTAACCTTTAGTATGTCCGAATCCTCTTCATATACAAATCTAGATACTAAGGGAGTTAATTTATCTGTATGCAAATTTTTGTCCCCCTGTTTGTATTATCTGCTTGGAAGCAATTTTTTTTCAACAAAGTTAAAAAATGTCCCATGCTATTTGTTACATTTTGTACACCATCAGGGGACTAGGGTACACTTGTGGCTTTTTGCAAAAAATCTAAATGATAAATGTGAGGAATATGGATTATCATCTACTGGCAGCCCTGATAGTCATTTGATTCACCTTTTGGCATGTACACAGTCAGTGTACATGCAAAATATGTTCTCACCCCCCAGCCATCTGCTGTCAGCTAGCAAGGGAGATAGCCCCAGGCATCCAGGCTTCAAGGGGGCCCCAGGTGGATAAAGTCACACCTTAACCAGCCAGTTTGGAGGCAAGCTAATCCTGCAGGGAAACACCCAGCAGGAGGTCTCAGCCCTTGCCCTGGATCAACGATACCTCCCAGACATCTTGGCACCTATATTTCATACAGAATTATGAATTGTCCGTCCATCCCAGGCATAATTTGGTTATCTTTTTGCGATCCTAGGGCAAATTCAAACATCCATGTGGTCCTGGCTTGATGCTAGGATGCCTGGGAGGGGAGATATACATAACTCCCCACAGAAACCACATAGCAGCATCATGTTTGGACTCTAGTTCTAGCCGGAACCCAGGCAGATCAATTGGGCCCGGAAACATCTTCCTACGACATGCTGGTCTGGGGCTATGAGCCCTTAGGTGTTTTATGGGTCATTCGCTGCCAGCACCAGAGAAGGAGGGGTGGACCCTTCCCAGAGGCGGGGAGGGGAGCGGCCGGCAACAGGTCACAAGCCCATGCAAGCCAGAGGGCGGAGTCTTTTCTGAAGGAGGTCAGATCATGCCAATGTGTTTGGAGAGACCAGGAACCAGCTAACATCACTGCCCCCATGTGACTGCAGCCAAGGACTATTCCACCCTCATAACCCAAAGGAACTTTAATCTACCAGGTAACTAACTTTTGCTCTGCTTAACCCTGTTGTACCTATATCACCTGTATCTGTAACCTCAGACCACTGTATATATTCTCTGTGTATATTGTGCTATATCTAGTGGGCCCTTAAGGCGATTAAATATACAATTAAATCTTGTGCTATCTTGTATCTCGATCACGAATCCCCACGTCCGTGTTTCGGCCTAGTTATAAGCTGCAACGGGTTGGTTTCTCACCCTATATAATCCCGTTAGTGGACCAGGCTTATATCAAATGAGAAGCTGGTGGCAGATTTCCCGTGTTGACGACGCGCTGTTTCACTGCGGCAGTGAAAAGGCTCTCTCAGCTTGTTGCCTCTCTGTACCCGCGTGCATAAGAGGTGTCTGTGTAAACTGTACCAGGCTGACCTTACCTGCTCCTCTGGAAGGCGTAACATCACACTTTGGTAACCCATGACCATACCGCGGCTCTTGAGCTCGACGTAGGTGACGTCAAGCCGGCACGAGGTCTGGTATTCGTCACAATAAATCTGGTAAAAAATGTAGCTCTCTGCAGTAAAACCAGGATTGCTCCTAGCCTGGAATAAAGAGTTAGATAGGTCCCTAAATAGAGAAAAGGTCAATCATATCCTATCCAACCTCCATGGCTTCTTTAGCTGTGTCCACATACAGGAAAACTGATACAGACTGGTTACCAGATGGTAACAAAGGTCTCAATTCCTAGCCGAGAAAGGCATTGTCCCACTTGAAGAATGCTGGAGATGTGGAGAAGGGTCTGGGTCCTTTATACATTTGTGGTGGGACAGCCATAAGATTAGGCCGTTTTGTCTAGCTGACGCTGCTAATAAGATATGCTCAGTTAATATTCAATCGTTTCTAGAGCACATACTGTATTTCTAGGGCTCGCTAAACATGAATTTGCACTGGGAGAAAAAGATTTAGTCCCTCATCTTCTCAGAGCTGAGAAACTTCTGATAACCTTCAAGCCCAAAAACTCCAATCAGTATGTGGGTAAGTACATTGTAGCAAATCTGTAGAGTGGAGGAATTGGCAGGTTTGGAACACATGATGGTTTCTTGGTCACCATAGATATCCTCTGGGCCCTTAATTAATACATGAGGCAGTTTTACCTCCTACCCCTACATTAACACATCCATATTTTTGTCTTAGCCCCTCGCCATACTTGTATGAGCTCTTCACATTTCACAGGACGGTCTGGCCTCCTTCCTCAGAACTTCTAACGTTGACAGTTTTCCCCATGGCAAGTGGTTTATGGTTTTATTGTATATGTCTCTGTTGTGAGAGTTCCAATTATTGGATGTGAGAGTCAACTAAGTTTGCTGATGTGATGATTTGGCCTGTGAGCCACAGACTGCTGTTGACCTGTATGTATACATGACTCTTGCTGTTCTGATAAAAAAAAAATATGTAGCTATGCCCCAAACGATTTGACCACCCCTTAGTAAATGTAAATTGACTGGCATGGCTCAAACCACCCTAAAAAGGCACACATATTTCATAAATTTGGTGCAATTGTCTACTCCACCGACAAAACAGGCAGAATCACTCCAATATAAACTGACGGAACCTTTATAATATATATGATTAGTCTTCAGACTAAATAAAAAAAATGAGAGCAAATGTTGAGTGACAAATTTGCAGTATTTAATGGGGTTTTCCAATAATAATTACTCTATAGGTAAAGCCTACAGCCTGCCTCCTGAAAAAGAAAATTCATACTTACCTGCTCCCCACCACTACATTCCTTTGTGCTGTCTCTGCTGTGTACATGTTCCAGTCCCTGGAGTGCACAATGTGAGCGTATGACCATACACATTCAGCACCAGATGTAAATACTCTGGGAACCAGAACATGGACACGGTGGTGGAAGCATGGATGCACAGAGTGGCAGGGAGCGGGTACAGTAAGTATGAACTTTTTCAGGCAGGCTACAGGCATTACATAAAAAGTAAGTCTGATGCAGGGATAGACTTTTGTCTAACTCTGCTGTACCTCCTCTTTGTTGGCTTAGTCTGAGACAGAATTTTACGTCAGAATTGTGGTGTGACTTTGATGCTAAATTTCTCATATTAGGAATGATAGAGTTGTTGCTGTTCAGAATTGAGGTGTCTGTTGTCAGTGAGGAGATCTCCTCAATGTCAGGCCCTTCTCCACTGTGGAGGCAGCACATTCACAAAGTGTAGCAGTGTACCGATGCTGGCTCATGGATCATAGTAGTGTCCCGATTCTGGCTCAGGGAGTATAGCAGTGTCCCGATACTGGCTGAGGGAGTATACCAGTGTCCCGATACTGGCTGAGGGAGTATAGCAGTGTCCTGATCCTGGATGAGGGAGTGTAGCAGTGTCCCGATCCTGTCTGAGGGAGTATAGCCATGTCTTGATCCTTGCTCAGGGGGTATAGCAGTGTCCTGATCCTGGCTGAGGGAGTGTAGCAGTGAGCTAATGCTGGCTGAGGAAGTGTAATAATGTAGACTGCCCGCTAAAGTATTATAGTCCCTGTGGACAATTTATTATCAGGAGTGATCTCTAGAGTTGAGCAAATCAAATCCCACAAAATGGAATTCGATCCAAATTTCAGGATAAATTTGATTCTCCTAGAAGCCGAATTTCCTCGTGCTTCATGTCAGTGAATCGATTTAACCTGAAATAGTATAAAAAAAACTAAAATTTTTAACTTACCTCGCCATTTGTTCGCAACGGGTAGCGAGCCTCTATCTTGCTTGAAGATCTCTGCCGAAATCCCGTGGTAGGTGCGAGATTATATTATCACGCTGGCCGTGATGTTTTTATTGGTAATTTTACACTCAGATTCAGCGATCATGTACGAACGTGGCACCTGAGGGATACAATGACGGGGCAGGCGCTATCGCAGCTCCCTGTCATTGCACCGACTACTTAAAAAAAAAAATATACTAAAGTAATTCGTCACAAAGCAAATGTTTTCAGAAATTCGGTGAATCAGGGTGCATTCACATCACCGTTCAGCTTTCCGTTCTTCTGATCCATCAGAAGAAGAGAGAGAGGGAAAAAAAACGGGATCCTGTAAAAAAACGGATCCTGTTTCCTGTTGTATCAGTTATGCATAGGATTGCATAGGATCTGTTTTTTTACAGGATCCAGTAAAAAAAAAGGATCCTATTGCATCAGTTGTCATCAATTTGAGCCATTTCTTTTTTTTTTTCTCTCTCTCTCTCTCTCTTCTTCTGATGGTTTAGAACAGGCATTTCCAAAGTGCGGCCCTCCAGCTGTTGCAAAACTACAACTCCCAGCATGCCTGGATAGCGGTGATCTCATATTTGGAAAAAAAATGCAGTATGGAAGTCACATTCAGTCAGCAGACTAGCAGCAGACTGTATTCTGCCTATTTCTAAGGTGCTGTGGTGAAATAGAATGCCACCCGCTATATTATTAGAGCATTCTCTCTCATAATTGGGATTGTTATGGTAATGGAGGTATTTTAAAGAATTTCTGTGCTGTTTGCTATTCATACCATGTTTGTACCTGATATCAAAATTATATAACTAGATGCCAACTAGGTAGATGTACTTTTCTTGGTGGATCTTTCAATTGAAAACAAAAGGAATCCAGTTGCATATATTTGTTATATGTTTGATTTATTATTTATTTAATAAAGAAGACATGAAACTTTTCTTTATCTTCAGATGGATCCAATCCCAAACATGTACTGTACATTACATTATAGCAAAATGTCTATACAAGTGTAGAAAGATACCAGCACTCTGCACCTATGTGTTGTAATCTAGGTAAAGTGGTGTTCATCAATCACCACAGACATTCTCTTCACAGTAATACAGACAAATATACAATGTTCTCAACATTCACACAACACTCCTTTATTCAGGCAGCTATAAAATGCAGCATGGTAGGCACAAGTTTGACACATTGACAGGCGATAACTAGTGTTGATCAAGCATGCTCAGCCGAACACCATTTTGACACAAGTCAGTGTCTTTAAATCTAATTTAGCCTCTATTTCTGAAAGGTTTCCACTGGAATTTGAACTTACAACCTCCTACATTAGAGGTAAGGACCTTGACCACTCAGCTATAGAGCTAAATGATATAAACTGTGTCAGAAAAACCTCATAGTAGTTTCTCATGTAGTGAGTGCCTATACGGCAGAAGTATCATTTTATATTTAACTGCAGGTCTACATGCAGCTCGATAGCGTAGTGGTTAAGATTATTGGCTCTAATGTAGAAGGTTGTAAGTTCAAATCCTGGCAGAAACATTTCAGAAATAGAGGCTGGGTGTCCCCATTAATGCTCAGGTTCTCTCATTGCCTTTAATTTTACTCGGGTGCTCTGTAGAGCATCCGAGCATCCCAAAGTGTTCTCGAGCACCAGAGCACCCGAGCACTTTGGTGCTCAATCAACACTAGCGATGTCCATTTTGTGTGCTTCATTTTGGCATTATTTAACATACATAGTTTTTGTGGTTCAATAATTCTATCAGCTAAACTTTACAGGTCTGTCAAAAAATTATATTCAGTAAACCTGTCAAATATAAGATTTAAAAAAAAAAAAATCTGAAGATCAGCTTTAGGTTCACTTGAAGGGGTTATCCAGCTTGTGAACAAAATGTTAGAAAAAAAATCTATGTTACCTCCCCGGCAATCCAGCATCATCACTCAGCAATTGGAGCATTGATGTGGTAATACAACACATGACAGCTGTGGCTACAGTGGTCACATGCTGGCTGCTTGTAAGCAGTGATGGGACATGGGCATAACAGCTATTATTTATTTATTCTATGCACTTATATAGCACTACTAGATTCTGCTTTACAGACATTAGCATCACACTGTCTGCAATGGGGCTCACAATCTAAGCTCCCTATCAGTATGTCTTTGGAGTGTGGGAAACCCACACAAACACAGGCAGAACATACAAACTCCATGCAGATGTTGTCCTTGGTTGGATTTGAACCTAGGACCCCAGCACTGCAAGACAGTAGTGCTAACCATACTGCCCCCTACTATGGGGCTGAACCACTAAAGAGGCTCTTTTCCACTCAGACATAAGGTGCAGTTAGTGATAACAAGTATTTGTGGAACATTTAATACATAGTTATTCTATGTTTTACTATGGAGTCTCATGGTTACTTTATGTTTGCATTAACCCTTGTGTGGTATTACATTGTGTATTTTTCTTGTGCTGTGACATATTTGTATTAGGCTTGCCTGTAACAATGTTTGCATAATACCCATGTTGTAACATCAAATTATCCCTGCACTACTTGGGGGGGTTTCTATCTATTCTTTCGGAGAGTGCCTTAATCAGTGTGAGGAGGCTTATAGGCCATTTATACTCGTCTGGAATTCTGGGAAAAAGGGATACAAATGAGATCTTAGCAGGCTCTGCCTCTAATAGCACTAGATGTAACGCAGCTATCCTATAAGTCAATATTCAACCCTTTAAATAGGCCTTGAGACATGACTTGGATAATAAATAAGCCAGTACCTCATCTGTAGACAGCTGTTTCGGGGTGACCGCCCCTCATCAGTGCAGAACAGAGAGGGCAGAGCTTGCCAAGAGCTCATTTGAAACCCTTTTCCCCAGAATTCCAATGGAACATGTATGGCCTATAAGCCTCCTCACAATGATTAAGATGCTGTCTGCAAGGGGAGATAGTACCACCACCCCAAAAAAATAATAATAATAAAAAAAAATCCTGACCTAGGCCTCTCACCCAGTTAAGCAAGTACTCTCTGCTCTGCACAGATGAGGTACTAGCTTATTTATTATCCATGTCATGTCTCAAGACCTATTTACAGGTGCAAACATTGACTTATAGCTGCCTTACATCTGGTGGCATTAGAGGCAGATCTTGCTCAAAGCTCATTTGCATCCCTTTCATCCCTGCACTATGACACCACTGTGTGTATTATGACCATATTGTGACATCACTTCATTCCATCATCATTATTATTATATCACCATATTGTGATATACATATTTGCTTAGCCCTGTGCATTAGAGAGATAAATCAAAAGCATTTCTGAACATGTTGCTGAAAGTGATCATGGTGGAATGGACCCCATTCCAGATTATGCTATAGGGCCCATGGTTCCTTGTTATGCTCCTGGACTGGAAGGACTGCTGCCGATTCTGTTCTAGAGTGCCAGGGAAAAGAAAAGGTGAGTAACATTTAGGGTGGGTTTACATCAGCGTTATGGATTCCATTATGGCTTTCCGTTATAACATGGTTATAACAGAAAATAATGGAATCCATAAGACGGAAGTCAAAGCAGAATCCTTTATGAGGCATTTAGTTTTGATCCTTCATAATACAAGTCTTTTGCAGCAGAACAAATCCGTCCTGGTTTCCATTATGCAGGAGTCCAGTCCTGCATAACGGAAACCAGGACGGATCCATTCTGCAGCCCATAGACTTCTATTATTATGGAATGCAAAACGGAAGCCTTTAAGAGGCATTCCATTTTGATCCGTCATAATATAAGTCTATGGAAATCATAACGGATCCGTCTGGTTCCCGTTATGCAAGACGGAAAACAAAGTCCTGTCGACAGTACTTTTTTCCTTTTTTTCCGTTCTGCATAACGAAAACCACACAGATCCGTTATGATTCCCATAGACTTCTATTATGATGGAAAGCAAAACGGAATGCATTCCGTAATAATAATAGAAGTCTATGGGCAGCAGAACGGATCCGTCCTGGTTTCTTTTATGCAGAACTGGACTCCTGCATAATGGAAACCAGGACGGATCCGTTCTGCTGCAATAGACCTGTATTATGAAGGATCCAAACAAAATGCCTCTTGAAGGTTTCTGTTTTGACTTCTGTCTTATGGGTCCCGTTATTTTACGTTATAACCATGTTATAACGGGGAAAAAAAAACGGAATCCATAATGCTGATGTAAACACGCCCTTATTTGTTTGTTTGTTGAACATTTGCAGCTGATTTTATTATTTTTCTAAAAGTTAATTAGCCCATTTAAATGGGTATTCCGAGATCCCATTTTCACCATGTAAACAAATCACTCTGGTTTGTTTCCTCCCTATATGTAGTACTTCTTGTTGTATCCAATCAAACCTTTGCTGCACTTCTCCTTTCTCTGCCGCAGCTCCAGCATCACCCCCAATAACAGCCATCTAGTTTATAGCTCCTCCCATCCAAGTAGTTACATAGACACTCCCCGATCACTGCCCCTAAAAACAACCATCTAGTTAATAGCTCCTCCCATCCAGGTAGTTACATAGACACTCCCTGATCACTGCCCCTAAAAACAACCATCTAGTTAATAGCTCCTCCCATCCAGGTAGTTACATAGACACTCCCCGATCACTGCCCCTAAAAACAACCATCTAGTTTATAGCTCCTCCCACCCAGCTAGTTAAATAGACTCTACTCTCTCAGTGCCCCTGTTACTGCATTAACACATGGACATAACATGAACCTAACATTTCAGGAAGTAAGAAAGAACTTCATGGATATGGTCATGAACAGAAGATAGGAGTAATGAAGGTAAAAGAAATACATTACAAAATGACATCTACCTTCGTACATTATTTTAAAGGATATTGATGCAAAATAGAAAACCCCTTTAAGTCAAATAATTAATATTAGACTATTAAAACTATTTATTCTATATAGTTTCAGCATACACTGCAGTATTCTACAAATAGAAATAGGGGAAACAGTATATAACATAATATTTAAAAAATGACAGAAAAATAATATAAATAGCTGGTCCTCCTCACTGAAGAAAATTAAGGAAAGTTTTAAAAGAAAATCAAGCCAGAATATGACACTACATTGTATCACTTAACATTTGGTTGGGAAGTAATAGAATGTGATTGTTGTTGCGTATGTTTAAGAAAAAAATACTTGTCACATCAAGATAAATGGAAGAATTTAAAAGGCTTGATCACTTGAATGGCATGAGCAGCTTTCACTGAAGACAACCGTCACCTTCTGACCTCAGGCTTCAGATTTGTCATTTCAGTACAAGCCCAGAAGAGCAGAAGGAGAAAAGAAAACAAATCCTATTTTAATAAGAATTGGTTTCATGTAGCGATCACTATTTTGAATCGTTTTCACTTTGAGAAGCATATATTGTCAGACAAGCTATGGTGGGGCCTGTACTAATCACAACTGAACAGACACTTACAGTATTAGCCATGGAATTTTTAGTCAGGATTTTCCTGATAAACAATTTTAATGTTTAGGAAAATTTTTGAAGCCAGGTTTACCAAAAGGCATTCTTGTGACACAAAGAATAATATCTCTATAATTGAGGTATATCGTACTGTATGCTGAATAGCAGGAATTTAGAAGATATTTCATTTTGTCTCGCCAGGATTTCTCATTGTGAGCTAGCCCAATTTCTTATCCTGTCACATCCCTGTCAGATTCAATCAAATGATTTACCTGAATTATGCAGATACTGATTAGTTGTGTCCTGATCCATTCATTGTTCTCCTGTTGGGCAGCTGAGTTTTTTTTTTTTTTTCAGTCTTCTCTTTTCTTATATTGTGTGATTTCAACACCATTAAGGTCAAGACCTCTTGACCTTGGGGCTTGACTTCTGCCAAAGCCATCTGACAAATCCCTCATGTTACCACAATAGCTGGTTTGACTTTGGAGCTTCTGCCTTGGTCATACACATATTTCAGAATATTGTTTGAGTTCTATTAATCCATTTTAGACTAAGTGTTACTATTTGTTTCTGCTATGGCGAATAATATTGTCATGTGGTTAGAATTTTGGATGGTTGGTATATTTTGTCTGAAAAGAAGGGTATACAGGCATAAACCTCAGAAGAACAGTAATTGTCTCTAACAAAAAGCATGGATGTTTTTTTCTGTTGCTTTCCATTTAATGTAGAACATTTGTCATTAGAGATGAGGAAATCGATACTACACTAATTAAATTTGTTACGAACTTCAACAAAGATAGGGATTCTATCTGAAACTTTTTTTATTCGTTTCGGATGAATTGCACAAAATGACGGCCATTATGTTACAGTTCAGAAGACAGGCCATCTGCCACCAAAGTGGGATAATTTTAGACCATTTTTTAGTTAAAAGAAAAATCTGACAGTGCAATATATATTTAACTCCTTAAGAACCTAGGACGACAATGCTCGTCCTAAATTGCTACTTGTCACCCCAGGATGAGCATTCTTGTCCTGCGGTCCTTCCCCTGCTGTCTTTCTTCTGCTGCACATGTGATGCCACAATTAGCAGCAGTGAGAATACAGATGCTGGTGGATTAACCCCTCATATGCCACAGTCAGAGCTGACCACAGTATATAGGAGGTCCACGCTCCCTCTCTTACATAGTTACATAGTCACATAGTTGATACGGTTGAAAAAAGAAGTTCCATGAAGATTAACCAAGGGGTAGGTGGGGACATGAATCTCAGAAGGAAGTGAGACTTTTAAGAATTCATCTAAACCCTTGTTAAAACTGCCCACTGAGTTGCGGCAAGCCCACGCGAGTAGGTACGCAATTGCAGTCAGTTTTGACTGTGATTGCGTTCCGATGTTCAGTTTTTATCGCGTGGGTGCAATATGTTTTGCACGCGCGTGATAAAAAACCGACTGTGGTACCCAGACCCGAACTTCTTCACAGAAGTTCAGCTTTGGGTTCAGTGTTGTGTAGATGTTATTATTTTCTCTTATAACATGGTTATAAGGGAAAATAATAGCATTCTGAATACAGAATGCTTAGTAGGTGGTCAATTGAAGGTTAAAAAAATAAAAATAATTAACTCACCTTCTCCTCTTGATCGCGTAGCCTCCGGTCTCTTCTTACTTCTTTAATGATGAGCTGCCACTAAATGACCTGTAGTGACGTCAGATCACATGCTCCAATCACATGGCCCATCACCACGGTGATTGATCATGTGATTGGACCATGTGATCTGACGTCACCACAGGTCATTTGGCTGGCACATGTGCTGTGCATGGCACACGTCCTGAACATAATCGTGCAGCGATTCGTTGCTAAATACTCCAGGGTCCAGGACATCTTGCAGAAGATTTTAGAAGATCTTACACTGCCATAACTCGCATTGCTGGCGTTCAGCGGTGACACCACCTGCCTCAGTCAGACGTCTGATTTGTGACTGCCCGATGCGCTGGAACTCCACCTTGTATATGCTGCTCCAGCAGAAACGTGCTGTTAACGACTACCTGTACGAACTCTACGGCAGTACAGGTTTTGGGGAGCTTGTTTTTTTTTTCACTGCGCCAGTGGCTGCTCATGCGCTTTGTATGCAGACTTCTTTCTGGAGCGTGAATTGCATTGTATCATTGATCAAGCCATCGAGGAGCAGGAGCAGGAAGATGGCCGTCTGTTTCTCTGTGAGTGAAAATTCCTCTGCCAGCGCCCGCAAAATCAGAATGCAGCACTTCTCGAAGCAAGGCCTGGAAGTGCTGCATTCTGACAGCCCTCTGTGATGGTGGTAACATGTCCGTCATTTTGTGTTTGTACCAGGGTCTAAGTACGTTGCCACCCAGTACTGGTCCTTGCCCTTTATGCTTTTTATACGGGGGTCCCTCTTCAAACACTGGAGCATGAAGGCCCCCATTTGCAATAAATTGGAATCAGTGTAACGCCCTGGCTGCTGCTCATTACCCAGGAGAATGTTGTCCTCGGTCTCCTCCACCCAGCCACGGACAACACCAGGGATCCCAGAAATGCTCTTTTTGCTTCTCCTCCACCCTGGCACCATCCTCCTCTGACTCCTCTTCATACTCCTGCTGAATTGTCTCAGACGGAGGCTCCCCTGGGAATTAATTCAACATTGCGACTTCCTCATCTTCCAGCTCCTTGACGGCTTGATCAATGACACAACGCAATGCACACTTCAGAAAAAAGGCTTAAGGTACAATGTCGCTGATGGAGCCCTGGATGCGACTGACCAAGAACAGCCACTGGCGCGGTGAAAAAATAAAAAGCTCCTCAGAACCTGTCCTGCTGTAGAGTTCGTACAGGTAGTCGTTAACGACATGTTTCTGCTGGAGCAGCCTATCAAGCATATACAAGGTGGAGTTCCAGAGCACCGGGTAGTCACAAATCAGACGTCTGATGAGCAAGTGGTGTCGCCGCTAAACATCAGCAAGGAGAGCCATGGCCGTGTAAGATCTAAAATGGCCAGAGATTTTCCTGGCCTGCCGCATGACTATTTGGCAATGAATCGCTGCGTGACTAAGTTCAGCATGTGTGCCATGCACGGCACGTGTGTAATTTTTCCCTGTTTCAGCACGTTTAGCAGATTGGCACCGTTGTCGCACACCACTTTACCAATTGTCAAATTGAGCAGTGTTAATAGCCACTGATTGACCTGTGACCGCAGAGCTGAAAGGAGTGCAGGACCGGTGTGGCTCTTGGCTTCCAGACACCACAGCCGCAGTACAGCATGGCAATGTCTCACCTGGCACATAAAATAGGTTCTGGGGAGCTTGGGGTGTGCAGCAGAAGAGGCGGTAGCAGTGGAAAAGGAGGAGTCAGCCGAGGAGGAGACAGAGGATAGTGTAGGAGGAAGAGAAGAAGAGGCAGGCCTGCATGCAATCCATGTCGGTAATACCGAATCCACACGGGTGTTATGGGTTGCATGCTTGACAGCCATCAGAAGGTTCACCTAGTGGGCAGTAAAAGTTATGTATCTTCCCTGCCCGTGTTTGCTAGACTATGTGGTCAGATGTATCTTGGCACCGACACCATGTGACAGAGATATATAAACTTGCCGCTGAATGTGGCCATATAGTTCAGGGATGCCCTTCTGGGAGAAATATTTCCTTCCAGGGACCTTCTATTGCGGTGTGCCAATGGCCACAAATTTTCTAAAAACCTCTGAGTCCACCAATTTATATGGCAGTAGTTAGCTGGCTAGCAGTTCCAACAAGCCAGCGGTCAGCCGTTGGGCAAGAGGGTTATCCAGCGTCATCATTTATTATGCTTGAACATTTGGGCCACGGAAGCCTACCTTGTCCCAGATGAACGCGACGACAGCACGGTGGAAGGTGGAGTGGAGGACAAATGGGAGGAGAGAGGAGAAGGAGAAGAGGCAGGACGTGGACTACCTGGAGTGTGGCTTTGTGGGTTCTGACGGTGTTGCTCCCACGGCTCGGTGACGGGAGGCCAGGTGCCTTCTTAAGGCGGTCATCCCAAGGTGAGTGTTGGGCTATCCGCGACTTATGCGTTGACAGCACAGGCTGCAGATGGCAACACTATTGTCAGCAACTGACACGTCAAAAAAGGCCATACTGCGGAGCCATGTGCCGGCGTCTTGGGAGCGATAGATGTGACCGTGCATGGTGGATAGTTTGCTCCAGATACATTTGCAATCAGATTTTTGCCTTCTATGCACTGCGAGTTCTCTCTTGTGAGCACCCACGTGACATCTATCGACACGCCATCATCGAAACCTTTACCACCACTGCACTGACATTAGAGATCTCGGAGTAGGCAGCAACAGTGAGGACCACCCTCCTTGGGTTGATCTGGGTATGGTCGTTAGACAGCTGGGTGGCGGACGTTGCTACCTAATCTTCCTCATCCTATGCCAAGAATGGCTGTGCATCAGTAAGGTCTGAAAATGGATGGATAATTCCTCTGACTCGAGTGGAGGGGCTATGATGGTGGTGGTTGTGGTGACTTTGGGGGTGCACACAGCAGAGAGTGAGGAGGGTTCAGATACAGAGGATGAGGAGGGTGTAAAAGCGGAAGACTAAGTGATCCACTTAACCAACTCTGGTGTTCCCTTTGAAGTTATCGGACGCACCTTCTCCAACTTCCCACTTAGGCTCTGTACTGGTGCACCTGCCCGACCCCTACCATCCCTGCGGAACGGTCTGCCTCTTCCTCTGCCTGTCATTTTCTAAATGACCCTCTACCAAAGTCCGTAGAGAAAAGCAGTATTTGTGGAAGTAGGTATATCGCAGCCATCAATCCGTTTTTGCTGGAAAAAGGTATACAGCAATAGCACCCTTCAATCAGAATTTTGTGGAAGAAGGTATATATCACCCCTCAATCAGTATTTGGCGTTAACTGGTATATAGCACCCCTCAATCAGTATTTGGCACAAAACAGGTATATAGCACCCCTCAATCAGGATTTTGTGGAAGAATGTATATAGCACCCCTCAATCAATATTTGGTGGAAACAGATATATGGCAACCCTTATTTAGTATTTTGTGGAAGCAGGTGTATCACAGCCCTCAATCAGTATTTGGTGGAAGAAGGTATATAGCAATAGCACCCTTCAATCAGAATTTTGTGGAAGAAGGTATATATCACCCCTCAATCAGTATTTGGCGTTAACTGGTATATAGCACCCCTCAATCAGTATTTGGCACAAAACAGGTATATAGCACCCCTCAATCAGGATTTTGTGGAAGAAGGTATATTGCACCCCTCAATCAATATTTGGTGGAAACAGATATATGGCAACCCTTATTTAGTATTTTGTGGAAGCAGGTGTATCGCAGCCCCCAATCATAATTTGGTGGAAGAAGGTATATAGCAATAGCACCCCTCAATCAGTATTTTGTGGAAGAAGGTATATGGCACCCCTCAATCAGTATTTGGCAGAAACGGGTATATAGCACCCCTTAATCAGTATTTGGCAGGAAACAGGTATATGGCACCCCTCAATCAGTATTTTGTGGAAGCAGTTGTATCGCAGCCCTCAATCAGTATTTGGTTGAAGAAGGTATATAGCAATAGCACCCCTCAATCAGTATTTTGTGAAAGAAAGTATATAGCACCCCTCAAACAGTACTTGGCGGAAACAGGTATATACCACCCCTCAATCAGGATTTTGCGGAAGAAGGTTTATAGCACCCCTCAATCAGTATTTGGAGGAAACAGGTATATGGCACCCCTCAATCACTAGTTTGTAAAAGAAGATATATAGCACTTCACTGATTGAAATATGTTTGGATTACGTTCACCTCAAATTACTAATCACTAAACAACTGAACGTTTATATAGTAGTATACTTAAAATATTAAACTTTATTGGTATACCTTAAAATATTGAAAGGGAGTGATATCCTAAAGGAACTAATATTCACAATAGGGGTTATCCCTTGTGTGATCAATACCACACCTCGTGCCCACTTGACATCAACCACGTCGAGCTCACGAGACCTGGTATGATCACAGTGTTTACCAAAAACGTGAAGTTACGCCCTCCAGAGGAGCACGTAAGGTCAGGCTGGTATAGTTTACACACACACACCCCTGTCCACGCGGGCACAGAGAGGCAACAAGCTGAGAGAGCCTTTCCACTGCCGCAGCTAAAACAGCACGCCCTCAGCCCGGGTAACTGCCACCAGTTCTCGTTTGATATAAGCCCGGTCCGCTAACGGGATTATATAGGGCCAGAAACCAACCCGCGGTAGCTTATAATTAGGCCAAAACACGGACGTGGGGATTCGTGATCGAGATACAAGATAGCACAAGATTAAATTATAGATTTAATCGCCGTATGAGCACACTAGATTTAACACAATATACACAGACAATATATACAGTGGTCTGAGGTTACAGATACAGGTTATATGGTTACAACGGGGTTAAGCAGTGTAAAAGTCAGTTACCGAGTATGATGAAAGTTCCTTTGAGATGTTCTTTGCTGGAGTCCACATGAAGGGCCGTGAGCTCAGCTATTTCCTGGGTCCCTCTAAACACATGTGTAGGATGTGACCCCTTTTCAGAGAAAGACGCGCCTACTTGCTGGCACCACACTTTTAACCTGTAGCCAGCCCCTCCCGGCCTCAGGGAGAGGTCCACTCCCCCTCTTCTGGGCTGGCAGCAAATGACCCACAAAACCCTTTAGGGTTTATAGCTCCAGACCAGAGGGTCACAGGGAGATGGTTCTGGAACCAATGGACCTGCCTGGGTTCTGGCTACAAGAAGAGCCCACACCTGGTACCGTTATGTGGTTTCTATGGGGAGATATGGATATCTCCCTACCCTGACCTCGTCCCAGTAAACAAAGACCATGGGAACGAACCTTGTGGCCACCGGGACACAAATATGCGACACAAATATGCGATTCAAAATTCCTTATGAAAGGTAGGTGCCAACATGTCTGGGAGGTCTCATTGATCCTGGGCAAGGGCAGATACCCCATGCTGGGGGTTTTCCTGCAAGATTGGCTCCAAACTGGTGCACTGAGGTGTGACCTTCTCCTTGAAGCCTGGACCCCCTGGGGGCCTTACTTCTTGCCAACTGACACTCAGATGGCTGGGGGGGGTGGAAACCCATTTTGCATGTACACTGAACATGTCAAGAGATGCATAAAATTACAATCAGGGCTGGGGCTTTGAAGCAGGGCCCTCCTGTGAAGTTCCCTACCTCCGCTATCTGTCAGCAGATGGGGGTGTAAGGACATGGCTGACAGTAAATATTAATCCATATTCCTCACACCTTGTATAGTAATAATGCCAGAAAAAGCACTAGCTCTGGCCAGTAATATATCATACCCCTTTCTCTTGTGTGGGGTAAATGGGGTGAATATATCTGCCGGACAAAAGCTTACAAGGTGGATAGACCCCTATCAATTGTGGAGCATCCACCAGGGTTCTGATGTGATGCTGCCACAAATGAATCAGCAGAAACCGAGCACTAAGAGAGGAGGGAGGGGAAAGGAGGTAGATAGTTAATTGTTAACAGGAGAGACAAGGGCTAGGGTGCTGTCTGCAGTATAATTCATAGCCTTATTGTATGCTCATCCTGCACAGCTACTCCAAAGTCCCCAGCTACATCTATTTCTACCCCAACAATAACACCCTCTCACAGATAATTCAGTGCCTGGGACGGCACATCGCCTTGTACCTAGCAGCTAACGTTTGTCTCTGTCTATGGTTTGCCAATTATCTGCTGGACGCGTTTCTTATAACGTATATCATCAGGAGCCGGGGCTTAGACACACAACATATAGCAGACAAACACACAGAGCTGCCCCTCTCAGTTGTGGAGGTGGCAGCATCGTCGCTAGGATGGCCGTGACGCGGGCGCTGGGAGCAGCTGTTTGTCACCTAGGCCACTCCCATCAAGGGCAGAGCTCATCCCTAAGGCAGCCAATCAGGGGGCTGAACATGCGGTTGCATCAAACCCCCCTCCCCCTATGCTGGATGCCCCACTTCAGGGACGAATCATCCTAGGTGTCAAAACACCAACAATAATAAGAGGAATTCATTGGCAATTCTTCTAAAGGCAGGACGGCGTCAGACTACAGCTAAATATGCTGGACGCGGAGTTACATGGAGCAAGTAAAGTTATTCTCTTTTGCATTTAATCACGTTACATAGCACTGTGTCCTCTACTCTCACAACCAAGATTGGGCTGTCAAAGGCTATATGGCTAAATGGATGAAAAGTGGGAGGGATAAGTATGGATACAGAAGTAAGTAAGCCCTCAACATATTGCTGTTAGTGGCTTAAAAGGGGATCCCATGATGGGACATTCACCAGACAGTCGATTATAGAAGGTACTCTTAGGACCATGTAAGATGAAGCAGGCAAAATAAATAAAATCATTAAGCCCCTTCGGACGCACTGTCTGTAATCGAAAGGTCCATTGTGCTTCCTTCTGTAATATTCTTTTGTCATGATCACCACCTCTCACAGATCTCCTTACTATTTCAATTCCCTGGAAATGAATAGAGTCCAGGTCATTAGCATGAATTGAGGCAATGTGACGTGCAATGGGAGTATCCGCACCCTTTCGAATGTCATTTAGATGCTCCCCGATCCTGTCTCCGAAATTCTCGGATCGTCTTCCCAACATACTGCATCCCGCATTTACAGGTTGCCAAATAGACGATGCCTCGGGTCTTACAATTGATAAATGACCTGATTGCGTTTTTTCTTTGCGTGACAGTACTGGTAAAGCTGTTCCCAGTCTGAATGGCGTTGCACGCCATGCAACCGCTGCAGCGAAAAGGGCCCATTGGTCTAGTCCCTAGCCAAGTAGATGCCACAGGGGATTGGTATAAGCCGTGCACCAACCTATTGCGCAGGTTTCTCCCCCTGCGATATGTGATGCTCGGCTCATCACCCACCAAATGACCCACATCTGGGTCTGATTGTAGAATTCCCCAGAATTGGGCAAGAATAGCTCAAACTGATTCATGGGCATCATCAAAGGTTGCGATAATACACATTTTCTCATCCTCCATTGTTTTCACCCGTGGAACCAGTAAGGTGTTCCGGTCAGCCGCTAGTGAGTGCTGATGTGTCCTAGCAAGCACATGTTGGGGGTACCCTCTCTTACGGAATCACTGTTGCAAATCTTTAGCTACCACCAAATAGTCCGCCACCCTGGAACAGTTGCGCCGTAGCCGCAGATATTGTCCCTTATGGATGCCCTTTTTAAGGTGCCCCAGGGTGGCAACTGTTCCATTGGAGCAGACTGTTGGTGGAAGTCTTCTTTCGGAATAGACGGGTCCCCAAGCAGCCCTCCTGGTCCTTGAACACTGTCAGATCCAGGAAATCGATCTTATCCTCATGAATCTCGGAGGTGAAAAAAATTCCCATTTCATTATTGTTTAGAACCCGTACAAAGTCACCAAACTCTGACTTGGTCCCTGACCACAAGATGAACCCATCGTCAATAAAGCAAAGTCATAAATTGACGTGTCGTGTCCAACTACCATTATCAACCATGAAAACAACCTCCCTCTCCCACCAGCCCAGGTAGAGGTTGGCAAAGGTTGGGGCACAGGGGCTCCCCATCGCCACCCCCCTGAGCTGGTGGTAGATCTGATGGTCAAAGAGAAAAACGTTGTTTTCAAGGATGAACTGGAGCAGCTGTAGAATGAACTCATTGTGTGGCCATAGATGTGTTCCCCGCTCGATGTTTGAGGAAATCACCCACAGCCCTACACAGATTATCATGGGGTATAGAGCTGTAGAGTGCCTCCACATCCAAGCTGGCCAACAGAATGTGCCCATCAGTTTGAATGCCCTCTAGTTTATGGATCACCTCCATTGAGTCACGTATGTAAGATGGAAGAGAGAGTACAAACGGACGTAAGATCATATCCACATAAGTGCTTATACCATGCGTCAGACTATCGATACCAGACACTATGAGTCTTCCTTTGAGGGGGAACACCCTTTGTGAACTTTAGGGACACTATAGAAGCAGGACATCTGTGGATGTTTAGGGAGTAGATACGTATATTCATTTTTACTAATTAATTTCATCTTATGTGCTTTCAGCAAAATGTGTTTCAGCTTAATATGTAGACCCTCCATAGGATTCTATTCCAATACACGATAACAGTGCTTGTCCTTTAGGATCTTTAGACACATCTCGCTGTATTGCTCTGCCCCCATCACCACCACATTTCCCCCTTCATCCAAGGGTTTTATCAATATAGAGGGATCCCCCTCTAAGGAAAGTAATGCCTCAGTCCCTCCCTCAATAGATCTAAGTTGGTCCGTCATTATCTTCAAAAATATATGCATCGCTGTATAATCTCCTAATGGAGGGTTCTTTGTAGATGGAGATTTTAGTTCAGTAAAGGGGCCCTCCCCCATTTGTCTGTCACCCTCTTCCAACATTGTCGCTAGCAAACGTACGTCGGATAGTTCATCAATATCAATCCCTAGCTCGACGCATTGTTGCCTGTCATGGGTGGAGAAGAATTTTTTCCACTTTAATTTCCTGACAAATAAGGTCAGGTCCTTTACCCATCTAAATTCGTCAAAGGAGCACGTGGGGTCGAATGAGAGGCCTCTTTTAAGCACCTGCATCTCAGATGCACTAAGAGGTCGCTGTGAAAGATTCATTATCTGTAAGTCATCTATCTGACTGACAGATTCTATCTTAGGAGAGTACCTAGTTTGTTGTCCCTTTATTGTTTTTTTCTGTCCCTTAGACCATAGGCTGGTGGTCCCTGAGGGGTCCCTAAAAAATTCCCTCGATTACGGGATCTCCTATTCCTACCACCTCTACCCCTACTCCTTCCCCTACCTGATGAAAAAATGGGAAACTGTTGAGAGGAAGATGGGAAACTTTCACCCTCTGTTTCACCCTTTGAGGAGGGGGGTTCAGTATCCACTTCTTAGATTTCCGTTGTCCTTGCCCCAAATTCCAGGATACGACCCTCTTTGAAGTCGGCAGTGTCTCTAAGGAACTGAGTTTCCTCTCCTTCAACTGCTCCGTAAAGCGCTCAATGTTTTGTTGGAGGATCAGTTCCTTACGAGCTAAGTCCGTATTTACTGAAAATTTATTGGTCGCCACTATCTGTTCTTGGAGGGCCTGCGTGTTTTTATTATATACTGTCTTTTCATCCTCTAGTAATAATGTCATCAGGCGCAGTGAGCTTTCGATGGATTCTGTTTCCCACTTCTTATAAAATTCTGGGGATTTAATCCTGGCTGCTGGCATGAAAGGTATCCTAAGGCCTCTACAGGGACTATTTTGTTTCTGATATATGTCTCCAACGTCTGAATCTCCCACCACCCTCTAAAATGATCCTTGTATATCCTTGTGAGCTGTTTAAATGATCCTGAGATACTCAGTGTGCTAGTCTCTGGTGGTAAATCTGCGTCCGAGAAAACTAGTATTGCTTCATCATTCCACTTTTCAGTACTAATACCTCCTGCCAGAAAACCTGCCATTCCTGAATACACGTGCTTAATTAACAATTCACTGATTGAAATATGTTTGGATTACGTTCACCTCAAAATACTAATCACTAAACAACTGAACGTTTGTATAGTAGTATACTTAAAATATTAAACTTAATTGGTATACCTTAAAATATTAAACGGGAGTGATATCCTAAAGGAACTAATATTCACAATAGGGGTTATCCCTTGTATAGTAATAATGCCAGAAAAAGCACTAGCTCCGGCCAGTAATATATCACACCCCTTTCCCTTGTGTGGGGTACATGGGGTGAATATATCTGCTGGACAAAAGCTTATAAGGTGGATAGACCCCTATCAATTGTGGAGCATCCACCAGGGTTCTGATGTGATGCTACCACATCACTTATGTGGATATGATCTTACGTCCGTGTCACCGCCAGACATCTGAGAAGCTCTGACAGACGTTCTTCAGAACCTCCTGACCTCCTGCTTGAGGTTCTTTTGTTTTGCTTTTGTTTTGTCATCTCGTTTCCCTCTCTCAGCTATCATCTAGTTGCACTGATTGCATCCCTTTAAATCCTCTCCCATAATGCATCACTTTGCGGTTTATACAACTTCCTGGAGTGTATACATGCTGGATGCTACAACTGATGCATCTACAGATAAGTTTGTTCATTGATTTGTGTTTTCCTGTTTGCTTGATCCTAGGTGACCCTGACTCCCTCGGTATTAAGTGTAGGGAGCCGGTGGCCGTGTCCCCTCACTATTATAGGGTGTTCAGGTGTCATACAGTCGAGGCACGAGGGCATGCAATTTTCTATCAGAGAGATCTTTGCATGGGCTGAGAAGACAGGGTTGAGTTTCAGGGCTTAAATAGGGGTCACCCTTTTGTTCCTTAGTTTCGGATCAAGCCAGTCGGATCCTTATTTGTAACTTCTTGTTTTCTGCTACACCATCCGTGACATTATAAACCGCCAAAACCGTCTTAAGCATGAATCCGGTTTCAACCTTGATTGACCGCATGCAGGGTCTTTCACTGGAGGTAGCAGATCTCCGGAAAACTGTCTCTCAGTTAGAGGTGACCCTTTCTGCTTGCGTCCATGGAATTTGTTCTGAGCCTAAAATCTTGCTTCTGGATATGTTCTCCGGGGGTAGTGAGAATTTTAGAGAGGCTTGCAAACTCCATTTTTGCCTACTTTCCCATTCCTCTGGTGATGAGGAGCAGAGGGTGGGGATCATCATCTCGCTGCTCAGGGATAACGCTCAGTCTTGGGCCTTTTCGCTGCCAGTGGGGGCACATCCCCTCCGTTCAGTGGATGAATTTTTTTTAGCCCTGGGTCAGATATATGATGATCCGGATCGTATTACTCTGGCTGAGTCTAGACTACGTCTTTTATGCCAGGGTAAACAGTCCGCAGAGTTATACTGTTCAGAATTTCGGAGATGGGCAGCTGATACTGGTTGGAATGATGCTGCACTCCGAAGTCAATTTTGCCATGGTCTTTCAGAGGGATTGAAAGATGCATTTGCCTTTCATGAGAGACCTACCTCCTTGGACTCTGCCATGTCTCGGGCCGTTCGTATTGACAGGTGTCTTAAAAAGAGAGGAGAGATCACTCCTTCCTGTCATACTCAGTCCAAGGACAGTGCGGCGGTCTCATTCAGTGCGCAGAAGTCTCAGTCTCTCTCAATCCCCTCTGAGCAGGAGCCCATGCAACTGGGTTTGCTTGCCTCTGACAATAGAAGATTCAGCTCTCAGAGGAGGGTTTGTTTCTGTTGTGGAGGTATAAATCATTTGGCAAATGTTTGTCCCTCTAGGAGATTCAGGCAGTTTTTTGAGAGTAATAAAGAAACAGAAAAAAATCCTCTAAAAACGTTCCATCTGTTACTATTGGCTAGGTTGATGCGGAAATTGAAGGTTTTCCGTTTGCTTGTAGTTTCCGTTTTGTCCTACCTGCCAGGGTGGCGCTAGAGAGCAAGAACATTTTTTGTGAGATTTTTGTAGATAGGGGAGTAGCTGTCAATCTCATTGATAATCAATTCGCTATAATACATGGTTTCCAGGTAGGCACTTTGGGAAAGGATATACCTATTTTTGCTATTGATTCCGCTCCACTTTCTCAGAAATCGCTAAAGGGCATAGTTCACAATATCCGTTTTGATTGTGAGTGATACTCATGTTGAGGATGTGTCATGTTTCGTCCTAAGCGGGTTGCCTACTCCTCTAGTGTTGCGGCTACCCTGGCTCACTAAACATAACCCCACCATTGATTGGCAAGCGAGGCAAATAAATGGTTGGAGTGACTTTTGCAGAGAGAATTGCCTCACGACATCTGTTTCAGAGGTTTCTACTAAGACTGTACCATCTTTTCTCTCTGAATTTTAGGATGTGTTTTCTGAGAGTGGTGTTCAGGAGTTTCCCCCTCACAGGGAGTACGATTGCCCTATTAATCACATCCCAGACGCTAAGCTGCCTAAATCTCGTTTATACAATCTCTCTCAACCTGAAAGGGTCGCTATGCGTGCTTATATCTCTGAGAGCCTGAAAAAGGGACACATACGACCCTCGAAGTCACCTGTTGCCGCTGGTTTTTTCTTTGTTAAGAAAAAAGTTGGTTCTTTAAGACCATGTCTGGATTTCAGGGAGCTGAACAGTATCACAATTTGTGACCCTTATCCGCTTCCTCTGATCCCGGACCTGTTTAACCAGGTTGTTGAGGTTAAGGTTTTTTCCAAGTTGGATCTAAGAGGGGCATACAACCTGGTCAGGGTCAGAGAAGGAGACAAATGGAAGACGGCCTTTAATACCCCTGAGGGCCATTTTGAGAATTTGGTTATGCCTTTTGGTTTGATGAATGCTCCAGCCGTTTTTCAGCATTTTGTGAACAGCATTTTTTATCATGTAATGGGGAAATTTTTACTAGTGTATCTAGATGACATTTTGATTTTTTTCTCCTGATTTCAAGACTCATAAGGACCACCTACGACAGGTCTTGCTCATCCTACGGGAGAATAAATTGTATGCTAAACTGGAAAAATGTGTGTTTGCGGTTCCAGAAATTCAATTTCTGGGATTTCTTCTCTCCGCTTCTGGTTTTCGCATGGACCCCGAGAAGGTCCGCGCTGTGCTTGAGTGGGAGCTTCCTGAGAATCAGAAGGCGCTGATGCGTTTTTTGTGTTTTGCCAATTATTACAGGAAGTTTATTTAGAATTATTCCTCTGTTGTTAAACCACTCACTGATATGACTAGAAAGGGGGTAGATCTTTCCTCCTGGTCGGTAGAGGCGAGTAAGGCCTTTTCTAGTATCAAGGAGAGTTTTGCTTCCGCTCCCATCTTGGTGCAACCTGATATCTCTCTGCCCTTCATAGTTGAGGTGGACGCTTCTGAGGTGGGTGTGGTCTTGTCTCAGGGTCCCACTCCTGCCAAATGGCGACCGTGTGCCTTTTTCTCGAAGAAACTCTCCTCCGCAGAGAGAAATTGCGATGTGGGAGATAGGGAGTTGTTGGCCATCAAGTTAGCTTTAGAGGAATGGCACCATTGGCTAGAGGGAGCCAGACACCCTATTACCGTGTTTACCGACCATAAGAATCTGGCCTACTTGGAGTCAGCCAAGCATCTGAACCCGAGACAGGCCAGATGGTCTTTGTTCTTTTCAAGGTTTAATTTTGTTGTCATGTTCCGCCCTGGGGTTAAGAATGTGAAGGCAGATGCCCTGTCACGTTGTTTTCCGGGAGGTGGGAATTTTGAAGCCCAGGTCCCATTTTGGCTGAAGGTGTGGTGGTCTCTGCTCTTTATCCTGAATTGGAGGCAGCGGTTCAGGCACCCCAGGCAGAGGCTCCTGATCTTTGTCCTCCTGGGAGGTTGTTTGTGCCTCTCGCTTTAGGACACAAGGTTTTTAAGGAGCACCATGATACTGTCCTTGCTGGGCACCCGGGGGGTAGAGCCACAGTGGATCTCATCGCTCAGAGATTCTGGTGGCCGGCGCTTCATAAGTCGGTTGAGGGTTTTATGGCAGCCTGCGAGACCTGCGCTCGTGCCAAAGTCCCTCATTCTCGGCCATCAGGTCCTCTTCTTCCGTTACCCATTCCTTCTTGTCCTTGGACACATCTGTCCATGGACTTCATTACGGACCTGCCTCGTTCCTCGGGGAAGACTGTGATTCTGGTGGTGGTGGACCGTTTTAGCAAAATGGCGCATTTCATCCCTTTTCCTGGTTTGCCCAATGCTAAGACGCTGGCGCAGGCATTTATTGATCACATTGTCAAATTGCATGATATTCCTTCAGACATAGTCTCTGATAGGGGCACGCAGTTTGTTTCCAGATTCTGGAAAGCTTTCTGTTCTCGCTTGGGGGTTCGGTTGTCATTCTCTTCTGCTTTCCACCCGCAGTTGAATGACCAGACAGAGTGCGTCAATCAGAATCTGAAGACATATCTGCGCTGTTTTGTGGCGGAGAATCAGGAGGATTGGTGTTCTTTTTTGTCCCTTGCTGAGTTTGCTTTGAAAAACCGTTGTCAGGAGTCCTCTGATAAGTCGCCATTTTTGGGTGCATATGGGTTTCATCCGCAGTTTGGGACATTCTCTGGAGAGGGGTCTTCTGGTTTACCTGATCTATTTTGCAAAAGATTCAGGATAATCTAAGTGCATGAGTGAGATATATAAATGTGTGGCGGATAAGAGACGTGTGCCTGGTCCGGACCTGAATGTTGGTGATCTGGTGTGGTTGTCTACTAAGAATATCAAATTGAAGGTTTCCTCCTGGAAGTTGGGTCCTAAGTTTATTGGGCCTTACAAAATCTTGTCCGTCATCAATCCTGTTTCTTGATCTTTCTCAGACTTGGAAGATCCATAATGTTTTTCATAAGTCCCTATTAAAACCTTATGTCCAACCCATTGTACCCTCCTCTTTGCCTCCTCCTCCGATTGTGGTTGATGGTAATCTTGAATTTCAGGTCTCTAGGATTGTGGATTCTCGTGTTGTCCACGGTTCTCTCCAGTACCTCGTTCATTGGGAGGGTTATGGTCCTGAGGAGAGGATGTGGGTCCCAGTGACGGACAATAAGGCCACTCGTCTCATCAGGGCTTTCCATAGGTCCCATCCTGAGAAGGTGGGCTCTGAGTGTCCGGAGTCCACTCGTAGAAGGAGGGGTACTGTCACCGCCAGACATCTGAGAAGCTCTGACAGACGTTCTTCAGAACCTCCTGCTTGAGTTTATTTTGTTTTGCTTTCGTTTTGTCATCTCGTTTCCCTCTCTCAGCTGTCATCTAGTTGCACTGATTGCATCCCTTTAAATCCCCTCCCATACTGCATCACTTTGCAGTTTATACAACTTCCTGGAGTGTATGCATGCTGGATGCTACAACTGATGCTTCTACAGATAAGTCTGTTCATTGATTTGTGTTTCCCTGTTTGCTTGATCCTAGGTGACCCTGACTCCCTCCGTATTAAGTGTAGGGAGCCGGTGGTCGTGTCCCCTCGCTATTATATGGTGTTCAGGTGTCATACAGTCGGGGCACGAGGGCATGCAATTTTCTATCATAGAGATTTTTGCATGGGCTGAGAAGACAGGGAGAGTTTCAGGGCTTAAATAGGGGTCACCCTTTTGTTTCTTAGTTTCGGATCAAGCCAGTCGGATCCTTATTTGTAACTTCTTGTTTTCTGTTACACCATCCGTGACAGTCCGTTTGTACTCTCTCTTCCATCTTACATACGTGTCTCAATGGAGGTGATCCATAAACTGGAGGGCATTTAAACCGAAGGGCACATTCTGTTGGCCAGCTTGGATGTGGAGGCACTCTACAGCTCTATACCCCATGATAATGGGTGTAGGGCTGTGAGTGATTTCCTCAAACAGCGAGCGGGGAACACATCTATGGCCACACAATGAGTTCATTCTACAGCTGCTCCAGTTCATCCTTGAAAACAATGTTTTTCTCTTTTACCGTCGGATCTACCACCAGCTCAGGGGGGTTGCGATGGGGAGCCCCTGTGCCCCAATCTTCGCCAACCTCTACCTGGGCTGGTGGGAGAGGGTGGTTGTTTTCACGGATGATAATGATAGTTGGACACGACACGTCAATTTATGGCTTCGCTTTATTGACGACGTGTTCATCTTGTGGTCAGGGACCAAGTCAGAGTTTGGCGACTTTGTACGGGTACTAAACAATAATGAAATGGGACTTTTTTTCACCTCCGAGATCCATGAGGATAAGATCGATTTCCTGGATCTGACAGTGTTCAAGGACCAGGAGGGCTACTTGGGGACCCGTCTATTCCGGAAGAAGACTGCCACCAACAGTCTGCTCCAATGGAACAGTTGCCACCCAGGGCCTCTTACAAAGGGCATCCCTAAGGGACAATATCTGCGGCTACGGCGCAACTTTTCCAGGACGGCGGACTATTTGGTGGCAGCTAAAGATTTGCAACAGAGATTCCATAGGAGAGGGTAGTACCTCCAACATGTGCTTGCTAGGGCACATCAGCACTCACTAGCGGTTGACCGGAACACCTTACTGGTTTCACGGGTGAAAACAATGGAGGATGAGAAAATGCATATTATTGCAACCTTTGATGATGCCCATGAATCAGTTCGAGCTATTCTTGCCCAATTCTGGGGAATTCTACAATCAGACCCAGATGTGGGTCATTTGGTGGGTGATGAGCCGAGCATCACATATCGCAGGGGGAGAAACCTGTGCGATGTGGGTGCAAGGCTTATACCAATCCCCTGTGGCATCTACTTGGCTAGGGACTAGACCAATGGGCACTTTTCGCTGCAGCGGTTGCGTGGCGTGCAACGCCATTCAGACTGGGAACAGCTTTACCAGTACTGTCATGCAAAAACAATACGCAATCAGGTCATTTATCAATTGTAAGACTCGAGGCATCGTCTACTTGGCAATCTGTAAATGCAGGGATGCAGTATGTTAGGAAGACGATCTGAGAATTTCGGAGACGGATCGGGGAGCATCTAAATGACATTCGAAAGGGTGCGGATACTCCCATTGCACGTCACATTGCCTCAATTCGTGATAATGACCTGGACTCTATTAATTTCTAGGGAATTGAAATAGTAAGGAGATCTGTGCGAGCTGGTGATCATGACAAAAGAATATTACAGAAGGAAGCACAATGGACCTTTCGATTACAGACAGTGCGTCCGAAGGGGCTTAATGATTTTATTTCTTTTGCCTGCTTCATCTGATATGGTCCTAAGAGTACCTTCTATAATCGACTGTCTGGTGAATGTCCCATCATGGGATCCCCTTTTAAGCCACTAACAGCAATATGTGGAGGGCTTACTTACTTCTGTATCCATACTTATCCCTCCCACTTTTCATCCATTTAGCCATATAGCCTCTGACAGCCCAATCTTGGTTGTGGGTGCAGAGGACTCAGTGCTATGTAACGTGATTAAATGCAAAAGAGAATAACTTTACTTGCTCCATGTAACTCTGCGTCCAGCATATTTAGCTGTAGTCTGACGCCGTCCTGCCTTTAGAAGAATCACCAATGAATTCCTCTTATTATTGTTGGTGTTTTGACACCTAGGATAATTCGTCCCTGAAGTGGGGCGTCCAGAGGTGGTTTTTGATGCAACCTCACGTTCAGCCCCCTGATTGGCTGCCTTAAGGATGAGCTCCGCCCTTGATGGGAGTGGCCTAGGTGACTTAAACAGCTGCTCCCGGCGCCCGCGTCACGGCCATCCTAGTGCCGATGCTGTCGCCTCCACAACTGAGAGGGGCAGCTCTGTGTGTTAGTCTGCTGCAGTGGGATGCGAAAGTTTAGGCAACCTTGTTAATTGTCATGATTTTCCTGTATAAATCGTTGGTTGTTGCGATAAAAAATGTCAGTTAAATATATCATATAGGAGACACACACAGTGATATTTGAGAAGTGAAATGAAGTTTATTGGATTTACAGAAAGTGTGCTATAATTGTTTAAACAAAATTAAGCAGGTGCATAAATTTGGGCACCACAAAAAAGAAATGAAATCAATGTTTAGTAGATCCTCCTTTTGCAGAAATTACAGCCTCTAAACTCTTCCTGTCAGTTCCAATGAGAGTCTGGATTCTGGTTGAAGGTATTTTGGACCATTCCTCTTTACAAAACATCTTTAGTTCATTCAGGCTTGATGTCTTCCCAGCATGGACAGCTCTCTTTAAGTCACACCACAGATTTTCAATTATATTCAGGTCTGGGGACTGAGATGGCCATTCCAGAACGTTGTACTCGTTCCTCTGCATAAATGCCCTAGTGGATTTTGAGCAGTGTTTAGGGTCGATGTCTTGTTGAAAGATCCAGCCCCGGCGCAGCTTCAGCTTTGTCACTGATTCCTGGACATTGGTCTCCAGAATCTGCTGATACTGAGTGGAATCCATGTGTCCCTCAACTTTGACAAGATTCCCAGTCCCTGCACTGGCCACACATCCCCACAGCATGATGGAACCACCATCATATTTTAATGTAGGTAGCAGGTGTTTTTCTTGGAATGCTGTGTTATTTTTCCTCCATGCATAACGCCGCTTGTTATGGCCAAATAACTAAATTTTAGTTTCATCAGTCCACAGCACCTTATTCCAAAATGAAGCTGGCTTGTCCAAATGTGCTTTAGCCCACCTCAAACGGCACTTTTTGTGCTGTGGGCAGAGAAAAGGCTTCCTCTGCATCACTCTCGCATACAGCATCTCCTTGTGTAAAGTGCGCCGAATGGTTGAACGATGCACAGTGACTCCATCTGCAGCAAGATGATGTTGTAGGTCTTTGGTGCTGGTCTGTGGGTTGACTCTGACTATTCTCACCATTCGTCACTTCTGTCTAGCCGAGATTTTTCTTGGTCTGCCACTTTGAGCCTTAACTTGAACTGAGCCTGTGGTCTTCCATTTCCTCAATATGTTCCTAACTGTGGAAACAGACAGCTGAAATCTCTGAGACAGCTTTCTGTATCCTTCCCCTAAACCATGATGGTGAACAATCTCTGTCTTTAGGTCATTTGAGAGTTGTTTTGAGACCCCCATGTTGCTACTCTTCAGAGAAAATTAAAAGAGGAGGGAAACTTACAATTGACCCCTTAAATACTCTTTCTCATAATTGGATTCACCTGTGTATGTAGGTCAGGGGTCACTGAGCTTACCAAGCCAATTTGAGTTCCAATAATTAGTTCTAAAGGTTTTGGAATCAATAAAATGACAACAGTGCCCAAATTTATGCACCTGCCTAATTTTGTTAAAACAATTATAGCACACGTTCTCTAAATCCAATAAACTTCATTTCACTTCTCAAATATCACTGTGTGTGTCTCCTATATGATATATTTAACTGACATTTTTTATCGTAACAACCAACGATTTTATACAGGAAAATCAGGACGATTAACAAGGTTGCCCAAACTTTCGCATCCCACTGTATATGTTGTGTATCTAAGCCCCGGCTCCTGATGATATACATTATAAGAAACGCATCAAGCAGATAATGAGCAAACCATAGACAGATACAAATGTTAGCTGCTATGTGTCACAGCCAGATCTCTGAGAAGTTCCGACAGACGTTCTTCAGTACCTCCTGCATGATGTTCTTTTGTTTTGGTTTCGCTTTGACATCTCTTCTCCCTCTTCCAACTGTCATTTATTAGCAGTGATTGCCTCCTTTTATATCCCCTCCCATTCTGCCTCACTGTCAACGATGGTGTAGCAGAAAATAAGAAGTTACAAATAAGGATCCGACTGGCTTGATCCAAAACTAAGGAACAAAAGGGTAAGCCCTATTAAAGCCCTGAAGCTCTCCTTGTCTTTTCAGCCCATGCAAAGATCTCAATGATATAAGGTTGCATGTCCACGTACCTAGACTGAGTGACACCTGCAAACCCTATAATAGAGAGGGGACACGACCACCGGCTCCCTGCACTTAATACGGAGGGAGTCAGGGTCACCTAGAATCAAGCCAACAGGAAAACAACAAATACAGACATAGACTTATCTGAATAAGCAACTGTAGCAACTCCAAGCAGTGAACACAATCCAGGAAGTAGTATAAACCGCAAAGTGAGGCAGTATGGGAGGAGATATATAGGGAGGCAATCACTGCTAATAGATGACAGCTGAGAGAGGGAGGAGAGATGTCAAAGTGAAAGCAAAACAAAAAAACATCATACAGGAGGTACTGAAGAACGTCTATCAGAACTTCTCAGAGATCTGGCGGTGACACTCACTTTGCGGTTTATACTACTTCCTGGATTGTGTTCACTGCTAGATGCTACTACTGCTGGTTCCACAGCTAAGTCTATTTCTGTATTTGTGTTTTCCTGTTGGCCTGATTCTAGGTGACCCTGACTCCCTCCGTATTAAGTTCAGGTAGTCATGTCCCCTCACTATTATAGGGTTTGCAGGTGTCACTCAGTCTAGGTACGTGGACATGCAACCTTCTATCATAAAGATCTTTGCATGGGCTGAGCAGTCAGGGAGAGCTCTAGGCCTTTTATAGGGCTCACCCATTTGTTCCTTAGTTTGGGATCAAGTCAGTCGGATCTTTATTTGTTACTTCTTGTTTTCTGCAACACCATTCGTGACACTAGGTACAAGGCGATGTGCCATCCCGGGCACTGAATTATCTGTGAGAGGGTGTTATTGTTGGGGTAGAAATATGAGTAGCTGGGGACTTTGGAGTAGCTGTGCAGGATGAGCATACAATAAGGCTCAGAATTATACTGAAGACAGCACCCTGGTTCTTGTCTCTCCTGTTAACAATTAACTATCTACCTCCTTTCCCCTCCCCCCCTCTCTTAGTGCTCGGTTTCTGCTGATTCATTTGTGGCAGCATCACATCAGAACCCTGGTGGATGCTCCACAATTGATAGGGGTCTATCCACCTTGTAAGCTTTTGTCCGTCTGGTTTATGGCACCCCTCAATCAGTATTTTGTGGAAACAGGTGTATTGCAGCCCTCAATCAGTATTTTGTGGATGAAGGTATATGACACCCCTCAATCAGTATTTGGCAGAAACTGGTATGTAGCATACCTCAATCAGTATTTTGCGGAAACAGGTATATGGCACCCCTCAATCAGTATTTTGTGGACGCAGGTGTATCGCAGCCCTCAATCAGTATTTGGTGGAAGAAGATATTTAACAATAGCACCCCTTAATCAGTATTTGGTGGAAACAGGTATATAGCACCCCTCAATCAGTATTTGGCAGAAACTGGTGTATAGCACCCCTCAATTAGTATTTTGTGGAAGAAGGTATATTACAGCCCTCAAGCCGTTTTTTGGGGGGCAACAGGTATATCACACCAGTTGCAATTAGTTACTTCAATAGCGTTTGTCCTTCTATCTAGCTGTGGTATTACAGCATAACCGCACACAAATATCGTCAGATGTTCGCATGTTCGGCAAATCGCGAACGAGCAAAGTTTGCCGCAAAATGACCGCGGGGCGAACCGCACGGCCATTTCTAGTTATGGATAGTGTTGATTGCGAATATTTTAATTGCTAATTTTTATTGCGAATATCGGCACTTCGAGAATTTGCGAAGATGTAGAATATAGTCCTATATATTCGTAACCTCCCTTCTTGCTTGTGGGCCAATGAGAAGGCTGCAATATCTTTGTCAGAGCTTAGCAACATCCTCAGCAACCAATAGGAAAGTTGCCTACCCCTTTACTATATAAGAACCTCCCCAGCAGCCATTTTCTGCAGTTTTTTTGCGGTTCTGAGAGAGAGAGAGAGAGAGCAGTGTCATTGCTTTGCTCTGTGCTTTCATCTGGATCCTATTCAGTGGCGTACCTACCAGGGAAGCAGGGGAAGCAGCTGCTTCGGGGCCCGGGCTGAAAAGGGGCCCGGAGCAGTAGTAAACAGTCAGACTGGGAACACCCCCCTCTACACTCACTTCACTGCTGCTTTAGAATGTCCTCGGAGCAGAGCAGGGAGCTAAGCCCCGCCCATCAGCACAGACCATTAATAGAGGAGCCTGGCTGCTTAATAGTGCAGCCAGGGCTCAGTACAGTGTGCTACAGGGAGATCCTGTCTCCCCTCCCTCTCCTAACTATTAGTACAGCCCAGCTTCTGCTACAGAGACTGCTCTGTAGTCGGCAGTAACAGGAGGGAGAGGGGAGACTGAATAGTGACAGGAAGTGCTGCAGAAAGAAGATGCTGTGCCTGTCACTATCAGGAGCCCATACATTCCAGGCTTATGCCTGCCAACCCTAGCTGTCCTGCATCTCATGTAGCCCCCCCAGCTGCATTCATCTGCTGTCCCCGCCCCCAGTTCTGTCCTGTGGGCCCCCTACTTATCTGATGCCTTGCCCTCTAGACCCCCTATCCATCTGATGCCACACTCCTCTGGGCACCCATGTGCAGCTTGGAGACACCAGTATGAGGCCAGAATGGGGACTGGAAGATCACAGAGCGGCGGGGAGCAGGCGAGTATGGTTTTTTCCACAACCGTACAATGCACCACTAGTTCACATCACATTTTTGTCCCATGTTTAAAAGGGTTGTCCGGGTTCAGAGCTGAACCCGAACATACCCTTATTTTCACCCAGACAGCCCCCCTGAGGCTAGCATCGGAGCATCTTATGCTCCGATGCGCTCCTTTGCCCTGCGCTAAATCGCGTAGGGCACGGCTCTTTTGTTTTCAATAACACACTGCCGGGCGGAAATTTCCGCCCGGCAGTGTGTTCGGTGACGTCACCAGCTCTGAGGGGCGGGTTTTAGCTCTGCCCTAGCTGTTTTACTGGCTAGGGCAGAGCTAAGTCCCGCCCATCAGTGCCGGTGACGTCACCGGGGTTACTGGCAGCCCCATGTAGAGCCCCGGTACGTCACCAGATCTCCAAAAAAATGCCTTTGCCCTGCGCAATTTAGCGCAGGGCAAAGGAGAGCATCGGAGCATGAACTGCTCCGATGCTCATGTCAGGGGGGCTGCCTGGGTGAAAATGGAGGGATGTCCGGGTTCAGCTCTGAACCCAGACAACCCCTTTAAGGCTGGGTTCACATCATGTTTTTCCCATCCGTTTAACGTATTCAAAAAAACTTATTCGGATGCCTCATACTGATGCCATGACAGTGACATCCGTTCACCATAGAGTTTCATTGTAAAAAAAAAAAATGTAAATCCATATTTTTTTTTTGTACCGGATTGTGCAGGATACAAGAACGTGGAGTACTGCATTTTTGTATCGTGTACATCATAGTCCAGTAAAAACACATGTATGTTAAAGAATCAAATGCCACTGTATGACGCCTGCCTGCCCGTTTAAAGATTTGCTGTGGGGCCCAGTCATTTCTAGCTACTCGACTGGTTACCAGGGGCTCAGACCATGGGGACAGACTACATTCGATGTCAGCCCTGCAGCAATACATAGAATGGGCGCCTTTCCTACAGCAGGGGTCATACTGTGCTGTACATACAGTGTAGTGTGATGTCATGTTCACCTCTCCGGGTATATTATCCAGGAAAGCACAATTCTACAAAAAGGACATGTTCTATCTTTTGGTGGAACGGAAGTGCGGAATGGAACCCCACGGAAGCCCTGCGTAGTGCTTACGTAGTGTTCCGTTCCGTGATTCCGTTTCGCACCCTTCCGCATCTCTGGATTTGCGGACCCATTGAAGTGAATGGGTCCGCATCCGTGATGCAGAATGCACACGGAAGGGTGCCCATTTATTGATGATCCACATATGCGGTCCGCAATACGGGAATAGCTGTCCCCTTTCACACAAACGATACGGGTTGGCTCCAGGTGCGTTCAGGGTGCATTCAGTGAAACTCGCACCATTTTTCAAGCAAGGTCAGTCAGTTTTGTCTACAATTGCGTTCAGTTTTTTCTGCACGGGTGCAATGCGTTTTGATGCGTTTTTCATGCACGTGATAAAAAACTAAAAGTTTACAAACAATATCTCCTAGCAACCTGGTGGTGAGCGCGGTGACGTCACCAAAGGTACTTTTCCTGCCAGGTCCTGAAAGAAGACGAGCCGGGCTGCGCGATCAAGTGGATGAGGTGAATAATTAATTTTTTTTTTTTTTTTTTTAACCCCTCAAGCCACATGTTACTAAGCATTCTGTATTAAGAATGCTATTATTTTCCCTTATAACCATGTTATGCAATGCAATTTTCAAGCAGCCCCATTCACTTCTGTGGGACCTGCGCTACGTGAAAAACGCAGAATATCGAGCATGCTGCGATTTTTACGCAACGCACAAGTCATGCGTGAAAATCACTGATCATGTACACAGCCCCATTGAAGTGAATGGGTCCGGATTCAGTACGGGTGCAATGTGTTCACATCACGCATTGCACCTGCGCGGAAAACTCGCCCGTGTGAAAGGGGCCTAAGACTTTGACACGGCCCCCACAACAGTATGATAGAATGACACTACATGACAGATAGGGTGTGTGTGTATGTATATAATATATATAATAGAAAAAAGGATGGCATGGCATCCTAGTCTGGCCTAGATCGTGATTAGCCAAAAGAGCGGGGTTTACACGGGGGGGGGGGGGGGGGGGCATACAAAAATTTGCTGTGGGGCCCAGTCACCTCTAGTTACATCCTGATCCTATTCCTTATTTAATTACATTAAATAGTTAGCTCATATATATAATACAGATAGTTAGTGGGAGATAGTGTTGGTTATATCCTGATATAGTGTAGCTGATAGGTTCCAGTGCAGGGTGTTAGGTAGTTTGATAGGAATTACTGTTACTCTGCTGTCCATACATACATGCTACAGACATAGTGCTGTGATGTCACAACAATGCTTAGTGCACCAATAAGTAATATCTACTCAGACTTGATAAAATGTGAAGTTGGATGTATTGCGCAAAAAATATGTGCATCATTTGTGCTGATTTGCGCAATCGCGAAAATAATTATGAGATCACAAATTCTCAAATTTGTGAATTTATTGCGAATATTACGAGAAAAATTTGTGAAATATCGCTAAAACAAATATTGCCTATGCTGCTTATCACTAGTTATAGACAGTGGTTGTGGTTCCACTGTACCAACCAACCAATTCAACATTGGCATAGTCTTGAGGGTTCGTCAGTCCCCTGGTTTTCACCCTTTACCCCAATACAGGGTTCTGGCCTTTGCTGCAGGATAGCCACCAGGCCCTTACCTCTTGGAATAGTCCCAATGTGGTTGGCTGCTGACCCACAGAGATCAAAGATACCGGTGTGTGGCACAGAGGAATCAGGCAATATTCATAATTAGTGTTGAGCACGAATATTTGAATAGCGAATTTTTATTGTGAATATCGCCACTTCGAGAATTCAATATTTATAATATAGTGCTATATATTTGTTATATTGAATATTCAGATTTTTTTTCCATCTGAACACATGATTCCTCTCTGCTTCTTGCTTGTGGGTCAATGAGAAGGAAGCAATGTCAAGTTCACAACAATACTTAGTGCACCAATCAGTAATCTGTAGTCAGACCTGCTAAAATGTGAAGTTGCACGCGATAAAATATTCTAATCACTGCCGATTAGCAAAATATATTGGAGCACTTGACTCTATCTGCATATAAAGCTATTGTAATGTTCTGCTGTGCCAACTATTTTATCCAGTCTCAGGAAACTTATACCAGCTTGAAAAATGTAGCCAAAGTGACCCACGCCTGTATTTCGCATTACGAATTTGCATTAAGCGATTTTTACATTGCCGATTTATCGCATTCAATAAAATAATCTTAAATTCTAGAAATTTGCGAATATATGACAAATATTCTACAAAATATTTGTGAAATATCGCAAATTCGAATATAGACCCTGCCGTTTATCACTACTCATAATCAGAAAACAAGCAGAGGTCACAGCTGGCAGAGTGCTTGTGAAACAATCTAAAGATAAGGGGAGGCAGCACATAATCAGTAGGGTGAACAGGCACAGGTTAGGTGGCAGAGGGTCAGGATCCAGTGGAAAGACACTGGTCAGTACACTGGTAAATACATGAATTTTAGCAAGCTAAAGAGTCCTGGAAGGATCTGCAGAATCAATTGCTCAGGACAGAAATGAAGGAAATAACCCAGACTGGTGAGCAATTAGGAACAGCCTCGCAGCAGCTTACAGAGCAAGAGGAGGTTGGCCTTTGCAGTACTTCAACAGAGGTGATATAGAATCAACAATGACACAAATTCACACACAGGAAGCCAGTGCCCTGAAAATGGGACAGAGGCGGCCATGCACCGCCATTGTAAAAGAAAGAAGGCTATGGTCACTGTACAGTATATGTCTGAGACTATCTACCTACGTACGATATTGGTTTATTTAATAAGACTAATGTACTGTATTACTGAATGAAACACTGCTGCAAGAGCAACTAACATGAGTGATATCCATCACTCTATTAAACCCTGTAGAGGGAAGTGCCTAAATAATGTGTGTATATCTAAAGATCCTCTGCCTGCAGGGAACTGCCATCCAATAGGACACTGGACCCCCTTCAGCACTACATACTGCAGCGTGGGAGATGTGCCGAAACCTGTGTGTCGGCACTTATGTAGGCTGGCTCGGTGACGTCATATCAGTGCGCCAACCTACGTGCACTGCCTGCAGACGTGGTCGCAAACAGGTAGAGCAGTGGAATGCTCAGCTGTTTAGATGAGCGGCCCATAAGAAGATCACCCCATCAGCAATGAGCATTCTCCCCTGGACAACAAGCATGATCTTTGGCTAAGTAACATCAACCTCCTAGGAGCCCCTAGACAATGTGCCTCCATTACATTAACCCTTTCCCTGCCTATTTCCACCGAGAGCATTAACCATTTCCATTAATTAACCCTTTCCCTGCCTGCTCAGGTTAACCCTTTCCTAGCCCCAATTACCGTACTCCCCTATACCTCAGCTAGCTGGTTAACCCTTCCCTTTTGACTAGAGCTAACGGTTAACCCTTTCTTTCACATGGACGAAATTTCTGCGCGGGTGCAATGCGTGAGGTGAACTCATTGCACCCGCACTGAATCCGGACCCATTCATTTATATGGGGCTGTGCACATGAGCGGTGATTTTCATGCAACACTTGTGCGTTGCGTGAAAATCTCAGCATTCTCTATTTTGTGCGTTTTTCACGCAATGCAGGCCCCATAGAGGTGAATGGGGCTGTGTGAAAATCGCAAGCATCTTCAAGCAAGTGCAGATGCGGTGTGATTTTCACGCACGGTTGCTAAGAGACGTTCAGGGTGGGGACCCGATCATTATTATTTTCCCTTATAACATGGTTATAAGGTAAAATAATAGCATTCTTAATACAGAATGCTAAGTAAAATAGTGATGGAGGGGTTAAAAAATAAATAAATAATAATTTAACTCACCTTAATCCACTTGTTTGCGCAGCCCGGCTTCTCTTCTTTCTTCTTCTTTGAGGAAAAGGACCTGTGGTGACGTCACTGCACTCATCACATGGTCCGTCACATGATCCATCACCATGGTGATGGATCATGTGAGCCAATAATATTGATGACCTATCCTCGGGATAAGTCATCAATATCCGATCTTTAGGGGTCCAACTCCCAGCACCCTCGACGATCAGCTGGTTGAAGAGAAGGCGGTCTAGTGTGAGCATTACTTCCTCTTCAAGATTGTCTGTCATCTCGCTTGCAATGTAATTACAAAGTGCTTGTTCTATTTAAGTCAATGGAACAAGCACTTGTAGATAATTATATTCTGCCACTGACACTTCCGAGATGACGCACAGTGTAATCTTGAAGAGGAAGTAGGATTTGCACGGGCACCATCTCCTCTTCAAACTGTTGATTGGTAGGACTGCCGGGAGTCAGACCCCCAACAATTAGATATTGATTCTGAGGAAAAGTTATCAATATTACTGTCTGCACAACCCCTTTAAACTTAATAAATTTGTAGGACTGTTGTTGTCAATATACCCCCTGATCATTCCCACTAGTGATGGACGAACATCAGCCGGGCCGGTTTGCGAAAGCGATCAAATGTTTGCGAACCGCAAGGCGAACCTGAAAAACCTTCAGCTCATATTTGCAGCCACCAAATGCTTAGTAGAAGTGTACAAATAGTCCCACAACATGTACAGTGACATACTAGAGGGGGATCAATGACAGAAATTCAAACAAAAAATATGTATATTAATCAGGGAACATTTTTATGCGTCTTAAAGGGAAATTCTCTGAAATGTGCCCTGCTGGAGCCTAGAATTTTTTTATTCGGGCCTTAAAAATTAGGCATTTATCTGACATAAAATAAATTGTGATTACGTGGCTTGAGGTACATTATGCGGTCACTGAATAACAATTTTACTGTAGCCCACTTTTTTTTTCACTTTTTCTGGGGGGCAACTGGTATATTGGTATATGGAAATTATTTGTTCCAATGGCGTTTGTCACTATCTGTAGCTGAGGTCACGCAGTAAAACCGCAAACCAATGCTGCACTACCCAAATGCACTATAAAGAAAGTATATTATTGGTATATAACACACCTGCTTCAATCAGTTTTTAGGGGGGCAACTGGTATATCACACCAGTAGAAATTATTTGTTCTAATGGCGTTTGTCACTATCTGTAGCTGAGGTAATGCAGCTAAACCACAAACAAATGCTGCACTACCTAAAAACACTATATAGAAAGTATATAATTGGTATATAACACCCCGCTTCAATTAGTTTTTTGGGGGGCAACTGGTATATCACACCAATAGAAATGATTTGTTCCTATGGCGTTTGTCACTATCTGTAACTGCGGTAACGTAGTAAAACTGCAGACAAATGCTGCACTACCCAAATGCACTATGTAGAAAGTATATAATTGGTATATAACACCCCTGCTTCAATCAGTTTTTTTGAGGGGCAACTGGTATATCACACCAGTAGAAATTATTTGTTCCAATGGCGTTTGTCACTATCTGTAGCTGATGTAATGCAGCTAAACCGTAAACAAATGCTGCACTACCCAAATGCACTATATAGAAAGTATATAATTGGTATATAACACCCCTGCTTCAATCCGTTTTTTTGGCGGGCAACTGGTATATCACACAAGTAGAAATTATTTGTTCCAATAGCATTTGTCACTCTGTGTCAGCGAACCAGGGGGGCCGTTTCGCATCAGGTTCGCAGGCGCGGGTGGCGGGCGCAGATAGCTCCTCCTCTTCCTCCTGACAGGACACCTGACGTCAATGTGGCCAGTGCGCCTGCGCGAGTCGGACTCCGGGTGCGCGGTACACAAGCCGGGTGTGCGGGGATACGAGCGTAGGGCACACGCTCCATTCCAGACCACAGGTGCTATTCAGGCTGGGGGAGGGCTTCAGCCTCCGTCACCGCCCTCAGCCTTATGATTGGCTTCTGACTAAGGAAGCCTCCTGGTTGCCCGGCAACCAGGGGGGCGGTCCTTGGTTCGCTGTGTACTTGAAGCCAGTCAGAGCCTTGACTCATTGCTGAGTTATTCAACCTTATGGTGAACACCCAGCTCCCTCCTGTGAACCTGTTGTTTAATCTGACTTCCCAGCTACCGACTCCTTGCCTGTTTCCTCGATTACGATTTCTGCTGCCCGCCACGACCCGGAACTGGAACCGACTACCCGATTGGATTGACCTTTTTTGTACTACGCTAATTTTTGGGATTATTTTGTCCCTGCCAAAGGATTCCATACCTGATCCACTATTCCAGTCCTGACACTCTGTGAGCTGAGGTAACGCAGCAAAACCGCAAACAAATGCTGCACTACCCAAATGCACTATATAGAAAGTATATTATTGGTATATAACATCCCTGCTTCAATCAGTTTTTTTTTTGGGGGGGCAACTGGTATATCACTCCAGTAGAAATTATTTGTTCCAATAGCGTTTGTCCCTGTGTATAGCTGCGGTATTGCAGCAGAACCGCACACAACTGCTGCACAATACAAATGCACTATAATATACTTTCTATGTTAGAACGTATATTATAAGTATATTGCACCCCTCAGTAAGTCACACCTATCGATAGCACACCTATACCAGTCCTTAAAAGGACTTTTGTGGGCCTATTAACTAGTGTTTGGTGTCCCTAACATTCTGTCCCTGCTCCACACAGCAACCTCTCCCTACACTGGCAAAAGATTGAATACAAAATGGCGGCCAGATCAGGTTTATTTATAAGGTAGGGGGTATGTCCATGTGCTGAAATGTCTCAATTGGCTGTCCTGTACCACCTGATGGATGTGTCATGGGTCAAAGTTCTTCACAATGTAAAAGAATATGGCGCCAGCAGACATTGCCGTATGTTCATCCGTTCGGCGGACCGCGAGCGAGCATAGTTCGCTGCAAAATGACCGTCAGGCGAACCGAATTTGTCACAATTTATCAAAAGTTGTGAAAATAAAGAAAAGTATTGATACTTGTACTGAATGGGTTTTCCAGCAAATGTTGGGGAATCTTCAAAAAATGAAAATAAACCTTACTCACCAGCTCAGTCTCCTGCTGTTCTTGTGTCTCTATGCTGGTGTTACCAGCGGTCTTGTTTCTTGCACTGCATCAATGACATCACTGACCTTAGCAATCACGTGAGGTAGTCAGGTACATTATCACTGTAGTAAAACTGGCACCACAGCAATGCTATGTCTAACTACTCTAAGTGACTGCTGATGCCAGTGATTGCTGCGGCGATCACATTAATAAATCAGTGCTATTATTGCTGCAAAGCTGGCACCACTAATTTTTCCTCATTGGAGCAGCAGGGGATTGATACTGTAAGTAATTATTATCATTTTCATATTAGCGCATTCCTAGCCTTGTGTAAAATTTTTGGGAGTTCCTTGAAAACCTCTTTGATTTTTGGTGTTTGGGCTCAGCTATAGGTTCCATTAGTTTTGAAATCCTGTGTGTTGGATATATAATGTACAGTGATACCTCGGTTCACGAACGCTTCTGTTCGCGAACAACTCGGTTCACAAACAGAAAAGTTCATAAAAATATGCTCCGGTTCACGAACTCCGCCTCGGTTCACGAACAGGAGCCGCGGCCATTTTAATGCATGTCACATGGTCGTGACTTCCTGTAGGAAGACCGTGGAGAGAAGAAGAGACACAGAAAGAAGTACTGTGAGTACTCTGCAAACATTTTAAGTGCTTTTTGGTGTGCTTTTTAGCACATACAGTACTGTACAGTTCACTGGACACCCAATATGGCTCCCAAGAAGCATAGTGGAAAAAAGAAAGTGCGGAGCAGCAATGAAGGTGACAAGAACAGAAATGCAGGTGACAATGTGCAAAGTGGAAATGCAAGTGACAATGTGCAAAGTGGAAATGCAGGTGACAATGTGCAAAGTGGAAATGCAGGTGACAATGTGCAAAGTGGAAATGCAGGTGACAATGTGCAAAGTGGAAATGCAGGTGACAATGTGCAAAGTGGAAATGCAAGTGACAATGTGCAAAGTGGAAATGCAGGTGACAATGTGCATAGTGGAAATGCAGGTGACAATGTGCATAGTGGAAATGCAAGTGACAATGTGCAAAGTGGAAATGCAGGTGACAATGTGCAAAGTGGAAATGCAGGTGACAAGAATGTGCAGCGCAAGCATGGTGGCAAAAAGAAAGTGCAGAGCAGTAGTAAAGGTGACAGCAAGGTTGTGAAGAAAATAACCATTGAGCTGAAGAAGGAAATTATAGAAAAGCATGACCGTGGTATTCGTGTGACTGATCTGGCCTCGGAGTACAAGATGGCAAAGTCAACAATCTCGACTATTCTGAAAAACAAAGCCGCCATCAAAGGAGCTGATGTTGCAAAAGGAGTGACAATGTTAACCAAGCAGAGGACGCAAGTTCTGGAAGAGGTGGAAAAACTTTTGTTGGTGTGGTTGAATGAGAAACAGCTGGCAGGTGATAGCGTTAGTGAAGCTATGATCTGTGAGAAAGCCAGGAAATTGCACAGTGATTTACTGCAAAGAAGCCCCTCTACAAGTGCAGCAAGTGACGAATTTAAAGCCAGTAGGGGGTGGTTTGAAAAATTCCGCAGGAGAAGTGGCATCCACAGTGTGATTAGACATGGTGAGGCTTCCAGTTCTGACAAGGCTGCAGCAGAAGCCTACAAGTTAGACTTTGCGGAATTCATGAAGACAGAAGGATACGTCCCTCAACAAGTGTTCAACTGTGATGAAACAGGGCTCTTCTGGAAAAAAATGCCGAACAGAACCTATATCATGCAGGAGGAAAAGGCACTACCAGGGCACAAGCCCATGAAGGACAGATTGACCCTTTTGCTGTGTGCCAACGCAAGTGCCGATCTAAAAATTAAACCACTACTGGTGTACCATTCTCAGACCCCTCGTGCATTTAGGGAACAAAATGTGAACAAGGCCAGACTGCCCGTCATGTGGAGAGCCAATGCCAAAGCTTGGGTCACAAGGCAATTGTTTATGGAATGGCTGCACGAGGTGTTTGCACCCACCGTCAGAAAATATCTTTCTGATAACCAGCTGCCTGAAAGGTGCCTTCTTCTGATGGACAATGCCCCGGCACACCCTCCAGCCTTGGTGGATGATATGGATGCAGAGTATGACTTCATCAAGGTAAAGTTCCTCCCCCCCAACACAACACCACTTCTGCAGCCCATGGACCAGCAAGTCATCTGCAACTTCAAGAAGCTGTACACAAAGGCGCTCTTCACTAGGTGTTTTAATGTCACTGAAGAGACGTCCTTGACTTTGAAAGAATTCTGGAAGAATCATTTCAATGTTGTCGACTGCATTAACCTCATTGACAAAGCCTGGGAAGAGGTCACTCCCCGAACCCTAAATTCAGCCTGGAGGAAACTGTGGCCAGAATGTGTCGCTGAACGTGAACATGACTTTGACGGGTCTGATGCAGAGGTAGTGCAGGTAATTGTGTCCATGGGCAAGAGTATGGGTCTGGACGTTGATGGTGCTGATGTGGAAGAGCTTGTTGAGGAACATAGGGAGGAGCTGACCACGGAAGAACTTTCTGAACTCCACGGTGAGCAGCAGAGGGCACTTCTTGAGGAGCATTCCACTGAGGAAGAAGAAGAAAGGGAGGAGGTTAGCAGTGATGCCATAAAATCCATTATGCAAAAATGGAATGAGTGCCATGATTTTTTTGAAAAGCACCACCCCAACATAACTGTCGTGAACAGAGTGCTAAATCTCATGAATGATAATGTGGTCTCTCATTTTCGGAGGGTTATGCAGCGCAGGAAGAGACAAGTGACATTGGACAGATTTTTCAGACAAACTGAGCCTGCAGCTAGGAGACAAAGGAGAGAGGAAACCCCTGAAGGAGATCCCCCTGATGTCCTTATGGAGGGGGACTCTCCCTCCAAACAATAACTGCCTCCTACCTGCCTTCCTCCATGCCAGAAGTCATCTCAAGCAAGGTTAGTGTCCTCTCTTTATACATTACTATACTGTACTAATGTGTATTGTAATTTGTTTCATATTTTTGTGCTTCAAAAAACCCCAAAAAAAGGTCAGCACGGATTAACCGGATTTACATTGAACCCTATGGGAAAATGTGCCTCGGTTCGCGACCAATTCGGTTCGCGACCAGAGTCAGTTCACGAATTAAGTTCGTGAACCGAGGTATCACTGTATTGGCAGCCTCCTTGTGCCCAGTTGTTTATCTCTACAGCTCTCCGTGCTGTCCAATCTGCTCTGTTCAGTAGTGCTGAGCATGAATATTCTAATCACAAATTTTTATTGCGAATATCGGCACTTTGAGAATTTGCGAATATTTAGAATATATTGCTATATATTCGTATTCGCGAATAGTGTTAAATATTCTAATAGCGAATTTATCGTGAATATATTACATTGTCGATTTTTGCAATCAAGTAAACAACGACTGGAGATCACAAATTCTCGAATTTGCTAATTTATGGCAAATATTTGGCCAAAAATTTGCAAAATATCGCATATTCGAATAATGCCTATGCCACTCATCACTACTGTTCAGTAGAAGCCTTTCTTTTCAATGAAAGATCCTGCAATATTTGCAGGATACCACTAATTTTCTCTCTTTATTAGACGTTTCACACAAAGAATAGAGCAAGATTTCATCATACCATGAGAAGTTATGTCCAGAGCTGATTGGAATATATCTAAATTTTTGTTATAAAAGAAATGCTTTATATTCCCCATTTTTTACTTTCTACTAACCACAAGAATGCATAGTTTGGTTTAATTTTCATTTTTGTAATGTTTTTAGTGTTGAGCAAAGCGAAGCATCCGAAGTGGAATTCGGTCCTGATTTTAGGAAAAAAAATAGTTTAAACTAAGCAGAATTTCCTCACTCTTCGCGGTAACGAATCATTTTCCCTAAAATGCGGCTGGTGTTTTCTTACAATCAATGGAAAAAATATATAAATACCTCATCCATTTGCTCATGATGAGGCAGTCCCCTCCTCTCAATTGAAAAAGACCTGCCGAAGGGCCAATGCTGAACCTGATAACGTCACCATGCGCTCACACCATGACCACGTAGGGACGTCAGCACAGGTCCTTTACTCGGGTCGTTAGACAGGTGCACTTCTGTCTTAAAAATGGTCCCATTAATAGGTTATATGTGGTTTTAACATAGTGATCAAATCTGAATCTCCTCACGCTTCATGGTAACAAATCAAATTTTTTCCAAAAAGGCTGCTCCACGTGTGAGGACATGGAGCAAGAAACTATGAGAACGCAGGATCACCCATAATGCCATGCATGCAATCAATCATCAGCCAGCCCTGTGATGTCATAGCACTATAAATAGCCTCAGCCATCTTGGATTCTGCCATTTTCCAGTGTACTTAGTGCAGGGAGAGACATCAGCAGGCGCTAGGGACAGTGCTAGGAAAGACTCCATTGTGCTAAAGAAAAGAATTTAAGAGTGCAGGCAAAGATTATTCAATGGGTAGGGAAAGGATAGGGAAGAATCATTCCACAGCATTTATGTAGAACAGGGTTCAGTAGGAGAGGTTACAACCTGGGTAATAGGAACAATCCTATTAAACCTTGCTGCACTGGGGATCCAAATTGCCATCATACAGCTCTGTAATTCCAGCAAATAGTTCTTGTTATTGAGGTGCAAGTGCTGTTTGATACAGCCATTAACAGGGTTTATTAAAAATACATATTTCTACATCTTATTTGCCCTTGTGCGGTGAAGTTATATGTTCTAAAGCATTTTTAGGCTTGCATTAGTGGGAGGAAAAAGGGCTTATTAGCTGTTGTGTGGTGAAGTGTGAAAATTATAGCCCTTTTTGGCATGCATTAGTGGTCCCAAAATTATTATTTTTTGCCGTTCAGCGGTGCAGTTATATGTTCCAAATCCTTTTGTGGAGTGTATAATTAGAAAAAATTAAAATATGTTTGCTGTTCAGCGTTGCAGTAATATATTCTAAAGCCTGTTGTGTCGTGTATAGGTGGAAAAAAATAAAGGCATATTTGCCGTGCAGCGGTGCAGTTATATGTTCTAAAGCCTTTTATGTTGTGTATAAATGGAAAAAAATAAGGGCCTATTTGCCGTTCAGCGGTGCAGTTATATGTTCTAAAGCCTTTTGTGGAGTATATAACAGAAAAAAAGAAAAATATATTTGCCGTTCAGCGGTGCAGTTCTATGTTCTAAGGCCCTTTTGTTGACTGTACAAGTGGAAAAAAGAAAAATATATTTGCCATCCAGCGGTGCAGTCATATGTTCTAAAGCCCTTTTTTGTGTGTATTAGTGGCACAAACAAAGTATTTGCCGTTGTGTGGTGAATTGAGAAAATGACAGCCCGTTTTGGTGAGTATTAGTGGAAAAAAAAAGGCTTATCAACCGTTGTGTGGTGAAAATTACAGACTTTTTTGGAGTGTTTTAATTTCCTTTTTATTTATTTATTAGATTTTTTTTGGCATTAGCAATAATGATGATCGAGCACCAAAGTATTCAGGTGTTCGGCCCGAGTATATAAAGTCAATGGGAGACAACCAGGCACCCCCTGCTCTAAAGAGGGGAGGGTTCCTGGTCCATTGGAAAAGGTCAGAAAGTGACAGAAACACCACCGAAATGGATCGGGAACACCATGGGGACGATGCCTGGATGCATCTTGGACTCTCAGGTTGCTGCTGGGAACCATGTTGTCTGAGTTGTATGCCACTTTTACAGACTGACAAAAATATGCACAAACCCCCCCCCAAAAAAACTATTTTACAGAAAAATTGTTAGGAAACATTCTTGCCTGTATATCCAATTGTATATAAAGTGCAAGTGCTGCAAAAAATTACAAGTAAGAAGCACTCCAAAACAGCCTGTATATCACATAAAGGAGGGCCTTATTCACATTGAGGTACAATTATTCAAGTAGTGGGACTCCTACCCTCATAAAGCCTATGCACTAAATGAAAGGGCTGCCAAAAATTACAAGGAACCGACACTCCAAAATACCCTTTGTTACACATAAAGGAGAGCGTCATACACACCCTTGAAAAAATTATGATTGATGGGCTGCTGGTGACCCTCAAAAACATTTGGAGCAATAGCCTGCTGATCTGACCATCTAAAACCTTAGGGGCGAGGGCCTGCTGCCGCATTGGTGATTCTAGATAAACCCTTGGCGATTGCACGTCCCCGTGACGGCGACAATCCATTCGGATGTCTGACTTATCAACTTTATATGTTATTTTCTGCGCCTACCATGGTGATTACGGGTAACAGGGAATCAGGTTTTGATGCTGGAGAGGGAGCTTGAGAAAGGGATACCACATCCAACGGAGGCCAATGGCTGAAATCTGATTGGGTGGAGAGGATGGGTCAAGTTATTGAAGCAGGAAAATCGAAGGCAGCAGGCGCGCAGCAATTACCCACTCCCGACTCGGGAAGGTAGTGACAATAAATAACAATACAGGACTCTTAAGATGCCCTGTTATTGGAATGAGTAATAAAAAATTGCAGCAAATGTCACTGCGGTATTTTGGATGAGGAAACGCGGTGACCACCGGTAACGAGGAATCATTATTTGGAGAGGAAGCCTGATAAACGGCTACAGCTACTATTTCAAAGCAAGGCCCCATGAGTTGCGGGCCTGCAAGTAAGCTGACCCTGTAAAACCCTGTAATATATTATATGCTAGTGCCTGAGGATGAGCTGACCCTGTAAAACATTATATGCAAGGGCATGCAGCTGAGCTAACCCTCTAAAAAGTTCTATGCAAGGGCCTGCATGTGAGCTGACCCTGTAAAAGATTTAAATAGCGGGCCTGAATATGAGCTGACCCAGTAAAAGATTCGAGTTGCGGGCCTGCAGGTGAGCTGACCCAATAAAAGATTTTAGACGCTGGCCTGGTGGTGAGCTCAGGTTGAACCGACAAATCCAACTTGATTTTGATGGCTGCATTATTCTGCAGGTGAACGTGATACAGCTCCACAGATTGTTTTTATCTGCATCTTTTTAAACACTCTGTGGCCTTAGTCTTTTATCCATACTCAGTCATTGTGCCACTATGTGGCCTCCTCATGCTGCCATCTCCACACCATGTCACCTTGCCACTTTTTTTATTAACATGCTGCAGCTGATACAGCTTAACCTCTTCAGGACATAGGGCGTACGCCCTTATGTCCTGGTACTTAAGGACACAGGGCGTACCTGTACGCCCTGTGTATTTCCGATCACCGCTAAATGCCCGGGGGGGTCCCGTGACTCCCCCATGGCGGCGATCGCGGCAAACCGCAGGTCAATTTAGACCTGCGGTTTGCGGCGTTTATCTATTGCGGCGGTTGTGGTCGGCGGTGCCATCGGGTCCCCATGCGGCTGTAGGGGGGATCCGATGCATGGAAGACAGCGCAATGCCTTCCTGAGGCATCTGCGCTGCCTTCCGGTGAAGAGCCTGTGAGATCCAGCCACCTGGATCTCACAGGCCCCGGAATCTGTATGAGTAATACACAGTATTGCTCATACAGACATACAGACAATGCATTCCAATACAGAAGTATTGGAAAGCATTGTAAAGGATTAGACCCCCAAAAGTTCAAGTCCCAAAGTGGGACAAAAAATTTAGTGAAAAAAAAGTTCAAAAAATAAAGTTTTCCCCAAAAAAAATTTAAAGTTTCAAGTAAAAATAAACAAAAATTCTCCCCAAATAAAGTAAAAAAAATTGGTAAAAAATAGGCGGAAAAAAAAAAGGATACATATTAGGTATCGCCGCGTCCATATCGACTGGCTCTATAAAAATATCACATGACCTAACCCCTCAGATGAACACTTTAAAAAATAAAAAATAAAAACTGTGCTAAATAAACCAATTTTTGTCACCTTACATCACAAAAAGTGTAATAGCAAGCGATCAAAAAGTCATATGCACACCAAAATACTGCCAATCAAACCGTCATCTCATCCCGCAAAAAATTAGACCTGTTGTCTCCTTGCATCACAAAAAGTGTAATAGCAAGTGATCAAAAAGTCACACAAACCCCAAAATAGTGGCAATAAAACCGTCATCTCATCCCGCAAAAATCATACCCTACCCAAGGTAATCACCCAAAAACTGAAAAAATTATGGCTCTCAGACTATGGAAACCTTTTGCTTTGATTACTGCTTTGCACACTCTTGGCATTCTCTTGATGAGCTTCAAGAGGTAGTCACCTGAAATGGTTTTCACTTCACAGGTGTGCCCTGTCAGGTTTAATAAGTGGGATTTCTTGCCTTAAAAATAGGGTTGGGACCATCAGTTGCTTTGTGGAGAAGTCAGGTGGATACACAGCTGATAGTCCTACTGAATAGACTGTTAGAATTTGTATTATGGCAAGAAAAAAGCAGCTAAGTAAAGAAAAATGAGTGGCCATCATAACTTTAAGAAATGAAGGTCAGTCAGTCCGAAAAATTGGGAAAACTTTAAAAGTGTCCCCAAGTGCAGTCACAAAAACCATAAAGCGCTACAAAGAAACTGGCTCACATGCGGACTGCCCCAGGAAAGGAAGACCAAGAGTCACCTCTGCTGCAGCGGATAAGTTCATCCGAGTCACCAGCCTCAGAAATCACAGGTTAACAGCAGCTCAGATTAGAGACCAGGTCAATGCCACACAGAGTTCTAGCAGCAGACATATCTTTAGAACAACTGTTAAGAGGAGACTGTGTGAATCAGGCCTTCATGGTAGAATATCTGCTAGGAAACCACTGCTAAGGACAGGCAACAAGCAGAAGAGACTTGTTTGGGCTAAAGAACACAAGGAATGGACATTAGACCAGTGGAAATCTGTGCTTTGGTCTGATGAGTCCAAATTTGAGATCTTTGGTTCCAACCACCGTGTCTTTGTGCGACGCAGAAAAGGTGAACGGATGGACTCTACATGCCTGGTTCCCACCGTGAAGCATGGAGGAGGAGGTGTGATGGTGTGGGGGTGCTTTGCTGGTGAAACTGTTGGGGATTTAGTCAAAATTGAAGGCATACTGAACCAGCATGGCTACCACAGCATCTTGCAGCGGCATGCTATTCCATCCGGTTTGCGTTTAGTTGGACCATCATTTATTTTTAAACAGGACAATGACCCCTAACACACCTCCAGGCTGTGTAACGGCTATTTTACCATGAAGGAGAGTGATGGGGTGCTGCACCAGATGACCTGGCCTCCACAGTCACAGACCTGAACCCAATCGAGATGGTTTGGGGTGAGCTGGACCGCAGAGTGAAGGCAAAAGGGCCAACAAGTGCTAAGCATCTCTGGGAACTCCTTCAAGACTGTTGGAAGACCATTTCAGTTGACTACCTCTTGAAGCTCATCAAGAGAATACCAAGAGTGTGCAAAGCAGTAATCAAAGCAAAAGGTGGCTACTTTAAAGAACCTAGAATATGACATATTTTCAGTTGTTTCACACTTTTTTGTTATGTATATAATTCCACATGTGTTAATTCATCGTTTTGATGCCTTCAGTGTGAATCGACAATTTTCATAGTCATGAAAACAAAGAAAACTCTTTGAATGAGAAGGTGTGTCCAAACTTTTGGTCTGTACTGTACATAAATAAATAAAAAGTATACATATTAGGTATCGCCGCGTTCATTACAACCTTTTCTATAATAAATAACACATGATCTAACCTGTCAGATGAATGTTGTAAATAACAAAAAATAAAAACAGTGCCAAAACAGCTATTTCTTGTTATCTTGCCTCACAAGAAGTGTAATATAGAGCAACCAAAAATCATTGTACCCTAAACTAGTACCCAAAAAACTTCCACCCTATCCCATAGTTTCTAAAATTAGGTCACTTTTTGGGGGTTTCTACTCTAGAAGTGCATCAGGGGGGCTTCAAATGGGACATGGTGTAAAAAAAAAACAGTCCAGCAAAATCTGCTTTCCAAAAACCGTATGGCATTCCTTTCCTTCTGCGCCCTGCCGTGTGCCCGTACAGAAGTTTACAACCACATATGGGGTGTTTCTGTAAACTACAGAAACAGGACCATAAATATTGAGTTTTGTTTGGCTGTTAACCCTTGCTTTGTTAAAGTTAAAAAAAATATTACAATGGAAAATCTGCCAAAAAAGTGAAATTTTGAAATTGTATCTCTATTTTCCATTAATTCTTGTGGAACACCTAAAGGGTTAACAAAGTTTGTAAAATGAGTTTTGAATACCTTGATGGGTGTAGTTTCTAGAATGGGGTCATTTTTGCGTGGTTTCTATAATGTAAGCCTCACAAAGTGAATTCAGACCTGAACTGGTCCTTAAAAATTGGGTTTTTGAAAATTTCAGAAAAATTTCCAGATTTGCTTCTAAACTTCTAAGCCTTGTAACATCCCCGAAAAATAAAATATCATTCCCAAAATGATCCAAACATGAAGTAGACATATGGGGAATGTAAATTAATAACTATTTTTGGAGGTATTACTATGTATTATAGAAGTAGAGAAATTGAAACTTGGAAATTTGCAATTTTTTACCAATTTTTGCTAAATTTGGTATTTTTTATAAATAAAAATGATTTTTTTTACTTCATTTTACCAGTGTTATGAAGTACAATATGTGACAAAAAAACTGTCTCAGAATGGAAAGAAGTAAAGACTCTGCCGCCAGCGTTGTCAGATGGAAAATTTTGGAGCAATTTTCTAACAAGGTTCTTCTTGTATTGCACCATATTGCTAGTCCTCTCCACCAGAGGAATGAGAGATAAGAACTTCTCTTTGTAGCGGGGGTCGAGAAAGGTGAACACCCAGTAATCCGTGTTATCAAAAATGCATATAACTCAAGGGTCATCGGAAAGGCAGCCTAACATGAAGTCAGCCATGTGTGCCAGAGTACCAACAGGTAAGAAGTTGATGTCGACATCAGGATGACTCTCCATCTCCTCATCCTCTTCCTCCTCTTCTGCTTATCCACACTGAACAGATGTAATTAAAGTTCCATGGGTACTACCCTCTGTAGCAGAGGCAACTGTCTCCAGCTCCTCCTCCTCTTCCTCTTCATGGTCCAATTCGCGCTGAGAAGACAAACTATGGGTGGTCTGGATATCACGCTGTATAATGTCCTCCCCTATTTCCTCATCTGCCATATTCAGAGCATCGTACTTAATTGTGAGCAGCGATCGTTTGAGTAGACACAGCAGTGGGATGGTTACACTTATAGCGTTATCGCCACGCCACTAACAATCTGTGTGGATTCATCAAAGTTTTTCAAAACCTCACAGACGTCTGACATCAATGCCCACTCCTCTCTTGTGAATAGTGGCAGTTGACTCGAAAGGTGACGACCATGTTGCAGCTGGTATTCCACAACTGCTCTCTGCTGCTGACAAAGCTTGGTCCCTTTACTCCCTTATACCCTGCCACAGCTCTGCGGCGGTGTGCTATTTGTCCCCTAAACAGATCAACTTCAGTGTCACGGCCGTAGGCAGGGACTTGAACACACACAGTGAGCCCTAACTTGAACCCAGACCACTGACCCTGCCTACTTGCAGAGCAAGTCCTAGGTGAAAAGTCCACAACTGGTTGACGTTCCCTATACTTAGTAAGTGCAGAGATGCAATCCAAGGGCCAGCGGAACCGCAGGTACCTGTTTGCACACAAGACACACAAACAAACGCCAAGGGAAGTCGTGCCAGAGTCAAAACAGGAGATCAAAACCAACAGAATCACAAAGTAGAAGGAGGGAGCAATAACAAGCCCAGGGTCAAAACCAGACAGGAATAAGGTACAGAATCGCAGAGCAGAGAGAGTGGTCGTGGTATAGCCGAAGTCAAATCCAAAGCAACAGTTCAATACACACAGGTAGCATAGCACAGCAAGGAAAACCTATAACTGGCAAAGGTGATTGCCAGTTGTCTTAAATAGGGAGCTAATCACCTGAGCACTGATATCACTAGAGGGCGTAGCTCAGGTGTGACCTGAGGGGGCATGGCCAAAGTGGGTGATCGAGAGAGGGCATGGACTAAATGGCATGAGAGGGGTGTGGCCTAAACGCAGAGTCACCAAGGAGCACGACCTGACAGCACATCTGGCACCGTGCTGCAGTGTCTGAGTCCCAGACTGCAGTGCTGGGGCTCGGACAGGCAAGTTGGTGACATTCAGCACGGCCTATTGACGCTTACCCACAGCAGTGCTTTACTGCTTCTAGCTAGCGACTGAGGGCTGACTGCTGCTGGAGCTGGAAGTGGAGGAGGAGGCGGCGGAGGAGGAGAAGTGGGGGTTGGGGCCAGTAGCATAGCTGCTGGCGGAGACCCTGATGGACATAGGGCCTGCAATTCTGGGGGCGTGGGTAGCACCTGTGCCATCCTAGGGTAAGACTCACTCCCGGCCTTCACAACATTCACCCAGTGTGCGGTCAGGGAAATGTAGCGTCCCTGGCCACCAGCACTTGTCCATGTGTCCTAGTAACTGTGTTGGTCAGAGCACGGGTGATGTTCTGTGACACATGCTGGTGTAAGGCAGGCACGGCACACCATGAAAAATAGTGGCAGCTGGAGACTGCGTACCAAGGAACGGCCGCCGACATCAGGCTGTGGAAGGCCTCAGTGTCCACAAGCCTAAATGGCAACATTTTAAGGGGCAGAAATTTCGAAAGTTGCGCATTTAGTGCTATGGCCTGTGGGTGGGTGGGTATTTGCGCTTGCGTTCAAATGACTGTGCTATGGACATTTGGACGCTGCACTGGGACAGGGAAATGGATGTTGTTGTTGATGGTTCATGCTAAGTTCCAGGTGCATGGCAAGGGGCATCCGGGCCTGCGCCTTCAACAGGAGATTGGCCAGCAGTGCGTAACACAGGGGAAGAGGAGTCAGTGGTGTGACCCACAGACCCAGATTGTGGACCCATGCGTTCGGCCCACTTGTTAGGGTGCTTGGATGCCATGTGGTGGATCATGCTGGTGGTGGTGAGGTTGCTAGTGTTCACGCCCCTGCTCATTTTGGTATGGCACAGGTTGAAAACTACCACTCTTTTGTCATCTGCACTTTCCTCAAAAAAGCACCATATTGCAGAAAACCTACCCCTTGGCAAGGGAGATTTACGCATGGGGGTGCTCGATGCAATGGTTGCGGGCCGACTTCTCCCTTTTGCAAACCCACTGCGTATCCCTCCCCCTCTGTACTGCTGTCCTCACTCGGCTTTTTACCATCCCATGTTAGGTCAGTGACCTCATCGTCAACCACATCCACTTCCTCACTCTGCTCATCCTCCTGACTTGACCTAACCACAACCTCAATGATTGACAACTGTGTTTCATGATCATCCACCTCTCTGAAGGCTCACGAGGTTGGGAATCAGGGCACAATATCTCAGGTCCCTCTTCAAGCTTGCTGGGCGTGAGGGCCAAAGGTAACAGTGGCACTGGAAAGAGCTCCTCAGAATATCCGAGTGTGGGATCCCTTGTTTGGCAAGCCTCTCAATGGTGGGAGGAAGGATAATCAGAGAGAGGATTCGGTTGACCAGACTCTTGGCTACAGAGAGTGGACTTGGTGGAAGAGAGGGTGGTGCTTAACCATCTGGAAACATTATCTTTAGCATTCCAACCGACCAACTTTTCTCACTGGTGCGACTTGGACAGTGTTGTCCTGTGCCGCCCAGCTAATTTGGACATGAAGCTGGATATGGTGGATGTTTTTTTTTTGTTTCTGGTGCACTGGCAGCACATGCGAAATGTGTGGGTAGGAGACTCGAGCATGCTGCTCGATCACATGTAGCACTCGGCCGAGTACCGCCATGTGCCAAGCATAGCGATGCTCGAGCCGAACAGGTATTCGGCCGAACATGCTCTCTCATTACTAATTAGGAATACTGATGGATTACTGACCAAATGCTGACCGAGTAAAGGCAGATGCTCAAGAGACAGGATTAGTTTTTTGGGGGTTATTGTTCTGACGGATCAGAGGAAGGGCAAAATAATCAGTGACGTCAACACAAACTTACTGCTGACACTCTCTTCACTCTGTCGGGGGGCTCTACTTGTATAAGCATTTAATAGAACAGGTTCTGTAGACATCTATGTGGAATCAGCTGACAACGGTGTAAAAGGAGTGCGCTTCTTCTTGATGCTAACATCGACCTGTAACGCTGAGTTCATACTTGAGTTATTTGGTCAGTTTTGGCCCAAATAATTGAAGTGTGCAGTGATTTTAAGAACGACGCCTGTCATCTGCATGTCATACTGACTCCTAGTATTATTTTACTACCACAGCAGACTCCCTATGCGTGTTACTGCAAGGCACAGTGTTCTACACCACTACCAACCAGGAAATAGACGTTTTTTTACTTGATTCAACGCAAATGTTTTTGAAAAATTCGGCGAACCGGCCGAATCGAATTTATGAAAAATTCGCTCATTTCTAATAGTATTTCGAATTAAGTCGTAAAAAAAATCAAATTTCTTTTCAAACTCCAACTAAGCTGCTAAATCGAATTTTTCAAAACCTCGCTCATATCTAAATGTTATAATCGCACTCATGAAAACATTTGTTAATTTTTGTTAGGTATTCAAAATTAATTAAGTCCTGTAATTAAAACTGCTACTAGATATTTCTGAAGGAATAGAAATAATTGTGAATGCCTTTAAAATAAAAGAGACTACTAAGTTAAGATAGAAAATGTACATCTCCTCACTCATCTTTGTCTACTACCCTACCCGTGCTCTTCGTTGGCGGAATATGTTGCAGACTTCCCAACGTATATTACCTCTTGGTGCAACACAACGTCAATGTGCTGTTCTAGGAGGCTGTACTTGGTGCTCATCGCTCAGCATTTATGGTGCTGAGAACAAAAGTGCACAGCAATTTCCCTGGAGATAGAACATTAGCTGTGATTGACAGCTATAAACAGAAAAAACTCAGATTACCACCTTTTAACCCTTGTGAAGCTTTATCCAATAGCAATCATAAAGGATCATGGAAGTCAACTCCTGATCCTCAACAACAGTTAGTGCTAATAGTTTCAAAGCGAGCGCTAATAAAAGCCCCCAGGGCTGTCCTGTCTGGTGTCCTGTTAGGGCACAATTGCAGCATTTTCTTGCACAAGCAGTAATACATTATAATACTGTATATGGAGTATTCAAATGCAATAAAAAAAAAAAAAAAAAAAACAATTGTAAAGTGAGTCAAAATTCTTTTTTAAGTTTAATGCAATATTTTGTATAAAACACAAAATAGACAATAAACTATTATTTTTAAGCACAATGTATCCTACACAATAAAATTATATATTAAAGATCTAATTACCAATCAGTAAAATATAATTAGGACATTTAACTTTTAATAACTAATTTAATATCTGCTGTTTGTATCAGTATTCATTAAATAAAAAAAACTTTAGAAGGGAAACACAGATAGGAACTTTCCCATGTAAATTCACTAGACCACGTAGCTTTATTTGCTTATAAAGTACTCCCTAAGGCCTAATACCCTGGTTACATTTAACTTTAGAGTTCCTATCCAGTGCACGTGAATGCATTTTCTCAGCAAATGGAAGCCATGGGAACTCACTAAAGTAAAAAGTTTAGCTCACTTGCACACTTTTTTTTTCCAGCAGTCAATTTTTGCAGTAAAATGCTCATATGTGTTCAAATACCAGTGAAATGTGAGCAACAATTTAACATAAAAGTAAAAATGCCTTGGTCAGCATGATGGATACTTTGAACTTACAGCTGTCATGACATTATTGTACGTGTACAACAGCACAATCTAGAAGTGAGTCAAGGTTAAGGCTAGATTTACACTTTTGCCCAGTCTCGATAAACCTGTGCTGCCAATGCAGGGTTTTAATTTATGGCAAGGCGCAGGACTCATCATAAGTTTTCAGGACATGGCTTAATTTTATTTTTTTGTTTTCTTTTTTCCTACCTTGCCTTCCAAGAGCCATATTCATTTTTTTTTAATTTCTGTTCTTATCACCACATGGCGGACAAGTTGCATTTTTTAATGGCACTGTTTATTTTACCATAGCTTGTATCGGAAAACTAGATACATTATTTGTTGGGTGAAATTGAAAAAAAAGTTGAATTCCACCAAAGTTTTTGGGGGTTTGTTTTTGCAATGATTACTGTGCTCTTGAAATTACAAACCTTATTCTAAGGGCCACTATGATTATGGCAATAGTAAATTTGTATAGTTTTTACAGTCTTACTACTGTTAAAAAATAAAAACCTTTGAAAAAGATTTTTAACGTTGCATTGCCATGTTCTGACACCATTTTTTAGTATTTCCATCTATGAACTGTGTGAGGGCTAGTTTTTGCAGGGGGAACTGTAGTTTTTAATGGTTTCATTTTGGCATACATACAACTTTTTATTACATTTTTGGGGGTAAAATGGTGAATTCTGTATTTTTTTCCAATATTAAGTACACCACACAGTCAAAAATATTTTAAAATTTTAAATGTTCTGATTTTTGTGCATGGCGATTGCATTTTTGTTTTGTTATATGTATATGTGAGAAAGGGGATGATTTGAATTTTTAATATGTTTGTGTTTTTTTTTTTACTTTTTACACAGTAATTTTGTGTTCCCACAGGGGATTTAAACTTACATTTGCTGATGACTTGTCCTATAGACCGCAATAGAATACCAATAGAATACCATTGCGATCGATGGGATCCTATTTAGGGGTACTATCTCTCCTTGGTGAGAGCACCTGAGGAGGAGACTTATAGGCCCTATATGCTCCTCTGGAATTCTGGGAAGAAAGGGATACAAGTGAGCTTATAGCAAGCTCTGCTTTTAATGCGACCAGATGTAAGGCAGCTCTCCTTTGAAAGTGTGCCTGAGACATAGCTTTTCAGGCTTTTAGCCATGACAGACCTGGAAACCTTCTCAAAGCCTCAGGTTGCCATGGCAACCGATCAGAGACCTGCGATTTCACAAAGATGGCTCAAATCGAAAGGCAGAGGGAGTCCCCTCCCTCTACCTAATCCAACAAATGCCACAATCGCTATTGACTGTAGCATCTAAGCAGTTGAAGGACTGTGATTGAAGGACCAGGATTGGTATCATCACGGATCCCAGTCGTTGTGGCTGAGTACCAGCTGTATTATACAAACCTGAGCCTGCTCCATGCACTTTACACTGCACCATGACGTAACTGTATGTCGAGGTGTGTATAAGGGTTACATTCCTCCTCTGGCAGTGCATGCACCAGACTGAAGTAAACTCTAGCTCATAGCTGTCATCATTTATGCCAGTTTGTAGCTTATGATGTGTTAGGGTTAGGTCTCGACCCACACCCTACCTTCACCACACCCCTTTTGGAAACTGGGAAGGGCAGCTTAATGCCAGTTGTGACTAAATTTAGGCTACTTTCACACTAGCGTTCATAGGTCCGTTTGTGAGCTCCGTTTGAAGGAGCTCACGAGCGGACCCGAACGCCTCCGTCCAGCCCTGATGCAGTCTGAATGGAGCGGATCCGCTCAGACTGCATCAGTCTGGCGGTGTTCAGCCTCCGCTCCGCTCGCCTCCGCACGGACAGGCGGACAGCTGAACGCTGCTTGCAGCGTTCAGCTGTCCGCCTGGCCGTGCGGAGGCGAGCGGATCCGTTCAGACTTACAATGTAAGTCAATGGGAACGGATCCGCTTGAAGATGTCACCATATGGCTCAATCTTCAAGCGGATCCGTCCCCCATTGACTTTACATTGAAAGTCTGAACGGATCCGCTCAGGCTACTTTTACACTTAGAATTTTTTCTAAGTTATTAATGCAGACGGATCCGTACTGAACGGAGCCTCCGTCTGCATTAATATGATCGGATCCATTCAGAACGGATCCGATCGAACGCTAGTGTGAAAGTAGCCTTAGTTGCAATGGCATGTAAAAAGTTGCAAAACCAGGTTTGCATTTTTTTACATCAAATTTGTGGCATAGGAGGGATGATAATTTTCCACCTTTGTGTTTAATGCTTCTTTTATGCTTTGTTTTATATGATGTTTTCACCAGCATTTTACACTGATATTTTAAGGATTTTGAGGATAAAAATCTGCTGACAGATATTAAAAGTCTATGGTAAACATGAAAAGTGTATGTACACATCAATTCATTTTTTCAGGCTCAACATGATTTGGTTATGGCACTTTTTCTAAAATGTATTCTCACAGGCTTCTCTAAAAATTTTAAAATGCACGCTTAAAGTGTTTTGGTCCCTTAACAAGTCCCTAGCATCCCTAGCGCCTTCTGACGTCTCTCCCTGCACTAAGATGCTGTGAAATGATTCCTCCCTATCCTTTTCTTGCAGTTTCAACAATCTTTTTTTCTATTTTTTTTTTAACAATGATATTTTTCCTATTGCTGTCCCTAACGGCTTCTCACGTCTGTCCCTGCACTCAGAAAACTGGAAAATGTCTGAAGCTAAGATGGCTGCGGTATTTATAGGCCTGTGACATCACAGGGCTGGCTGCATGCATGTCAGTCTGGGTGTAATGTAATGGTTTACATCTTGTGGTGAACCCTCTGTATTCACTCTGGGGAAGTCTTCTCTTGATTGTTGACTTTGACACACATACACCTACCTCCTGGAGAGTGTTCTTGATCTGGCCAACTATTGTGAAGGGTGTTTTCTTCACCAGGGAAAGAATTATTTAGTTATCCACCACACTTGTTATGTTTTTGCTATCTCTCTGATGGTTTTGCTTTGTTTTTTTCAGCCTAATGATGGCTTGCTTCACTGATAGTGACAGCTCTTTAGTTCTCATCTTGAGAGTTGACAGCAACAGATTCAAAATGCAAATAGCACACTTGAAATGAACTCTGGACCTTTTATCTGCTCATTGTAATTGGGATAATGAGGGAATAACACACACCTGGCCATGGAACAGGTGAGAAACCATTTGTCCCATTACTTTTGGTCCCTTAACAAGTGGGAGGCACATATGCAAAATGTTGTAATTCCTACACCGTTCACCTGATTTGGATGTAAATACCCTCAAATTAAAGCTGACAGTCTGCAGTTAAAGCACATCTAGTTTGTTTAATTTCAAATCCATTGTGGTGGTGTATAGTGCCACAAATGTTAGAATTGTGTTGACGTCCCAATATTTATGGACCTTACCGTAGCTCTGTCTTTCCATCAATTTGTTCTTTTTATTGGGTTGCAAGTGCTATGTTGAAAAGACTTTAGTGGCCTATTTTAGTACACAAAGAAAAAAATATATGCACTTCACTACAGTGATTTGTGTTGAAGTGTTTAGTGGCCTATTTCAGTGCAAAAAGAAAAATACATACACCTTTCACTTCTGCAGTTATATGTGGTGAAAGCGTTTTGTGGCTTATTTCAATACAAAAAGAAAAATAGGGGAATAACAAATTCCTTCCGGACTCCAATCAGGCAATCAGAATAACTCCCTGGATCAACGATCTCTCTCTAGTAGCTATAGCCTGTAACATTATTACACTCCAGAAATACATCCAGGCCCCTCTTTATTGTACTCACCATCACCACCTCCTCAGGCAGAGAGTTCCACAGTCTCACTGCTCTTACCGTAAAGAATCCTTTTCTATGTTTGTGTACAAACCTTCTTTCCTCCAGACGCAGAGGGTGTCCCCTCGTCACAGTCCTGGGGATAAATAGATGATGGATTAGATCTCCCCTCATTCGTCTTTCTTCTAAAGTGAATAGCCCTAATGTTGATAATCTTTCAGGGTACTGTAGTTGCCCCATTCCAGTTATTACTTTAGTTGCCCTCCTCTGGACCCTCTCCAGCTCTGCTATGTCTGCCTTGTTCACAGGAGCCCAGAACTGTACACAGTACTCCATGTGTGGTCTGACTAGCGATTTGTAAAGTGGTAGGACTATGTTCTTATCACGGGCATCTATTCCCCTTTTGATGCAACCCATTATCTTATTGGCCTTGGCAGCAGCTGCCTGACACTGGTTTTTGCAGCTTAGTTTGCTGTTTATTAAAATTCCTAGATCCTTTTCCATGTCAGTGTTACCAAGTGTTTTACCATTTAGTATGTACAGGTAACTTGCATTATTCCTTCCCATGTGCATAACTTTACATTTGTCAGTGTTAAACCTCATCTGCCAATTATGTGCCCAAGCCTCCAATCTATCGAGATCGCTCTGTAGTAGTATACCATCCTCTTCAGTGTTAACTACTTTACACAGTTTAGTGTCATCTGCGAAAATTGATATTTTACTATGCAAGCCTTCTACAAGATCATTAATAAATATATTGAAGAGAATAGGGCCCAATACTGAACCCTGAGGTACCCCACTAGTGACAGTGACCCAATATGAGTGTTTACCATTAATAACCACCCTCTGTTTTCTATCACTCAGCCAGTTACTTACCCACATACAGACATTTTCTCCCAGTCCGAGCATTTTCATTTTATATACTAACCTTTTATGTGTAACAATATCAAATACTTTGGAGAAGTCCAGATATATACGACATCCATTGATTCACCGCTGTCAAGTCTAGAACTAACCTCCTCTTAGAAACTGATTAAATTAGTTTGGCATGACCAATCCCTCATGAAGCCATGCTGATATGGCGTTATTTGCTTATTTCCGCTGAGATGCTCTAAGATAGCATCTCTTAGAAAACCTTCAAACAGTTTACCCACAACAGATGTTAAACTTACCGGCCTATAGTTTCCAGGCTCTGTTTTTGGACCCTTTTTGAATATTGACACCACATTTGCTATGCGCCAATCCTGTGGGACATTCCCTGTCAGTATAGAGTCTGTAAATATCAGAAACAAGGGTCTGGCTATGACATTACTTAATTCCCTTAGGATACGGGGGTGTATGGCATCCGGTTCTGGCGATTTTTCTATTTTAATATTTTTAAGTTGCTGTTTTACTTCTTCCTGGGTAAGACAGGACACTTTTAATGTGGAATTTATTTTTATTTTTAAATTCAGCATTTCATCTGAAAGTTTATTTTCCTCAGTGAATACATTGGAGAAAAAAATATTTAACAGTTTTGCTTTCTCCTCGTGGCTCTCTGCGACTTCCCCCTCATTGCTCTTTAAAGGTCCGACACCTTCAGATTTATACTTTTTAACATTTATATAATTGACGAACATTTTAGAGTTAGTTTTACTCTCTTTGGCAATTAATCTCTCGGTCTCTAGTTTGGCCACTTTTATTTGTTTTTTACATGTTCTATTTTTTTTCCTTATAGTTTTTCAGTGCTTCCGTGCTACCCTCCTGTTTTAGTGATTTATATGCTTTCTTTTTGTCATTTATTGCTTTCTTTACATTTCTATTTATCCACATTGGTTTCTTTTTGTTCTTTAACCTTTTATTCCCATATGGTATGTACCTCTCACAATGAGATTTTAGGATGCTTTTAAAGATATCCCATTTTGTGGCTGTATTTTAATTTTCTCAGGACTTTGTCCCAGTTAGTTACGCCTATAACCTCTCTGAGTTGGCTAAATTTAGCTTTTTTGAAGCTTGGTATTTTTATTCCTCCTTGTAGAAACGCTCTTTTGAATGATAATTGGAAGGTTATTACTTTATGGTCACTATTTTCCAGGTGCCCCCCAGCTTGCACCTATGTTGTTCTGTCAGGCCTATTGGTTAATACTAAGTTCAGTATGGCTGTCCCTCTAGTCGGGTCCTGAACCAGTTGGGAGAGGTAATTGTCTTTGGTTATTGCCAAGAACCCTTATCAGATGTACAGGTTATAGTTTCCCAGTTTATATCTGTGAAGTTGAAGTCCCCCATAATAACCCCCTTATTATGATTTGCCGCCTTGTCTATCTCATTTAGTAGTAGATTTTCTGTGGAGTCTGGTATATTAGGTGGTTTATAGCTCCATGTATCTCTACCCACAGTGACTCCACCTGTTCATGTCCCTCACTTATATTTTCCCGGAGTGTGGGCTTTAGACAGGACTTTACTTAAAGGCAAACCCCCACCTTCTCCGGTTTTGACGATCTTTTCTAAACAGACTTGTACATTAACTGCCCAGCCATAGCTATCATCCAGCCATGTTTCCGTGATTCCCACTATGTCATGTCATAGTCCTCCTCACACATCACTAATTCCAGTTCCCCAGTTTTATTAATCAGGCTTCTGGCATTTGTAAATATACATTTGAGAGGTTTATGTATATTTTATACCCTACACCTTTTCTTTCTGAACTGTTTTAGTCCCTCCTTCCATTCCTCCCCCAGTACCACTACCTTGCCCCTGGTCTCTATCTGCACTATCTTCCCCTCCTATAATGTAATCCCCCCCCCCAGTCCCTGCTTACTGGAGCTTACATTCCCCTTACTGGCAGAGGAAGTGTCCGGCTGCAGCAGTGCCGTCCCTGGACTGACATCCCCCTCATCTGCCAAACGTGCAAACTTGTTGGGGTTTGTCAGATCAGGGCTAGCCTCCCTCGCACTCTTCCCTCTACGCTGCTTTCTAACTGTTACCCAGCTAGCTACCTCACTTTCCTCAGCCTCCTCTATGTCACCCTCCCCCTCATCTACCCCAAAGAGTGCTTGCTCGGTGAGAAGCAAACTCTTTTTCAAATTGTCAATGCCTCTCAGTGTTGCAGCTTGCCTGTTTAGAGACTCGATTTGCGATTCCAAACAAGTAATTTGCTCACATCTTGAACAAAGATATACACCCTCGAACGGCTGTTCCAGGACTGCATCATGCAAGATGTGCACTGGACTGCATTGTCAATTGTGCAACACATACTAAATGGGGATTACACCACAAAAGCGAAAAATACAATATAATGTAGAAAAAGCGTTTAGTAGCTTATTTCAGTACAAAAATAAAAATATATTGTCAGTTCTCTTCTGTAGTTATATGTGTTAAAAGCATTTAGTGACTTATTTCAGTACAGAAAGAAAAATATATACGCACTTCACTGTTGCAGTTTTTCGTGGTGAAAGCATATAATGGCCTATTTCAGTACAGAAAGAAAAATATATACGCATTTAACTTCTGCAGTTATATATGGTGAAAGTGTTTAGCGGCCTATTTTAGTACTGAAAGAAAAATATATATACGCACTTGGCTGTTGCAGTTATTTATGGTGAAAGTATTTAGTGGCCTATTTCAGTACAGAAATAAAAATATATACTCACTTCACTTTTGCAGTTATTTGTAGTGAAAGCGTTTAGTGGTCTATTTCAGTACAAAAATAAAAATATATTCCTAGTTCACTTCTGCAGTTATATGTGTTGAAAGTGTTTAGTGACCTATTTCAGTACAAAAAGAAAAATATATACGCATTTCACTGTTGCAGTTATTTGTGGTGAAAGTGTTCAGTGGTCTATTTCAGTACAGAAATTAAAATTTACAGCATACGCATTTCACTGTTGCAGTTATTTGTGGTGAAAGAGTCTAGTGGGCTATTTCATTACAAAAATAAAAATATATACGCATTTTACTTCTGCAGTTATGGTAAAAGCATTTAGTAGCCTACTTCAGTACAGAAAAACATATATATATATATATATATATATATATATATATACGCATTTTACTTCTGAAGTTATTTGTGGTGAATGCTTATTTCAGTACAAAAAGAAAATTATCTACACACATCACTGCTGCAGTTATTTTTAGTGAAAGCATTTAGTGTCCTATTTCAGTACAAAAAGAAAAATATATTCTCAGTTCACTTCTGCTGTTATATATGTTGAATGCGTATAGTAGGTTATTTAAGTAAAGAAACAAAAATATATACACACTTCATTGTAGCAGTTTTTTGTGGTTAAAGCGAACAGTGGCCTATTTCAGTACCAAAAGAAAAATATATATGCATTTTACTGGTGTAGTTATTTGTAGTGAAAGCATTTATGGGCCTATTTAAGTTCAGAAAGAAAAATATATACGCATTTCGCTTTTGCAATTATTTGTGGTGAAAGCGTTTAGTGGCCTCTTTCAGTACAGAAAGAAAAATATATACGTAGTTATGGACGAACATAAGCCGGGATGATACGCGAACGCGATCAAATGTTCACGAACGGCAGGTTGGCGTCGGGCGCTATTCACTTTAACGGAAGGTGAACCTGAAAAACCTTCAGGTCATATTTGCAGGCACCAAATAATTACTAGAAATGCACAAATCAACCCACAACATAGACAGAGACATGCTAGAGTGGGATCAATGGCAAAAATTCACACAAAAAAAGATGTATTTTAATCAGGGGCGATTTTTATGCGTCTTAAATGGGAAACTCTTAAAAATGTGCCCTGCTGGAGCCTAGAAAATTTTTATTTTAGGCCACGGGAGTACAGGCCCCAAACATTAGGCATTCACTGGACAGAAAACATCAAGTGATTACGTGGCTGGAGGTATATTAGACAATCATTGTATATCAATTTTACTGCAGACCAGTGGAGTACAGGCCCCAAACATTAGGCATTCACCGTACAGAAAAGAACAATTGATAATGTGGCTGGAGGTATATTAGACGGTCATTGGATAACAATTTTACTGTAGGCCAGTTAGATTACAGACCCCAAAAATTATGCATTCACCGTGCATAAAAGATCAAGTGATTATGTGGCTGGAGGTACATTAGACGGTCAATGGATATCAATTTTACTGCAGGCCAGTGGAGTACAGGCCCCAAACATTAGGCATTCACCGGACAGAAAACATCATGTGATTATGTGGCTGGAGGTATATTAGACGGTCATTGGATATCAATTTAACGCAGGCCAGTACAAAAACATATATTTAAAAGAACTAAAAATATAAAATTGGATTAAAAACATGGCTAACGAAATACCCCCTCTTGAATGAACCCCAAATGATAATAGATGAAATTCGATAACACGTGGTCATCACAGGTGTTGAATTCCTCCAAGTCCCCAACAATTAGGCATTCACCATACTGAAAAGTTTAATTGATAATGTGGCATGAGGTACATTAGGAGGTCACCGTATAACAATTTTACTGTTAGCCAGTTAGATTACAGGTAGAGTTGAGCGAACTCTGTAAAGTTCAGGTTCGTACCAAACTTTAGGGTTTTCGGCACCCGGACCCAAACCCGAACATTTACATAAAAGTTTGGGTTTGGGTTCGGTGTTCGGCGATTTTTATGGCGCTTTTTGAAAGGCTGCAAAGCAGCCAATCAACAAGCTTCATACTACTTGCCCCAAAAGGCCATCACAGCCATGCCTACTATTGGCATGGCTGTGATTGGCCAACTGCAGCATGTGACCCAGCCTCTATTTAAGCTGGAGTCACGTAGCGCCGCCCGTCACTCTGCTCTGATTAGTGTAGGGAGAGGCTGCAGCTGCTGTGAGGGAGAGATCAGGGAAAAATCTTATCAAGAACTGGTTTATGTACTCAGCAATCTACAGAAAAAGCCAGATTTATCACGACTCTGACAGCTCACTCCACTTTCACATATGGCTAAAGTCAGTTTTAGCCAAGTCAGATTTATGATCGCTCCTTTAAGACTGTAATAAATGTGGTTTGACGGTAGCAGTTTATCCGTCAGTAAGCAGCTTTACAAAAGTCGCACGTTTTTATGAAAAAGTCGCATGTTCTATTAAAAAGTCTCATAAGATAAGCATGGTCCTCACTGGAGTGAAGTTGCGACTTTTTTGCGACTTTTTTGCGACTTTTAAAAAAAATCCCAATAGTACATCTGTCTAGAGATTCATTTACATACGAAAACACGCCCACTTTCAGAAAACTGGCGAGCATAGTGCAGACCAGAAAAAAGTCGCAAATTTGTGTGCAGTTTTAGCCTTTTGGGACTTTTTTGCGACTTTTCCACTCCACAAAAGTGACTTTGCCTAATGATATATCTGGCCCAAAGTGTTTTGTGGGTGCAGTGCACAATTTTTTTAAGCCAGCCCTAAGCCAACTACTGCTGAAAACTAACTTTTAGTTAGTCAATATCAATACATGATCGGCAGCCATTTTATGCAACAATAGTGCACCAGCATAGGCTATCTGCCAGAAATACAGCTTTTGCATACTGGGGTGAAAAAATCCTCTAAAATACTGCACTTCTGGGATTAGACAAGCATAAGTGACTGTCACATTTAGGACAAAAATACAGCTTTTTGGTTAGGGTTAAAAAAAGCCTCTAATATACTGCACATCTGGGATTACACGTGCATAAGTGACTGTCACATTTAGAACAGAAATACAGCTTTTTGGTTAGGGTGAAAAAAACCTGTAATATACTGCACATCTGGGATTACACATGCATAAGTGACTGTCACATTTAGGCCATAAATAAGGCTTTGGCATACTGGGGTGAAAAAAGCCTCTCACATACTGCACATCTGGGATTACACGTGCATAAGTGACTGTCACATTTAGGACAGAAATATGGCTTTTCGGTTACTGGTGTGAAAAAAGCCTCTGAAATACTGCACATCTAGTGCCAATCAATGGTGGGGTTATGTTTAGTGAGCCAGGGTAGCCCCAACACTAGAGGAGTAGGCAAACCGCTAAGGATGAAACATGACACATCCTCAACATGAGCATCACTCACAATTAAACGGATATTGTGAACTATGCCCTTTAATGATTTCTGAGAAAGTGGAGCGGAATCAATAGCAAAAACAGGAATATCCTTTCCCAAAGTGCGCACCTGGAAACCATGAGTTATTGCAAATTGATTATCAATGAGATTGACAGCTGCTCCACTATCCACAAAAATCTCACAAAAAATGTTCTTGCTCTCTAGCGCCACCCTAGCCGGCAGGACAAAACTGGAACTACAAGCAAACGGAAAACCTTCAATTTCCGCCTCAACCCTGCCAATAGTAACAGACGGAACATTTTTAAAAGATTTTTTCCTGTTTGTTTCTTTATTGCTCCCAGAAAACTGCCTGAATCTCCTAGAGGGACAAATATTTGCCAAATGATTTATACCTCCACAACAAAAACAAACCCTCCTATGCGAGCTGAATCTTTTATTGTCAGAAGCAATCAACCCCAGCTGCATGGGCTCCTGCTCAGAAGGGGCTGACAGCGACTGAGACCTCTGCGCACAGAACGGGACCGCCGCACTGTCCTGGAACTGAGCATGACAGGAAGGGGACATCTCTCCTCTCTCTCTAAGATGCCTGTCAATACGAACAGCCTGAGACATAGCAGAGTCCAAAGAAATAGGCCTCTCATGAAAGGCAAATGCATCTTTCAATCCCTCTGAAAGACCATGGCAAAATTGACTTCAGAGTGCAGCATCATTCCAACCAGTATCAGCTGCCCATTTCCGAAATTCTGAGCAGTATATTTCTGCGGATTGTTTACCCTGGCATAATAGACGTAGTCTAGACTCAGCCAGAGCAATACGATCCGGATCATCATATATCTGACCCAGGGCTAAAAAGAATTCATCCACTGAATGGAGAGGCCGTGCCCCCTCCGGCAGCGAAAAGGCCCAGGACTGAGCGTTACCCCTGAGCAGCGATATAATGATCCCCACCCTCTGTTCCTCATCACCAGAGGAATGGGGAAGAAGGCGAAAATGGAGTTTGCAAGCCTCTCTAAAACTGCACAAAATTCTCACTACCCCCGGAAAACGTATCCGGGAGCGAGATCTTAGGCTCAGAACAAACTCCATGAACGCCAGCTGAACCGGTCACTTGAAGCTGAGAAAAAGTCCTGTGGAGATCAGCTACCTCCAATGAAAGACCCTGAAGGCGTTCAACCAAAAGTGAAACCGGATCCATGCTTGAGACGGTTTTGGCGGCTTATAATGTCACGGACGGTGTACAGGAAACAAGACAAAGCAACATGCATATGACTGAGTGGATCCAAAGCTAAGGAACCAAAAGGGAGACCCCTGCACAAGACCTGAGACTTTCCCTGGCTGCTCAGCCTATGCAAAGATCCCAGAGGTGGATGGTTGCATATCCACGTACCTTGACTATAAAAACCCTGAACACCCTACAATAGTGAGGGGACACGACCACCGGCTCCCTACACCAGACACGGAGGGAGTCAGGGTCACCTGGGATCCAGCAAACAGAAAATAACAGATAAATGTTCAGCACTTAACTTTGTAGCAGACTGGAAAACAAGATCAGCATGCACACACACTCCAGGAATTAGTATAAGCCGCCCAGTAATGCACCATGGGGAGGAATTTAAAGGGAAGCAATCAGTCCCACTACATGACAGCTGAGAGAGGCTAACGGTATGAGGAACTGAACAGCACAACAAAGAGAACTCAAGGAGGAGGTTCTGAAAGGCTTCTGTCAGAGCTTCTCAGCTGTCTGGTTGTGACAGCTACCTCCTCCTTCTTTGCTGCCTCTACCTACAACACCACATTCACCGCCTCCTCAACCTCCGACTCCATATCCACCTCCTTCTCTGAGTTGCCGGTTAATCATTTGTAATTTTTAGTTATTTTATTTCATTTTAAGTTATTTCCCTATCCACATTTATTTGCAGAGCAATTGCCATGCTCTTAAGCATATTTTACTGTCTTTTACATCCCTCTTAGCCTTTTCAAGGACTATTTTAGAGCCATTGTAATTTAAAAAAAGTGCCAATTTTAGTGCCCTAAATTGAAAAAAATCTTATTTTCAATTGTCGGGTGACATTTTACCATTTTTGACGTATACAAACCTCTGCTGTGCCTGGGTGACAGGGGCCTAAATCTCTTAAAATCCTCTGTTGTATTGCTGGGTGACATGAACCCCCTTTTGCCGTGAATGAACCCCTGCTGTGCCTGCGTGACAGGGGCCTAAATCTCTCAAAATCCTCTGTTGTATTGCTGGGTGACATGAACCCCCTTTTGCCGTGAATGAACCCCTGCTGTGCCTGGGTAACAGGGGCCTAAATCTCTCAAAATGCTCTGTTGTATTGCTGGGTGACATTAAACCCCTTTTGCCGTGAATTAACCCCTGCTGTGCCTGAATGACAGGGGCCTAAATCTCTCAAAATGCTCTGTTGTATTGCTGGGTGACATGAACCCCCTTTTGCCATGAATGAACCCCTGCTGTGCCTGGGTGACAGGGGCCTAAATCTCTCAAAATCCTCTGTTGTATTGCTGGGTGACAAGAACCCCCTTTTGCCGTGAATGAACCCCTGCTGTGCCTGGGTGACAGGGGCCTAAATCTCTCAAAATCCTCTGTTGTATTGCTGGGTGACATGAACCCCCTTTTGCCGTGAATAAACCCCTGCTGTGCCTGGGTGACAGGGGCCTAAATCTCTCAAAATCCTCTGTTGTATTGCTGGGTGACATGAACCCCCTTTTGCCGTGAATGAACCCCTGCTGTGCCTGGGAGATCGGGGCCTAAATCTCTCAAAATCCTCTGTTCTATTGCTGGGTGACATGAACCCCCTTTTGCCGTGAATTAACCCCTGCTGTGCCTGAATGATAGGGGCCTAAATCTCTCAAAATGCTCTGTTGTATTGCTGGGTGACATGAACCCCCTTTTGCCGTGAATAAACCCCTGCTGTGCCTGGGTGACAGGGGCCTAAATCTCTCAAAATCCTCTGTTCTATTGCTGGGTGACATGAACCCCCTTTTGCCGTTAATGAACCCCTGCTGTGCCTGGATGACAGGGGCCTAAATCTCTCAAAATCCTCTGTTCTATTGATGGGTGACATGAACCCCCTTTTGCCGTGAATGAACCCCTGCTGTGCCTGGGTGACAGGGGCCTAAATCTCTCAAAATCCTCTGTTGTATTGCTGGGTGACATGAACTCCCTTTTGCCGTGAATGAACCCCCGCTCTGCATTGCTGACATTGAACTAAATTTATTGAAAACATCTGTAACTGATCGGAAGATGCGCGACTACAAGCGCACGCTGATGATAGCATTCCCACCTGACAGCGGGGGCACAGTGGAAGCACAAGGCGAAGGCAGAGGAGGAGGAAGAGGTCACCAACGCAACTGGGGCACCGCCAGCACCTGAGAAGGCAGGGTTAGCATGGCCCAAATGTAGAAAAGCTTTGTCAGCCTTGGAGGTGCTGACCTGCCCTGCAGCCAGTGTATAGTGTGAACGTGTGTTTAGCACGGCAGAGAGCATTATCACAGGCCACCGCCAATGTGGACAAGCTTACATTTATTAAAATGAACCAGGCATGGATCCCACAGGACTTGTCTGTACCTTGTGCAGAATAGACATTTATACCAGCCTCAACCATCCATTCTTGTACTCAAGTGCACTTACTCTTAGTTTTATTTTGTTATATGTCTCAATATTTTGGGGGATACCCCAATTTAAAAATAAAAAAATAACACAAATCAGTGTTGACTACCTATTCCTCCTTCACCGTCGCTTCCACCTACACCGCCACGTCAACCTACACTGCCACATCCACCCATCCACCGCCTCCTCAACCTCCTACTCCTAGATGCAGGTTGTTATTTTAAATGTTTTTGTATTTTATGTTATTTTAAGTCATTTCCCTATCCACATTTGTTTGCAGAACAGTTGCCATGCTCTTAAGCACATTTTGATGCCTTTTGCAGCCCTCTAGCCCTTTCCAGGACTATTTTAGAGTCATTTTAGTGCCCAAAAGTTCGGGTCCCCATTGACTTCAATGGGGTTCGGGGTCAAGTTCGGGTCACGAACCCGAACTTTGTTTTCAAGTTCGGCCGAACCCGAACATCCAGGTGTCCGATCAACTCTAGTTGTTAGCATTCCCAGTTGGGGGTGCAGGCACTTGTCTCTATTACACAGTTAGGCATTGTGCCCTCTGAGATGGAGTGTTATTGATGGATACTGGGTGGGTGTAGGATTCGGGCAGTGTTTGTTACTTAACCATGATGGTTATAATTTGTTGTTATTGCCTTTGTGTCTTTACCAGTTCAGTGTAATCGGGGGACACACATTGTTTCCATATTCTCTCCTGCATAATCTGTCCCCTATGGATTTTATTGTGCCTATAGTGTAATCATGGTATATAATAAACATATATACAAGTCCATGATTTGTATCACGCAAATATGTAAGAATGAAGCCAGAGATCTTAATCAATTCACAAATCCTGATAGCAGTACAGAAGTAGGCAAGGAAAGGGCCCAAAGTCTTCAAAGTGATCATGCCAGTAATCATCTAAACCTCAACCTCAAGTGTAAAGTACAGAAGTGCCACAAAGTATCCAAGAGCCCAGTGGATCAAGAGAGAAATTCTAAAAAAGAAAATGAAATAACAAGACATAAATTACCAAATGTGCAAAAAAGTTTTATATAAAAAAGAAAAAACACAATTTTCTGTGCATAATATCCAGTGAAGGTAAGTTCATTCAGGCCACACGGTGTAAGAGAGCCCAGGTTAAAAATCCACCTGGATTCAGATTTAAGTAATTGTGGGACAATACGTGCCCCCCTAATGTTGCCACGAATGAGATCGACCCCCACAATCCTCAAACCATTGTGCCTACCTCCATGATGTTCCAGGAAATGAGATGAAATTGACGTCAAGGGTTTATCCTTCTTGAATTTGTCCTGAGAAGCCAAACCAATATTGGAGAGATGTTGTTGTATCCTACATACATATCCTATCGCATCCACGCAGAACCGGAGACTCCCATCTTTCTTCTGCACCAAGACTACTGGAGCAGCCCAAGGTATTTGACTCTCCTGGATCACCCGGTTTTCCAAAATGCTGGCCACCATATCCTTCACCTCCTGGTACAGTTTAGGCAGGATTTTCCGGTAATGTTCCGTGATCAGTGCAGCATCGCCGATGGGATTTCGTGTTCAATGGCGGAAGAATGGCTCCTGAAATTCCTAAAGGGTGTCTTCCAGCATCTTCTGTTGTCCTGGAGTCAGGGTCTTGCAGTCCACCCACATCTGGGCCATGATCACTCGACCATTTCACTCCACTGTTGGGGTCTCCTTTTGATGGACCTCTACAGCATAGGTCCAGGCTGATATCTTATCTGACTGTAGCGTGAAGCTCCTTCGTCGAGGGCTATCCCCTTCGGACACATAAACTTTGGCCAGCAAGGTATTCCCAGGAACAGTTAACTCGCAGTCTTCAACATTGAGGCACCATACAGGCACACATCCATCCTTCATAATAGCGAGGGCCCGGCTACCAGTGGGTGAGTCTGCGTTTCCTCTTGGTAAGTGGGCTCGATCAGGACCTCCAGTCCATTCAGTTATCGTCCAGCCCCCACCGGCAGCATCAATATTTGTTCTTGTCAAGGTGGGATCTTTACCAGGGTCCACTGCTGCACCTTCACATGTCCAATGGGCCGACCGGCCATGTTGCTCTTTTGCAGACTACAGCTCCTCACCATCTGCTGTAGAATCTTCTGGGTTGGCCAGTGTGTGGTGGCCCGTTGCTAATATTTTGGCTCGTCTTTGGCATAGAGTTGATGGTCTAGGTCTCTCAGCACATTGATACCTAACGTCACTTCCATCCCTCTCTGGGACGAATGGTCCACCAGCACGACCCCCTTCTTGCCGACGTCTTGCCCAAACAGTCAGACCCGCATTCTGACTATCCTTCGGACATCAAGCTATCTGTTATTAGCAGCTGTCAGCCTGATGACGCTCCCGTCTTCCTGCTCCATCATATGTCCAAAGTGTCTTTTGAAGAACTCCAGAGGCATAAGGGTGCACTCCAACCCTATATTAACTAGGCAGCGTACCTTCTGGCATTCCAACTCCGCTTATATAATGGGGATGCTGGCATACAGGTCATGTTCCTCATGCTTAGGGTTTAGCTTCTGGTGTACTGCCGCAGGACGCCAAGCTACTGGCAGGACGCCAAGCTACTGCGGCGGTCAGAAGTTTAACATTGGATCAGACTTCATCTGTTCTGGGCACTTTCTGGCTATATGGCCGTACTGTCGACAAGCCCAGCAGAGGGGCCCTATTTTGACGAGCCCCTGAACTTGAGTTATCCTAGGTTGAGTGGTGTGGGGCACTGGGGTCATTTCCAGAGGCCGGGGTGATCCTGCCTTCATCTGGGACATTTCCAGCAGAAGTTCTCTCAATTCTGTCGCAGGACCTAGACCACATCCTATAAAAAAATCTGAGTCTTCAGATGCAGACAGACATCCTGTAGCATGGGTGCTACTCACTATTCTTGCTGTCACAGGCATGTGCTTTCCTCCATGAAAGCTAGGTAGATGCTGTAGAATGTCATGTCAGGGATTGTCCGGTTCATCTCTTGCCATTTGTTCTGTAAGAACTTGTTAGAAAGCCCCACTATGAACTGTTCTTGTAGTAGCCGCTCCACGTCCCAGAAGGCTCCAGTGGCCTCTCGGTCTTGCTGCTGTATTTCATTTAATGTCTCCTGTAGGGAATTGCAGTACTGCATCAGGGTCTCGCCCTCTCAATGTGATCGGTTGAAGAAGTGGCTCCGCAACTGCACTTCTTTAGTACATTCCCCCGTGCTCTAATCCCTGGGCATTCAAATAGACAAGAACTCTATTACAGCACATGAGATAGCTTCATTGGATCCTATGGGAAAATAGTACTGGCCGGCAATCTGAATCAGAACAAGTCTGTTTTCTTCCTGGTCTTCTTTGTGGCAGCCAGCATGCATACCCCCAGACAGTAAAGTTTCATTGTCATCGTCATCAGCTGATTCTTCTCCTGCTCCTACTCCTTTTCCTCCTTGTACTCCACTCCATTGTGAGACATCCATAGCATATTATAACGGCAAGGTGCACACTACTGTGGACACCTGGAGCAGTTGGTATGGACAGGGACAATATATGGATTTCACAGCCCACAGGGTCAATATTTTCTGTGGCAGTGCAAGGCAGCACCGCAGTAAGAAGGCCAGGTCCTAAAGACGCCTACACGTTTGTGCCGTTCTGGTTCTGACACGAGGAACTTATTTGCCTCCTCCACATCCTCCTCCATAGACATCCTCTTGTCCCCAATAACAGAAGGGCAGAGCATTACTTCCACTTTCCCTTCCATTTATCATATGTGTAAGGTGTGCTGATGAGAGTAGCCGCAGAACTCATTACTTGCTAAAGTGCATCAAGCAGCAAACATCCTGCTAGCTGTCTCCCGCTAACTCGAACTGGACAAGATAGCCAACGACAATGGCAGGAATATTGTGTCACTGCATTTGGCGGAAATAACACATGCTTCCTCCATGGTGCATGTGATAAATCTAGTCATGCAATACTTTAAAAAAAAAAAAAGTACAGTTACTTGCAAATGGTTCTGGCCATGTCTAGGAGACTGTCTTCGCATTTTTAGCCATTCTTATGTGGCAAGGAATGCCCTCCATGGACAGAACAGTATGCCATTGCACCTCTTGATCCGCAACATTCCAACTCGCTGGAATTCCACCTTGCATATGCTAGGGCATCTGTACGAGAAACAAAAGCGGTGAATGATTTCATCATTCACCAAACCATCTCAGCAGGGACCATGTGTTGTTTCAAGGTCAGGCAGTAGCAGCTCATCAGAGACACCTGCCGCGTAAAGAAGACTTTTGAAGAGGCAGTGGGGACAACTGCGGCATAAACTATGTCATCCCTCTGATATTTATCTTAGAGCAGATGCTCATGCTGATGCAACAAGGGATTATGGAAGTAGAACAGCTGTTGGGGACCCTCATGCAGAAAGCCCCATGGAGGGTGAGGAGCTGCACTGAAGGAGGATGAGAAGGAGGAATTGGAGTCAGTGGTGGAGGAGCAGGGTGATGATAATAATGATGATGATGATACTGACCACAATGATCATTCATCCCATTGGGGGTGGAGCCGGGAAGAACTGGGTCAGAAGCTGGTCAGAATGGCAAGCAGTGTGCTTGTGTGCTTAAGCAATGACAGGCATATAATTCACATGAAACAGTGATGATTACTAGAGCCATGCTTTTAGACCCTCACTACTAGTGATGAGCAATCACCCCATTATTTAACTCCTCAGATGCCTTGTTCTATCTATCTCTCTCTATATATATCTATATTGGGGACACAGTGATTCTAATGTCTGTAAAGCACTGCGGAATATGTCAGCACTATATAAAAACAGTATAATAAATAAATAAATAAATCCACTTTATCGAGGAGTAGCCTTCTGCTCCCGTTTTGATTTAAGAAAACCCGCCAAAGGACCTGTGGTGAGCGGGATGTTGGGGTTTTTTCTTCAATCAAGACGGAAGCAGCACTTTACAGACATTAGCATCACTCTGTCCCCAATAGAGCTCTAATTATCTAACTTCCCTATCAGTATGTCTTTGGAATGTGGGAGGAAATCAGAGTACCCAGAGAAAAAGCCACGCAAATACGGGTATAACATACAAACTCCATGCAGATAAAAATAAAAAAATATATACATAGCAGAACCCAGGACCCCAGCCCTGCAAGGCAACAGGGCTAACCTCTGAGCCACAGTGCTGCCATGGAGGCGAGGCAAGTATCATTTTATTTTTTATTTTTAGCCACCATTTTAAGAAAAACTGATTCACTACCATAAAGCGCGAGGAAATTTCCTAAACTTTAGATCAAATTCCGCTTTGGATGCTTCGATTCACTCAACACTACTCACCACCAAAGCAAAATGTGTGAAAGTTTTCCTGTAGCTGAAACACTGTGTACGCAGACCCTGTCTCACCATCTCCGCCACTACAATCAACAGAAGCAGCAGCCAGTTCAATGTCATCAACATGATGGAGCAATATTTTCATGTACTATGCCAGGCTGATGCAAATTAGAAAATGGAAATGTACCACCTCAACACCCAGGTTCAGGTTCAGTCCATGTTCTCTGACTCATGGACCTCTGGGCAGCCCTATTGGAACAGTGGCCTGAACTGGCCCAGTATGCCCTCTCTGTTCTTTCTTATTCAGCCTCCAGTGTTATCTCAGACAGAGTATTCAGTGCGGCACAAGGCATCATGACACCTAAATGAACAAAGTTGTCCTCCTCCAGTGTACAAAACATCAAGATTGTCGAAGGGAATGAGGCATGGATCCGTGAGGATTTTTACACACCTCTGACTGAAGTTAATCAACAGATCTGCTTTTGCTAACAGCGCCAGCCACTGCCGCTGTCTGCCTGCCTACCATCATGTTCTATACTGTATGGCTGCTGCTTCTGCTACCATCATGCCACTGCCGCTCTCTGCCTGCCTATCATCATGTTCTGTACCTCATAAATGCTGATGTGGCTGCTGCCATCATGCCATTGCCACTGTTGGCATGACGACCATCATGTTCATATAGTATGGCTGCTGCTACTGCCACCACCACAGCTCCTACTCCCTGTTGCTAATCTCCTACTGCCACTACCATTACTGCTACAGAACCACCACTATCTGGTCACAACAATCCACTTTTTTCCTATAACATCATGTGTGTTTAACCCCTTCCCGACATGTGACGTACTATTACGTCATGGAAGTCAGTGACTTCCCGCATTTTGATGTAATAGTACGTCATGGTGATCAGGTGGGCATCGGGGCGGTGCACGCCCGATCACTGCAGAGGCCTGGCAGTCCCTGATAGCAGGGCCCCTACTGTATCCATCAGATTTGCTGTTTACAGCGATGCCAGCGGATTAACGCCTTCTATGCCACGGTCAGCGCTAACCGCGACATAGAAGGGGTTTGCTGTGGGTGAGGGAGCCCATCGAGTCCCCTACCTGCCGTGGCGGGGGACCCGATGGATGACAAGGCAGCCTGATGCCGTTCAGAGGCTTCCCAATGCCTTGCACGGCATTGGGACCTGCCTTCTAGGGGTGCCGAGGAGCTGGGTCTCCTCAGGCTGTGTCTCCTAGGCAACCTGTTAGTGTATTACTCTGTGTGATATGCTAACAGGCACAGATGTATTGTAATGCATTGCAGAGGGGATCAGACCCGAAAAAGTTGAAGTCCCTGAGTGGGACAGAAATAACGTTTAAAACAAAAGTAAAAAAGAGTGTTTTTAATTAAAAAAAAGTTTGAAAGAAAAAAAGGCCCCTTTCCCCAGATTTCATAATAAAAATTTGAAAAAAAAAGGAAAAACACACATGTTATCGCCGTGTCTGTAACGCCCGGCTCTATAAATATATCACCAGCTCTATAAATAAGATCCAAGCAGTCTGATAAACAACATAAAAAAAAACATTAAAAACTGTCAAAAAAAGCCATTTTTTTCACCTTACATCACAAAAAGTGCAACACCAAGGGATCAAAACGGTGTATGCCAAACAAAATGGTACCAATAAAACAGTCACCTCATCCTGCAAAAAATAAGACCCTACATAAGAAAATAGCTAAAAATAATAATAATATATAGCTTTCAGAACATGGAGACACTAAAACATTATTTTTTTCTTTCAAGTATGCTATTATTGTGTTAAAGTAAAATAAATTTTTTTTTAAAGTATACATATTAGTTATCTCCGTGTCCGCAACAACCAGCTCTATAAAAATATCACATGACCTAACCCCTAAGGTGAACACCATAAAAAAATAAAAGTAAAAACTGTGTAAAAATAATAATAATGTTGTCACCTTACATCACCAAGTGACCAAAAAGACATATGTCCCCCAAAATGGTACCAATAAAACTGGCACCTTTTTCCCTAGTTTCCAAAATGGGGTACATTTTTGGGAGTTTCTACTGTAAGGGTGCATCGGGGGGCCTTCAAATCTGCCTTCCAAAAACCATGTGGGATTCGTTTTCTTCTGCACCCTGTGCTCTTACATCGGTTTACGACCACATGTAGGGTTTATGTAAGCCGCAGAATCAGGGTAGTACATTTTGAGTTTTGTTTGGCTATTAACCCTTGATGTGTCAAAGAAAAAAATGGATTAAAATGGAAAATCTGCTAAAAAAGTGAAATTTAGACATTTCATATTCATTTTCCTTTAATTCTTGTGGAACACTAAAGGGTTAACAAAGTTTGTAAAATCAGTTTTGAGTAACTTAAGGGGTGTAGTTTCTACAATGGGATCATTTATGAGGGGGTTCTACTATGTAAGCCTCACAAAGTGACTTCAGACCGGAAATGGTCCTTAAAAAGTGGGTTTTGGAAATTCTCTTTAAAATTTTAAGAATTGCTTCTAAACTTCTAAGCCTTCTAACGTGCTAAAAAAAAAAAAATGATGCCAACATAAAATAGACATATGGGGAATGTTAAGTAATAAATATTTTATGAGGTATTACTTTCTGTTTTAATAGAAGAGAAATTGAAATTTTGAAAATTACATTTTTTTAAAAAAATTTGGGATTTTTTCATATATAAATGTGAAATATATTAGGCAGAAGGATGAAGACTGGCCCAGGGTAGAAGGAATTAAACACCATTTGTCCCTGATAAGGGCCAATTTTTGGATGCTTTTGAATATGAAAAAGCATAACATCAACCATGCGTTTACCTATAGCTGTGTCAATGTCATGCTGACATTATTTAATATTGCTGTCCATAACCTATAACAAAAAGCTAGTCCGCATGGAAAATAACAAAATTCCTGATCTTTATTATATTTGCCAGAAAACCCATTTTAGGGAGTCAGGAAGAGTAAAAAATCAATTAGGGAAAGCCAGAAATCATTCAAGCTATGTGTTCTATTGCCAGGGAGAGTGAAGGGAAACAGTGGCGTGCCTGGGGGGCGGGGGAAGGGTGGTCTGCCCCAGGTGCCATGTCTCAGGGGGGTGCCAGAAGCAATGAGTGCTTCCATCAATACAGAAGGATGCACTGATTGTTTTCCCCTTTATAAGATGCAGTGCATCTTATAAAGGGAATACTAGAAGTGAGCGCTTCCATAATGGGTGCGCTCACTAGTCTGCAGGAGGAGGGGGAGAGAAGCGATGTGAGTGATGTACAGTAATTAACTCTTATCCCGCTTGCTCTTTCCAGAGTCCGCGCTGCTGTGTCCTGGCTGCCTGCAGCGTGACTGCAGCGCCGGCCCTGAGAAGAGAAGACAGCCAAGACAGGGAGAGGTAAGTATTACAGTCTGATCTGAGGTCTGATATGGAGGTCTACTCGCAGTCTGGAGAGGTCTAATGGGGTCTGGAGTGGTCTAATGGGGGTCTGGGTCTAATGGGGTCTGGAGTGGTCTATGTGGGGTCTGGAGGTTTGACTGGGGGGTCTGGAGGTCTGACTGGGGGGTCTGGAGTTGTATAATGGGGGTCTGAAGGTCTGACTGGGGGGGTCTGGAGTTCTAATGGGGGTCAGATATGGGGGTCAGGAGGTCTAATGGGGGTCAGATATGGGGGTCTTAAAGTCTGATATGGGGTATGAGGTCTGATATAGGGGTCTGCAGGTCTAATTGGGGTCTGGAAGTCTAATGGGGGTCTTATTTGAGGTCTGATATTGGGTTGGGGTCTTACATGGAGGTCTAATGGGGGTCTGATCTGAGGTTTAAAACTGGGGTCTTATATGGGGTCTGACATAGAGGGTCTAAAGGGGGTTTGGTGTGAGATGGGGGGGATCTCATTTAGGGTTTCATATGGGGGTCTGATCTGAAAGGTAAGGGGGATATTTTTGTACCAGTATTTTCAGGGGGACTGTTTCTGCAGGAAAGTATTGGGGAGCACAGTGGGCACAGTATTGGGGGTGGCAGGACTGGGGTGTTAAGAAGGTGGGAGGATGATGGAAAAGTAAGAAAATAAGATCTCTGTTAACTCTGCAGAGATGAGGCACGGCTGAAAGATGTCTAACAGGAGAAGAAGTGGAAAGAGAATATCTACATCAGAGAAGAGAAGTCACTAGATGTAAGAGGTATGTGGCGCTGTATTATCCTGTAGCGCTGTATGTATTGTTTTCCAGGTATTTCTTTAAAGGGGTTGTCCACTTTTATTTTTTGTATGAGTGCTGCCTTCTCTGCTCTGTTTACTTGCTCATCACTGCAAATGCTACAGCGAGCAGGTGAACAGAACAGAGAAAGCAGCTCTATGAGTGCTGCCCTCTCTTCAAACAACTAGGGGCTGGGGGCACAGAGGGCATTACTACTATGTAGAGGGAACAGAGGGCATTACTAATGTGAAGGGGGCACAATGGGCATTACTACTATGGAGGGGGCACAGAGCCAGAGGACATTATTACTGTGAATGGTGCACAGTGGGCAATATTATTGTGAAGGGGCACAGTGGGCATTATTACTGTGAAGGGGCACAATGGGGATTTCTACTATGGAGGAGGCACAGAGGGCATTACTAGCACAGTGGGCATTACTGTGAAGGGGCACAATGGGCATTATTACTATAAAGGGGGAACAGTGGGCATTATTACTATAAAGGGGGCACAATGGGCATTATTACTATGACGGGGACACAATAGGGATTATTACTGTGAAGGGGGCACAAAGAGGGCATTACAACTGTGAAAGGGGCACAGAGAGGGCATAACTACTGTGAGGGGGCACACATCTGTACAAAACTACTGTGAAGGTTGTACAGTGAGGGCAATACTACTGTGAGGGGGTACTATTTTTTTTCAAGTATAGGGGGAGTGCCAGAGAAAGGCCCGAATGCCAACACCCTAGGCCTTTTTTTAAAGGGGGGTGGAAGTAGCAAAACCGGACCAACACATGTTCTACCATCAATCTAGCATAGCATATAAAATACTTGTGAGAACTCTGCATCAGGTCACCTCCTATATTTCATTTATATTTTTTAGGTTTTAGTTTGAAAAACCGTATACATCAGTGATTGAGAACGAAATATTGGGGCTAAATCCACACACACAGTTCAGTTCCAATTTTTTTTTGCTGTCGCCTGCATAATGCCACCGATGCCATCATGCCACTGCTGTGACCTGCCGACCATCATCTTCCATAAGGATGCTTCTGCCTCCATCATGCTGCTGCATTTTTGCCAACATGTACCATATGGCTTCTACTGTAGCCGCCACTGCCTCAGCTGCTGCTGCTCCTCACTGTTAATCCCTTACTGCCACCACCATTAACACAAAGCATCTACTGCCAATATCACTACTACTACTATTGCTACTAATAATAGACAGTCTTGTACCGTATGTTCAATGGTATACAGCTCCTGCAGCCATTGTTGCCGCCGCATGCCACTATATCCGTACCTAACCCTTTCCACATTGCACTGCCACTGCTCCTAATTAAAAGGGAAACCTTTTTAGGCTTGATCACAACAAGCCACTTTTTCTTCTGACAATCAACCCTTATACATGTTGTATGGGCAGGCATTCTGACCCTGTCAAGGCATAATTATTGGACGCCCTTTTATTTTATTTTTATCCCATAACACCGTATGTATCTAAACATCAAGTAATCATCATCAATTTTCATAAAAAATCTTATGAGAAATTGTTGTTATATACCAACTTTTAGGACAATTGGAGAAACTTCCATTCATGTAGAATCAATTTGGGTACAAATCAAACTTTTAGAATTCTAAGAAGTTTGCGCTTCTCTACTCAATATCACTCCTAGGAGTCCTTTCAAAATTAGAGCTCATGCACACGAACGTATTTTCTTTCCGTGTCCGTTTAGTTTTTTTTGCGGACCATATGCTGAACCATTTATTTCAATGGGTCCGCAAAAAAAAATGAAGTTATTCTGGAAGCATTGCGTTTCCGTATGTCCACAAAAAAATAGAACTTAGTCCTATTATTGTCCGCATTACTGACAAGGATAGTACTGTACTATTAGGGGCCAGCTGCACCATTCTGCAAAATACGGAATGCAAATTCGTATTTTGAGGATCTGTTTTTTTGCGGACCGCAAAATACATACGGTTGTGTGCATGAGCCCTTACTCTTCTTTTTCCTCAGAAATCATATATGTAAATATGTATCACAGAGCTCAACTTCTTTCCATCTATCATATCCAGCTCTTAGATAGGGCAGCGAAAATCAGCTGACAGGTTTACTGTGGTATTTTGTGGGTGGTATTTTCAAAACTGCAAACATCCCTTTCGTCTTTCCCCCCTTCCCCCCATTTAATAAAAGGCTGGTAATATTTGCATTCAGCACATATTAACAGCATTCTGGATTAAGATTTACCCTTCAGTGTGAGATGTGCAATACTGCAGCTGCAGGGTGATGTTGGAGGGAGTAATACATTACCCCAGAGGTAACAGCAGTTAAACACAGTTGACAAATGTTACACGTACTTGCTTATATAAAGAACTATCCAGTGTTATTTTAATCTGAGCCTTCTGTCCATTTACTGAAAGTTTGTGGCATAACAATCCTCTTGTTTCCATTTATCTCCGTTTATTGATGTCCCTTTTGGTGTCAGTACAGGCAATCAATTTCTCTGCCACTTTGGAAGCTAAAGGAAATGTTAAGTGAAGTTATGGGAGATAGTGTGAACAGTCAGCTTTCTCCTCAGCTAACTTTCCCAATAATATATTGGCATTGAATCTCATAAATCTTGTGAGTGACCCCAATGAACTCTTTAGTTTAGACCTCACTAAAAATGTTCTTGCCTCTGGTTAGTTTTATCAGTCTTTCCACTGACAAGTAAAAAGTTCAACACATGTACAAAGCAGATATACCTATAATCACTCTTAACCAAATGGTACAAAGGAAAGGCAAGGCAAAGGGAGATATTGGCTGTCACTTTAGTATGCTGCTTAAGTGCCATTCCATCAATTATGCACCATTTATCTTTCCTGGCAAGTAAATTATCTAACATTTGTGGCAGAATTGATCATTGGAATGTGTGAACTCTATAAAACAAAGGCTCGGAGATAATAAATAATACAATGCCTAGTTTCTCCAGTTTCATAAATGTTGATAGGTCCATGAGGAGCTAGAGTTCTACATTTCTGATAATTAGTCCAATAGATTGTCCCAGATGGGGAAAAAATCATCTAGGAATGTAAACCACAAATTTTTGGATTCAAAAATACAACATAAAATTCTCGCATCTGTTCTCCACTCGCTTTAGGACCTAAAGTTCACTTTATCTCTCATAAAATCTTCTCATCTTATTCCTAATACTTCACCTACGCTCTTGCCTTGACTTGGTCAGACTAATTTTCATGGTTAAACTGAAGCTGCATGCTTGTCATCTATTCTGTACATCTTTCCATTTTCACTTAAAGGGGTTTTCCAAGATTACAAAAAACTTGCCTGCTTTCTTTCAAATATAGTGCCACACCCGTTCACTCCACAGGTTGTCTGTGTTAGTGTATTACATACTGACAGGAGAGGTGCAGTTTCTGGAAGAAATCAGCCATATTTCTCTAATTGTGGGCAACCCCTTTAAACTTTCCTACACTTTCCTACACTAAAGGCACATGGAAGTTCACAGGGTTAAAGAGGACCTTTCACCGATCCTGACATTGTGAACTAAGAATACAGACATGGAGAGCGGTGCCCGGGGATCTCACTGCACTTACTATTATCCCTGGGCGCCGCTCCGTTCTCCTGCTATGCCCTCCGGTATCTCCAGGTCACAAAGTTATGGGAGGCGGAGACTGCCCTTGTTCTTCTGTAGCGCTGGCCAATTGCATTGCAGAGCTCACAGCCTGGGAGAAAATAACCTCCTAGGCTGTGAGCTCTGTGCTGCGATTGGCCAGCGCTAGAGCAGAACAAGGGCAGACTCCGCCTACCATAACTTAGTGATTGAAATCTCCACCTACTATAACTTAGTGGCCGGAGATACCGAAGCCTATACCGGGGGAACAGAGCGGCGCCCAGGGATAATAGTAAGTGCAGTGAGATCCCCGGGCGCCGCTCTCCATGTCTGTATTCTTAGTTCACAGTGTCATAATCGATGAAAGGTCCTCTTTAAACCCTTTCTTTCATGCCTTTAAAGTGCCTTCTTTGTCATCTTGTCAAAATTTAGATTTCCTGGTAGATATATGTCTCTTCATTTAAAGGGGTTGTGGAGTGCTACAATATTGATGACCTATCCTCAAGATAGGTCATCAATATCCGATCGGGTCGGGGGGTCTGAATCCTGGCACTCCCACTGATCTGCTGTTTAAAGAGGTAGTAGTGCTTGTGCTTGAAAATTACCCGCATGCCATCTCCTTTGCAGAAGCGCCGCAGTGTAATTACAGTACTTTCACTTGAATGATATGAGCAGATGTAATTACACTGCATCCCCTCTACAAAAGAGACGGCACACAGGTCATTTTTTTAAGCGCTAATTTTCAATGTTGTAGCACTGAACAACCCCTTTAAATGCTCTATAGTATGGCTACTAATATTAATGATGCATTACTAGTTTAGGTGGCTGTGGTCAGAAGAAGGTATCATAACTCTCCTGTACAGTGAAGGATGGAGACGGTAAAATGGTGTCTGTTCTGTGAAGGACATTTGGAGATTGTAGGCAGTAGGCATATAAACTGGCATTATAGCCCGCTTCTTAACTGAGCAATGTTTTTTCAAACACAGTATAGCATTTTAAGGATAGTGTTCGGCTTTATGTGGGTTGAGTAATATGCAACAAACAGCTATACATCTGCTCTAGAAAATGTAAGTCCCCCCCCCCCCTCCCCAAATGCATATTAAAAATACACCTGAGTCAGTAAGAAGAAAGAGTGCTTAAATGAGGAATCCAGTCAAAGTGATTTTATGCTGTGATATATATGAGCAGATCACGTTGATTTGGACCACCCCTGATAAAGAGAGGACTCTACAAAGTGCTTAAACGCCTTTGGCAAGTCTCGGATTTTTGTTACTGAAATTCTGACAAAACATCCTAGGCAAAGGGCTATTCACAATAATATCAGTATGCAATGTACAATGTTGTGCCAGGTTTCCAGTAACAGAAATCTGATCATTGCCTAAAGGGTTTTAGTATTATGTAAAGTTCTTTCACTCTAAAAAATCAGTAGTGGTCCAAGAATTTTACCAATGTGATCAGTTTCACTAGGTTTTCCTTTTAAATACAAGAATGACACAGGTGCGTACAACAAGAATATAGAAGGTAATTGGCTACTATACAGGCACTAGGACATTGTATATATTCTGGGGGTTTCTCTTCAGTGTCCTATTGCTGTGTTCCAGATGGGTATTCCCATCTGGCACCTTTATGGAATATCTCTAGGATATGTCATAAATGTTAGATAGGCCCCACCTCTGGAACCTGCTCCTATCTTCAGAAACTCATTAACAGCTATTTTCAGAATCCCTATAGTGGTGAATGCAGAGGACATGGTAGCAATAACAGAGAGCCAGTAAACATCCCATAGACTGCTAAAGTATGCTATTGCAGTCTATGGTATAAGTATTCAAATCAAGTAAACTGGCTTACATTTAGACCAGCAGTGGATGCACCAAAGTTATGTAGAGATGCCGGCCTCGGCGTATCCACTGCCAGCACAGGGGCTTATTAAGACCAGCATCTAAAATTCTGGTCTTAATAAATGACCCCCGCAAAATGCTTTATTCATCCCTGTCAACGTGATGTTTCAGTCCTGTCACAGAGTGTTGTCTTTTTTCCAGATCTTTCTGTCTATCTATCTATCTAAAAATTTTGAATCATAGCACATAGAAATATTGAATGCATAAGTATATATTGCATAATGTAAATCAAAAAAAAGTTAAATATGCGTTGGAGTATACATAATGGGGGAGATTAATGAAAGCTAGCCTAAAGAAAACTGGCTTATAACTGGCATAATTTATAACTGGCAATAGCAACTTATCAGATTCCCCCTTTCTTTTTTACAGAGCTCCTTTTGAAAATGAAAGGTTAAATCTGATTTGTAGTTATGGGCAAATAAGACAATACTCCTTTACACCAGATTTGATAACTCTCCCTAAGTGTGATTAATTTAAATAGCAATTACCCAAATTAAAATAAACCTTAAAGGGGTTCTCTCATTTAAGTAAGTTGCATTTATCATGTAGAGAAAGTTAATACAAGGCACTTACTAATGTACTGTTATTATCCATGTTGCTTCCTTTGCTGGCTGGATTCATTTTTCCATCACATTATACACTGCTCGTTTCCATGGTTACAGACCACCCTGCAAACCATCAGCTTGCACACTATAGGAAAAAAGCGTAAGCCTTTCTGGTGGCCAGGACCATGGGAATGCACATAGGCTGGTGCTTTTTCCTATATTACGCAAGCACGACCACCACTGATGGATTGCAGGGTGGTCTGTAACCATGGAAACGAGCAGTGTATAGTGTGATGGAAAAATAAATCCAGCCTGCAAAGGAAGCAATTTGGATAATAACAATATATTAGTAAGTGGCTTGTATTAACTTTCGCTACATAATAAATAAAAAAAATGCCACTTACTGAAGTGAGACAACCCCTTTAATCTTTCACCTATGCATTAGTTATTTGTAGGGTAAAATATATAACGTTCTAAATGAAGAACAATACAAAAAGAAAGGTTGAATGTAATACAATGTGTTTTACATTCCATGCTAATTCATAAATAATCACCAACATTCTGTAAAGAAAGAAAGAAGAGGTGTCTGATCTTTCAGTTTGTAGGTAAAAGCTAAAGGTTGCTGGTGCCAGATGTTTCCCCAAATGAATGTGTCCTTCCTTACATGGGCATGTACCTGTAATGCATTTTTGACCTCGCAATCAAACTGGAATTAAACTGGCTCAACAACTGCCCTCCATGACCTGCTATTGACTGCATGAACTTCTAGACTAGGGTCATTCGGGGCCCAGAAAAAGAGGTCAAAAACTGGTCAGCATTCTGCAGCCCTGGTATGAAAGACTTTACTGCTGTGATTTATGCAATTTGTACAGACAGGTTAAAGAGGCCTTAAAACATAGCACAATGTTCAGCTTACACGCCATGCTCTATTCACTTGAAAAATAAATTTTGCCTGACCAGTTAAGTCTCTAGTGGATAACTTAAATGTGCTTTTTCCTGCATGCTCTTTTTGTTAAACCTTCCCAAATTGCCTTCAAATCAATTGTTTTACATAGATTTAAAAAATAGATGTAGAATTTTAATATAATTTTAAAATTAAGCCAGCTCAGTGATTAGTCTCGCTACCTTATCTGCATGGAGATTGTACAGTCATGATAAAAAAGTGCACCCTCTTTGAATTCTATGGTTTTATGTAACAGAACATAATAATAAAAACCATCGGATCCTTAGAAGATCTTAACATTAGGTAAATACAACCTCAGATGAAGAACAACACACAACAGATTCCACAGTTTCATTATCTATTCAATAAAAATGAAGTCAAAATGGAAAAGCCGTACGGTATGTGAAAAGCTAATGTAAGTACACCCCATGAATCAATATCTTGTAGAACCACTTTTACCAGCAAACATTTGAAGTAATCATTAACTGTATGACTTTATCAGTCTCCCCCATCATTCTGAGGGAATTTTGGCCAAGTCTTCTTTACAACGTTGTATCAGTTCATTGAGGAGTGTGGGCATTCATTTATGGACAGCTTTCTTGAGGTCCCATCACGGCATTTCAGTAGGGTTGAGGTATGGACTTGATTCCTTTCCTTTCCAGACATTCTGTTGAAGGTTTGATGGTGTGCTTGGAATCATGGTCCTGTTCCCTGACCCAGTTTCAGTCAAACTTTAGCTGTAGGATAGATGAACTCACATATGGGCAGCACAATGGCTCAGTGATTAGCACTGGTGCCTTGCAGCACTGGGGTCCTGGGTTTGAATCTGTCCAAGGACAACATCTGCATGGAGTTTGTATGTTCTCCTCATGCTTGCATGGATTTCCTCTGGGTACTCCGGTTTCCTCCCTCACTTAAAAAATATACAACTAGGCAAAAATTGGCTTCCTACAAAAATGACTATAGCGTGTGTTTTGTGTCAGGGTCAAGTACTTATAGTAGCCACTGACTTCCCAGGAAGTCCACACAACCACACAACTATCCTTGCTCTTTGAGTCCCTGTGAGAAAAGCACACTACAAGTGTTTGCCATCTTCTCACGTTTGACGCTAGAATACCTTGGTATACAGAGGAGTTCATGGTTGACTCAACAACTGCAAGGTCCCCAGGTCCTGTGGCTGCAAAACAAGCAGAAATCATCACCCCTCCTCCACTGTACGTGACAGTTCGTATAATGTGTTTGTGTTGAAATGCTATGTTTGGTCCCCACTGATCAGATGTATGAAGAGAAGGCAGCGCTTGTACGAGCGATATGTTCTCCTCACTGTTTGCCCTGATCGCCGTAGACATTACAGCGGTGAGCAGGGTAATTACAGCTCCTTCATCTGAAACCCATCCCTCTGTCTCAAGTGAAAATGAGGGAGCTGTCCCATTGAAATGACTGGGATAGAGGAGTTGTAATTACACTGCTCGCCACTGCAACGCCAATAGTGTGCAGGTAAGGCTACTTTCACACCTGCGTTTAGGTGCGGATCCGTCTGGTATCTGCACAGACGGATCCGCACTTATAATGCAAACGCTTAGATCCGTTCAGATCCGTTTTGACTTTACATTGAAAGTCAATGGGGGACGGATCCGTTTGAAAATTGAGCCATATTGTGTCAACTTCAAACGGATCCGTCCCCATTGACTTAGGCTACTTTCACACTAGCGTTCGTCGGTCCGCTCGTGAGCTCCGTTTTAAGGGGCTCACGAGCGGACCCGAACGCAGCCGTCCAGCCCTGATGCAGTCTGAATGGAGCGGATCCGCTCAGACTGCATCAGTCTGGCGGCGTTCAGCCTCCGCTCCGCTCGCCTCCGCACGGACAGGTGGACAGCTGAACGCTGCTTGCAGCGTTCGGGTGTCCGCCTGGCCGTGCGGAGGCGTGCGGATCCGTGCGGATCCGTCCAGACTTACAATGTAAGTCAATGGGGACGGATCCATTTGAAGATGCCACAATGTGGCTCAATCTTCAAGCGGATCCGTCCCCCATTGACTTTACATTGAAAGTCTGGACGGATCCGTCCGAGGCTATTTTCACACTTAGCTTTTTTTTTGCCATTTTAATGCAGACGGATCCGTTCTGAACGGAGCCTCCTTCTGCATTATTATGAGCGGATCCGTTCAGAACGGATCCGCCCGAACGCTAGTGTGAAAGTAGCCTTACATTGTAAGTCTGGACGGATCAGTTTGCCTCCGCACGGCCAGGTGGACACCCGAATGCTGCAAGCATCGTTCGGGTGTCCGCCTGCCGAGCGGAGCGGAGGCCAAACGGTGCCATACTGATGCATTCTAAGCGGATCCGCATCCACTCAGAATGCATTAGGGCAGTACGGATCCGTTCGGGGCCGCTTCTGAGAGCTTTCAAATGGAACTCACAAGCGGAGCCCCGAACGCAAGTGGGAAAGTAGCCTAAACAGTGAGGACAACACAGGTCTCATATGAGCGCTACTGTACGTACTCTTCATACATCTGTTTGGCAGGGGTGCAGGCAGTCAGGCCCCCACTGATCTGATCCCGAGTATAGATTATAAACATAGGATAAGCAGAAAACCCCTTTTAAAGGGCTTCTGTCAGCCCACTAAACCCTTTTTTTTTTCCCGTTAATATTAATCCCTACACTGCAAGCTCCCTGTACATATGCTAAATATTAATTTTCGTTCTGTAGATATTGTTAAAAATCAAGTTTTATCATATGTAAATTACCTTGCTACCAGCAAGTAGGGCGGCTACTTGCTGGTAGCAGCCGCATCCTCCTCTCATCATGACGCCCCCTCCGCCGTTTGATTGACAGGGCCAGGGAACGGGTTCGTTCTCTGCTGGCCCTGTTCGAATTCAAAATATCGCGCCTGCGCCGTACCTTTCTTTAATCGGTGCAGGCGCACTGAGAGGCGGCCTCTCTCCCGGCCGCTCCATCCTCAATGCGCCTGCGCCGGGTGTAGATGTGACGTCATCGGCGCAGGCGCATTGAGGATGGAGCGGCAGCGCTTCTGGTCACGACCATGGGCGCCGTCGGCCCTTGGTCACAGACACTAGGTCCCCCCCCCCCCGGGCAGAGCCGGTCTGGTCCGGCCAGTAGATAACGATTAGCATTGATGTGGTTACTTAAGTTTGAATTTCTTTTAGTAGGGAGATGTCGCAGGAGTTACTTCCGGAGGGGTTCTTATCGTCTCGGGACAGCGGGGAGCAGCAGTCCGTGAGATCAGCGGAGTTGCCGATAAGGTTGTGGACCGTCCCTAGGCTGACGGCAGAATTATCAAGAAGGGGGATACCGTTCCCGGCCGCCGCGAGGAAGGCGGAACTTCACCACCTTCTGACTTCACAACCAGCGGCTCCTAGCCGAGATGAGGGGTCCCTCAGTGCCATTCTGACTTCCCTAACGGAGCTGCATGCTGCGGTCAACACCATGGGTACAGCGGTGTCAGACATGCAGGCTAGGCTGGAGACTGTCGAGGGCCAGCCTGCAGCGTTCAACACAGTGTTGCAGACAGGGTCTGTCGCCAGCTCATCAGCATCCGCAGCGCCGGGTGGGTCCAGCTTTTCCACAACCATAGCTCCTTCCCATTTTGTTCCTCCCAATATCCGGCAGGATATTCTGGAAGGGAAAGACATTAATTTGGCGTCCCTGCTCGTGCCAGCACACGAAGCCCCGGACAACAAGACCATATCCTGCGGAGAGGTCTCTGTTGTGCTCAAGTCTAGGGACGCACGGCTCAACAGGAAACTCAATGTTCCCGAGTTTGTGCTGGCATTCAGCCTTTACCGAGACGTGGTGTGCTCTGCTAGCCCCCTTAGAAGGGAGGAGCTGGACCTGTATTTATTCAAGATCGTCGACCTAGGGTACAAGTATGGAGGCACCGCCTTCTATGAGTACCACCGCTCCTTCTCGGCAAAGGCTGCGGCCACACTCGCTCAGTGCAAACATGTCGTAGACTGGTCTCGGATGGATACCGAGTTATTTTGCCGCCACTTTGCGGGCCTCAAGGCCCCGGCTTGTGCTGGTTGCGGTTCCTACGCCCACACGGCCGGATGGTGCTCAGAGAGCGGTAGCACAGCTGCGCCTTCCGTGTCCGGCGTTCTCCCCATCCAGCCGGCGGGCAGGGCTTCCGCGTCCAATGACAAGTTGGGGCGCCCGGTGAAATACCTCGGTAAGTCACCTTTATGCAATAATTTTAATTGTGGTCGGGGCACTCACGAAAGAAGGACTCCTACCTGCTGGCTAGCTAAAGCGGTTAGAGTTATGCCGGAACCGCGACGTTGAAGGAATAGCTGAAGGAGGCCATCCCCTTGGTGTGAAGCTGAGAATGAGGGTGGGTAGGGTGGGAGAGTTTGACACGTCGTTCATTGAAGGAGGGGCAGAGGTGCCATGATATAGGCAACCGTGCCCCTCCCACAAATACAGGCCAATGAATCGGCCTTAACACTTGTGGTCGGGGCACTCACGAAAGAAGGACTCCTACCTGCTGGCTAGCTAAAGCGGTTAGAGTTATGCCGGAACCGCGACGTTGAAGGAATAGCTGAAGGAGGCCAAAAAGAGCAACAATTCCTATCATATCGGAACGCTACAAACATTTATTCATAACACCAAATTCTGACAAGCAAGACTCATTTCAGTATATGGACAAGGAATGTAGCGGCTGAAACATGACGAACGCCAACGACCTAGTCTTATGATTATATGTGCTGGAACCCGATTCCGAACCCGCATATTGAGGACGGGTCTACTGCCAGATTAGTCAGTAAAACGCGAATATGAGTTATGAATTGGGGACAGGTAAGGTGAGTATTATGGAATGGTAGCAAAGGACTGTCGGGCGGTTTGTTTGGCAGAGAGGACAGAAGCTGTTGCAGCACGCGCACGGGGCCCCATTGATGAGAGGTCGGGAAGAAACACCTGGGTCGGGGTGCCTACCTGAGAGGTCTTGGTGATGAGTAGCGAGAGTATGTAACCATCTCTGGAAGCCGAGAGCTGACCGAGAGTGACGTATCTGCTACTGTTAGCCAGGGAGGTAAACTCGGCCGGTCTCAACCCGTAAAAGGCCAGGTACATGGCAGCTTAATTATCAACTATGCAGTGCACCGAATGGTTTTGTCTAGCAGGTCGGAAAGGTCGCGGAAAAGCTGGCCAGTGACGGGTAGCCGGCGAGTGCGTGTCTCGCAGTCGCTTCTCTCGAGACCCCTCAGAGTAGCTTTAATGGCATGGATAGAAAACAACGAACCTGGCTGGGTGAAACTCATGGCTCTAAAATGTTGCACCCCTGCGAGGTAGGACTTGACCGCGGCGTGGGATAGTTTCAGATTGGGGTGACAGTAACCTATAAACGCCAGGATGTACGGAACGAACTCAGTGTCACCTTGCGGACAGGAGTCCTGAAATCTCTGGAAGGCTCTCCAACCTGTCTGGTAGGCTCTGGCTGTATTGGGTGAGAGGGACTTGTCTAACAGTGACCGAGCGGTGGCGAGATGAGCGTCTATGGAAGGAATAGAGCAGCGTATGGCGGGACTGGACTCCCGATGACATCGGCTTCTGGACAGATCTGTGAAAAGAGGGTAATAAACGAGATAATGCGTCGTCTGCTGCGTTGTGGTTACCGGCTATGTGAAGCTATGTAACGAAACTGGTGTTGTAATGACAGAAGGACCAGGCGCCTAAGAAATAACATGACATACAGACTTAGAAGAACCACTATTGAGAAACTCGATGACGGCTGCATTATCGGACGCGAAGGACGTTGTCTGACCTGACCAACTTTGACCCCAGGTATGGGATGCTGCCACTAAGGGCTAGAGTACAAAACTGCTGAGGTACGGAAAACCCAGGAATGGAACTGACTTCGATTGGCCATCTGTCTGCTAACCAATGATTGCCAAAAATAGCTGCGAAACCTGTATTGGCAGCGGCGTCGGACAAAATTACGGGGGAGTTGCCGGATATTGTGGGAACAAAGAGCGAGATGCCATTCCATTGCGTGAGAAATGATTCCACATGTTCAAGTCAGCTATGACCATATCGCCCAGACCTATGCTGCTATCCTGGGAAGGGGCTGTAGGAAGGAGTGAAAGTAACGAGATACGAATGCCCTACCTTGCGGAATTGTACGCATGGCAAAGTTCAACATACCTAACAGGGACTGAAGCTGAACTTTATAATCACTCTAGTGGATGTGAAACTATGAACGACTTCCCTGATTCTCTGTAATTTGTCCCTTGGCAACCATGTTCTGGGTGTCCAATACTATACCAAGGAATGTGATGACTGCGGAGGGACCTTCCACTTTCTTGGGAGAGACAGGAACCCCTAATTGTCTGAAACACTCCAGTAGCAACGAAGGTCTTTGGGGGGAGCGTCAGGACGCTCAATAATTAAAAACTATTCAGGAAGTGAATAACATAGCTACAGTGGAATTCATGGACTAAATCCAGTGGAGAGCCTTGGCTAATTGGTCAAATAACCACAGGCTACTCTTAGACCCGAATGTGAGATTGAAAGCAAAATAATAAAGGTCCCTCCATTTGATGCCATGCCATTGCCAGAGGGATGGTTTGATCGGTAGTAATTTGAAGGCGTCTGCAATATCAGCTTTAGAAAGGATGGTGCTGGGACCTAACTGTAAGATAAGAGCGATGGCTTGATCTATGGTGACATATCTCATGCTAACCTCTTCTGATGGGACGAGAGTTGATGTTAAGTATGGGAACTGCTGCAACCGAACTATATTGACAACACACATGTAATTATTATCTTCTTTTAATGAACAGACTACTTAGGGTGGGCTCTGAAGCAGTTAGTACATATGTGTAGCAAGCGGCACTGACTGAAGTTACAGGACGCATGGTTGAAATTATTACAATTTGTGACCTGCCGAGTAGTTTGATGGGTCTACCCAGCTTGTCACCTAAACCAGAGGATCTGTGTGAATCGGACGGGCCGGAAACAGGACCTGTAGAACTAGACCTCTCACTCTGGGCAGCCTTATGACACCACACCGTAGAATGGTCAATTGACTGGCACAGGGAGCATGATAGTGCTTTAAGCCCGGCGAAATGCCTACAAATCTCTGAATCAATATTGGCCCAGTTAGTAAGAAACTGGATCTGACTTGAGGTGGCAGCTGCCTTGACCGAGAAGAACAATGGTAGTCGTAGAAGGAACTCCCACCGTACTTGTAGCCCAACTCTGTTATCCTGAACAAGTATAAATCCAGTTCAACCCTTCTCTCGGGACGAACTGAACAGACTACGTCTCTGTACAAACTAAAAACGAGCACAAACTCAGGTACCGTGAGCTTGCGGTTCAGCCTGTGGTCCCGGCCTTCCAGGACCACTGACACATCCCGACAGGCAATTACCCTACTGTTTTCAACAACAGATGGATCTGTGTCAGCGAGTTCTGAACAGTGACCACTGAGACTTCTACCTGCTGCTGAGGGCCTTAGTTAATGACAATAACCGGTATAACTCAGCCTTCCCAGCAGAAGCGGGATGCGAAACACCCCGTCTGGACATCTCCGTCATCAGCCTAGGGACGGTCCAAGTGCGAGGAGACGACACATTGCCCCCTTCTGACATCCTGGCGGGGTTCTTGTCGACCGAAGCCTCCACTATGTCTGAAGCGCGTGACATATCCTGTAAATACAGCATGCACAAATCAATTTCTGACTGCCAACCGACACCGGGATCATGTGACGTAAGCTGTGGGAAGGTCGAGACCCATGCAACTGTGAAGAATACGAGTGAAAAGGGACGAGAGGACCTGAGCCGAAGAGAAGCGATAGCTGAACCTAGAACACCCCAGTGATTGATGAGTCTGACGGTGGCACAACTGACCCACCACCAGAAGGAGAGAAGAGGAATAGTAACACGACACAGCTACTGCCATACTGTACCCTGATGGTTGAACAACGTGCAGAATATATTGGAAGAAGGACGACACAGATCCTGGAATAATTCATATGTAAGATCCCTGCGTACGACATACCGCCAGGCGTAGAGGCGTGTGCCCAACAATACGGAGATCCTCTAACTAGCACTGAACAAGTATATCGCCCCTTCCTTAAACTCCATCAGTGAAGCATGGGTAACACTCTATAATGATTCTTTTCTCCCCCTTTTTTTTTTTTTCTTAAATGTATATGTATATATATATATATATATATACACACACACACACACCATTTCTCAACACTCCCTTTTTTTTTTTTTTTTTTTTTGTGGTCATAACCCCTGGTGGCCACTAGATAGAGCCAACACAGGGCACAGCACCATGGACTGTACAGCCGGCAGACGCCACCAGAGGGAGCCTGTGACAACCAACACTGCTCCATGGACTGCATTGACTCCGGCGGCCACCAGGGGGAGCTCACACAGCGCCGGCCACCTGCAGCACGGGCAGACAGCGGAGGAGACAGCAAGCAGGACGCTGAGGTGAGTGTGCGGCTGACATGACAAGGGCCAGAGCGGACATGGGGGACATGAGGGGCATGAGGGGAAAGAATTAACTACAGCTACCGAGAGCCCTACCTAGCTAATGGCACAGCGGCCCGTGCCAGACATTAGGGGAGGAGAGACGTATGAATCGGGATCGCGCTGATCCCTGCACCCTACGATTCATGCCACGTGGGAGTCGGGGCTCCTGGCAGACGCTCCGGTGCAGTGTGGCCCCCTCTTACCTAAGGGAGCCGGCACTGCCGGCCGGACTTGTGAGCCGAGACTGCAATTGTGGCAGCCACTTACCTGATCTAGTAGCTTGCTTTGCGTGGAAACGAACTTCCAGGACCAGACGCAACTTCACGCACCGAACGAGGCCAGCGTTTGACACGTCGTTCATTGAAGGAGGGGCAGAGGTGCCATGATATAGGCAACCGTGCCCCTCCCACAAATACAGGCCAATGAATCGGCCTTAACACTTATGCCATATGCCACTACAATCAATGCAGGTTGTTGCACTTATGTACCCAGTGTTTCAGGGCTCACCCCCGCGTCGCTTGCACGCAAAAAGGGGGGAATCACGCATGACTAAGCGTGGTTAACGTGGATCTCCTCGCCTGTTTCTTAGCCGGTCATCCAGATTCAGATTGGGTACTATACGTGCTCAACGGTCTGCGGTACGGCTTCCACACAGGCTTGCTGGCTCTTCCGCAAGCCCCGCATGAGTGCGGGAACTTGGCGTTGGCTATCAGAGATCCCGAGACGGTCACCCAATTAATCCAAATCGAGCTGGATAAGGCTTATGTGATCGGCCCAGTGCGGCAGCCTCCGTTTGAGTGCTGGAGGGTCAACCCGGTCGGGGTGGTGACAGGAAAATTTTCCAATAAGAAAAGATTGGTGTACGATTTGTCAGCCCCACATTCCTTAGCAGTCCCCAGTCTGAATTCTTTGATCCCCTCGGAAGAATTCTCCATGAGGTACGCCTCTATTGATGAGGCGATTGAGGTCATACTCAAGTTCGGGAGAGGGGCCTGGTTATCCAAGGCGGATATCACAGACGCCTTTAAACTGCTCCCCATCCATCCGGAACTCTGGCAGTGGCATGGGATAAAGTGGCAAGGGCTGTACTACTTTGCCAGCAAACTGACCTTCGGGTCCAAGTCAAGTCCATGGCTCTTTGATCAGTTGGCTAGCGCGTTGCATTGGGTCTTATCAGACGTCTTCAGGGTCAGCCATGTCACGCATTACCTGGACGACTTCCTTCTGGTCGAGCCCCCGACACGGCAGCCTCAGGACCTACAGCGCTTGCAGACAGTATTTTCTGACCTCAATGTGCCAATAGCTTCTCACAAAGTAACAGGCCCCGACACCACCATCACGTTTTTAGGGATACGTTTAGACTCGGTGCGCATGCAGGCGAGTCTCCCACCTGATAAATTAGATAGAATCAGGCAGGCCGTGCATAGGTGGGCTCAAGTGAGAGTAGCTTCCAGAGCGGACCTGCAATCCCTGTTAGGCATGCTCAATTTTGCCATGCGCATCATTCCCCAAGGCAGGTCCTTCATCTCTAGGCTTTTGGCGCTGCTTCCACAGGCCCGCGCACAGAACGAGATGGTACGGTTAGGTCCAGAGGCCATGGCCGAACCTGATGATGTGAGACAGGTTTTGACACACTGGAATGGCGTGTCGCTCTTCATTCCGGTAGTCTCGAACCAGTCTCCAGTGTTCCACGCTGATGCCTCATCGTCAGTCGGCTTTGCCGCGCTGTACGGCTACCACTGGTTCGCTGGTCCTTGGCCGCCGGAGGTCGCATCCATTCCAGGTTTCTCTTTGTGTTCCGCCTTGTTTGAGGTATATCCCTTAGTGGGGGCAGCAGTGGCGTGGGGCGAGCAGTGGAGGAACTGCACGGTACTATTTCTCACGGACAATACGGCAGTTGTGGACATCGTCATGAAGGGCAGGTCTAGTTCCAAACTGGTCATGTCATTCGTGAGGAGGTTCGTCTGGTTGTCTCTGACGCACAATTTTCGTTTCGTATGCAGGCACATCAGTGGAGAACGCAATGTCGCTGCAGACGCCTTATCCCGCCTTAATTTTCCACTTTTCTTTCAGGTTTGTCCAGGGGCAGATCTCTCGCCGACACCAATTCCGCACCAGGCCCAGCTGCGCTTTGATTAGTCTCGCATCTCACCGTAGCTAAGACACTGATGGCTAAATCCTTGTCCCACAATACACTGCGGGCATGTAAGACAGCGTGGCGCCTGTTCCAGAAATATGAAAATACCTACCCGGCCGCAGGCCTGGGACCTATCACTCACCTACTGGGTTTTGTTGGGTTTTGCCACTCTCAATTACACTTATCCTATAGTACGGTTAAATTATACCTGGCAGGTATTCAGCACCACCGGTACAGCCTATATCCGGAACTACCATCACTTTTCTATGCCCACCCTATCAAAGCGGCGTTGAAGAGTTTGCGCAAGACGTCTGTCGCAAAACGACAGGTGCGTCAGCCCTTTACCGGCCGCTTGTTCAGGTTGGTGACAGACAAACTACAGGGCGAACCATTCGGCCCACAGGTTAGCGCGCTGGTAGTAACAGCATTGTATCTGGCCTTCTATGGGTTCCTCAGGCCAGGTGAGCTAATGGGCGCCAACACGCTGGCCGGGTGCTTGCAGAAAGGTCAGCTCGTCCGGCGCGGGTCCATCTATGTGCTCACCTTGGCCTCAACCAAAACGGCATGGCTCGGGGAGTCGGTGGAGGTCAGATACTTCCCCACGGCCAATAGGTGGTGTCCGGTACGTGCCTTTGATGCTTGGCTCCTCAGCATTGAATCCGAGCCGACATCTTCTCCCCAACTCGCACTAGGCAATACCCGGCTAACCATCGCGGTCTTTCTTAAATACGTGCGGGTGCTGCTGTCAGGGTCAGGGGTCGATCCCCTCTCAATCACAGGACATTCCTTACGCATTGGCGCGGCAGCCGCGGCGTCCCTGCATAAGGTGCCGGCACATATTATTAAACAGTTGGGTCGCTGGAGTTCCGCATGTTACATGCGGTATATCCCGGATCCGCATAACGAAATGTCACTGGCTTTTCAAGTGTTGGTGTTGTAATTTCGGTTATTAAAGCTTTTCAACACTCCTACGCATGGTTCTTTTTGGCCCCTTTAGGCTACCCTTCTATAAGCAGTTCCGGCACAACTCTGCTGCTTCTAGTAGGCAGGGGAGGGTAGGCTTAGGTAGGGTATCCTCTCAGCATGAGCCGATCCGAGCACAACTTCTAGTAGGAGTAATAAAGGGATGGCATAACATACCCGTTGTATGAAAAGGTGCTCCTAAATTGTTATTGATTGCCAGTAGTTTCTAAAACAGACACGTCAAGAGAGGTGACGGGTCCTTTTAATTCAACTGCAAGAACACTTCAGGGAAGCCAAGCGTGTGATTAGCAATTCCTTCTACTGCAACATGATCATGAATTGTCCAAGTAGTAAGGCTACTTTCACACTTGCGGCAACTGCCTGCCGGATCTGTCAAAATGTATGCAAACTGATGGCATTTGTCAGACGGATCAGGATCCTGATCCGTCTGACAAATGCATTGAAATGCCGGATCCGTCTCTACGGTGTCATCCGGAAAAAAGGAACCAGCATTTATTTTTTTAAACATTTTTTGCAGTCTGAGCATGCGCAGACTGCAAAAACTGATCAGTTTTGCCGGAACACTAGGGGCATTAATGCATTTCAATTGGAAAAATGCAAGTATTATCAAGTGTTCCAGAATTTTGGATGGGGATAAAACCGCAGCATGCTGCGGTATTATCTCCGTCCTGAAAAGGCAAAAAGACTGAACTGAAGACATCATGAATGGATTGCTCTCCATTCAGAATGCATTAGGATACAACTGATCAGTTCTTTCCCGGTATTGAGCCCCTAGGACGGAACTCAATGCCGCAGAAGAATAACGCTAGTGTGAACGTACCCTAATAAGTTTGACTCATCATTAAAGTCAGAGATAATGATGCACAAATAAGAATGATACATGCAGAATTTTGCTCTTAGCTGTTGGTCCAGGTTATGCATTGAACAAAGTCTAAATATTTAGCATTCCAGTGTTCAGGACTATTAGATATTTACTACCAGAGAACATTTCAAGAGATTCACCACCTACACAGAAATAGAGCTTATGACCCTCCATACAAAAATTATCCTATTAGCTTATATACATCTCTATGCAGAGAATACACATAGACTGAATTCACACAATACTGGAGCAATCTCATCACAAGACAGGTGCAGTTGCACAATATGTTTTCAGAGAGATGTTCACACCAACACAAGGACAACCTGTTTCTGCTACAAGGTTTCCTCAATGTTAAACTGGTTCCAGGGTGCCACACTGCTGCAACTCCCAGCAATTACTGGTAAATTATGCTTGTTGCCATATTTCTCCAAAGATAACAGTCTGTATGTAATTCTGTCTGACTTCTGCTGGTAAAGGTATTGCTGTCTGCCTTCAGCTCTCACCAGCAGGTGGCAGACAGCATTACAAGCAGTCAGCAGTGGCGTAGGATAGAAGAGGGAGGAGAAGGGGAGAGCTTCTGCACAGCTCCATCTTCAGCTCAGCACTGTTGGCTGGAGCAATCATGTTCTCCTCTGCACAGGCCCTTCTGTGTATAAATCCAGAGGACTAGCCTAGAAATGTGAGGCTCTGCAGTTGAAAAGATGAAAACCCACAAAGCGTTCTGTTCATCTCCCAGTTAAAGGAGTTGTCCAAGATAATTAAACATCTCAGACAATCCGAAAAGGGTTAAAAAATTTAATTTTCCTTAGCTGGTGAAGTCCTCCTGCCCCCTTTTTTTTTTTTTTTTTTACCGCTGAGGACAGTTTTTCGCTGCAGCAGTCACTTGGTCTATACCAGCATGTCACAGTGTCAGTGATGTACACAGTGACCTGCAGGGTTAGGGCACCTGATCTCTGCTGCCAATCACTGTCCTCAGAAGTTGATGACATGTAAAATGTTTTTGAATGCAGGAAGATGCGTATGATCTGATATGATAAATAATTTTACAGGACATCATTTAGTATAAATGTATTAATTTAAACTCTTGAATCCTGATCTATGTGGGCTGAACCCGGATATATCCTCATTTTCACCCAGGCAGCCGCCCTGTCTTACCTGTCAATCACAGGTAAGACAGCCCACTGGACTCCTAAGCATAGAAAGAGCAGGAATTTAATTGAATAAAATAAAAATAAAATTCCAATAAAATTGTCTATCATTCTGCTCAGCTCCTCCTGCTCTGTATCCTGCTTTCTGATGATTGTACTGCATTTTATGGCAACAGGATTTCTTTAAAAGGATTTGCAAGGGTGTTTTAAAATGGGTTTTCTAATCCAGACTATTTATTTTTTATATACTTTCCATACAAGTTGCTCCAGTGGGACTTAAACTTACACTGTCAGTTCTACAAGAAAATAATGATAATACCCATGTCATTATCCACATTAACAAATTGCTATAAAATGCCACAGTTTTGCTATTCTTTTTATTTTATTTGTATTTATTGGCTTAGTGGTTAGCACTGGTACCTTGCAGCGCTAGGGTCCGGGGTTTGAATCCGACCAAGTACAACATCTGCATGGAGTTTGTATGTTCTCCCCGTGTTTGTGTGGGTTTCCTCTGGGTTCTCTGGTTTCTGCCTACACTCCAAACACATACTGATAGGGACCTTAGATTGTGAGCCCCATTGTGGACAGGTGGATTCTAATGTCTGTAAAGCGCTGCGGAATATAGTAGCGCTATATAAGTGCATTAAATAAATTAATATTTACCTACTTGCGCACCACCCATTGGCTATAAAAATCTGGGCGGTCTGCACTTATCTCTGGAAGGACTTTCTTTAATGTTCTTGTGGAGATGGCAAATTTATCCTAATCGTGCAACTTCTGGAGCTAGGAGCAGCCGGGCTCCCCATAGAGAAGAAAGGGAAGTTGAAATGCCCTCCAAAAAGTTTTGAATGACCTATAGTGTAACAAAAAATAAAACAAAATAAAGACAAAACAAAAAAATAAAGAAAGAAAAACACCACGCCACAGCTTCTAATCCTGCCTGTGGCAATCATATAAACTCTATATCCCCTACATTAAAATTACTGTTAAGGAAAGGAAACATAATAACATAATTTAAAGATTGAGATTCCCCATTGGAATTTATTTTTTTCAAAAAGGAACAAAAATTATTTACAAAAATGAACAGAAAAGAAAGGTGTGACTTTTAGGCCTATTGCACACGACCATAGGTGTCTCTTTGCCATATTGCGGACTGCATATGCGGATCCGCAATACACGGGCACCTTTACGGATGCGGACCCATTGACTTGAATGGGTCCGCAAATTTGGAGATGCGGAATGGGGCGGAATGGAAGCACGGAACGGAACCCTGTGGAAGCACTACAGAGGCTTCCGTGGGGTTTCGTCCTATACTTCGGTTCCGCAAAAAGATAGAACATGTCCTAACTTTTTGTGGAACGGGCGGATCGCAGACCCATTAAAGTGAATGGGTCTGCGATTTGCTGTGGCTGCCCCACGGTCGGTGTTCGTGCATTGCGGCCCGCAATTTTCGGGCCACAGCACGACCACGGGGCGCACACATTCTTGTGCAAGAGGCCTTAAAGATGCATGTACTAAAATATAGAAAGCCTGTCTGGTCAGGAAGGGGGTGATTGGCCTGGTCTTGAACTAGTTAAACATGGGATAGACGTAACACATATAAAAAGTAATTTTCACTGTTTGATTTCACACAGATAACTGAAACCTTTGTGCTCATTTACAGACCTAAGAGAAGACAACTGATTTATCGGGAAAGGCTTAATAGCTACTTAAGGATGGTTACACAGAACTGATAACAGAAACTACTAAAATCTATCCTGACAAGCAATCCAGAGTAGAGAGAATGTGTGTACATTTGTTTTTCCCAGTTGTCAGATACTCTAATCTCACTCATTGTAGTGAAATCTGCCATTCTGCTAGGTGACACGGCTGACGTTGTACAGGCCCGCTCACTTCAAAGCTCCCCAGCCAGGTGTGTTTTAAATAAATGGTGTCAATTAGTCCGCTTGACATAGCAGTCATCATCAGAAACTCAGCTTGCAGGATAAAAAATTCACTTTGTAATTAGAGAACCGTCTTAGAATAAGACTCACCTACATAGATGTCATCTGCTTTAATTAGCGATCTACAATTATTATCCCATAATTAGTCTCAATTGGAACATTTTTCATGACATTATCGTTACACAATACTTAAAGGGAATGCTGCACTCATTGAAATGCTCTCCAGTATTGGCAAGTAGTAAAATAACAAAGTAACAACCGTATATCAGACTTGCCGTTATTGAAATGAGTCTTTAAAATGCCCTTTAGGAAGAAGCCACTTTGCATAAAGCATATAAAATAGTGGTGGCATATGAATGATAATGGCAAGACACCAGCTTTCCTAGCAAGAAAAGCACCGGCATGATTATTTGTTAGTGTCCAGACAACAGTGAATTTTTAGCATTGTCTTTCTTCTAAATGGGGGCAATTATGTCCCCAAGAGAGTGGCTATTGAGCCACCACTGCTGCACACCAGGTAAGGTTGTATGAAATTTTCAATCAAATTATTCCATTTGAAGAAACCCTTTGCAGAGATTATCTATTGGCAATGTTTATCTGCAGATAGATTTTCTAAAAACTGGTGCGGTAGGACTTTAAAATTATCGATAGAGGACCACTAGTTGGAATGCAAAGGAATCAGGAATATGGAAAGAGGGTAGGATTTTGAGTGTGTAGGCAACTGTATTTAATTTAGCCAGTGTACATAAGGACCAGTGTAGTTTGATGGAGGGTAGGTATAAATGGATTATTTTTTTTTGTGTTTGTGAAAATATTATAAGGACTTATAAACCATAAAGCCTAAGCTAAGAACACAGCCAGGAAGGGTCAGAGGAACCTTTCATTTGGGAGTTTTTGCAGATGAACAAGATGTGGTTAAAGGGCTTCTGTCACCCCACTAAAGTCATTTTTTGGGGGGGGGCTAGTTACATTCCTTATAGTGCGATATATGAGAATATAATGGTGTTACTTACTTTCATTCGGCCGTTTCTTATAAAAACAAAGTTTTATAATATGCAAATCAGGTCTCTACCAGCAAGTAGGGTGTCTACTTGCTGGTAGCCGCCGCAAAAAACCGCCCCCTCGTCGTGTTGATTGACAGGGCCAGCCGGGATCTCCTCCTCCGGCCGGCCCTGTCAGCATTTTAAAAATCGCGCGCCTCTGTTCATTCGGCGCAGGCGCTCTGAGATGAGGAGGCTCGTCTCCTCAGAACTCCCTTAGTGCGCCTGCGCCGATGACGTCTTCTCTTTCAGTGATGTCATCGGTGCAGGCGCACTGAGGGAGTTCTGAGGAGACGAGCCTCCTCATCTCAGAGCGCCTGCGCCGAATGAACAGAGGCGCGCGATTTTTAAAATGCTGACAGGGCCGGCCGGAGGAGGAGATTGCGGCTGGGCCTGTCAATCAACACGACGAGGGGGCAGTTTTTTGCAGCGGCTACCAGCAAGTTGACGCCCTATTTGCTGGTAGAGACCTGATTTGCATATTATAAAACTTCGTTTTTATAAGAAACGGCCGAATGAAAGTAAGTAACACCATTATATTCTCATATATCGCACTATAAGGAATGTAACTAGCCCAAAAAAAAAAATTTACTTTAGTGGGGTGACAGAAGCCCTTTAAGCCGGCAAATTGTGATTTTAAGCGCAAGGAACAGTGTTGGACAACTGGCAGCTCAGTGCCACATGTAGACCTGACTCCCCTCTTCCATATGTTTAAACAGAGCTTGGCATGTACTCGGCTGACCCGTTATGGTGTTGTTCTGTGTGCTAGAAACGTTCATCTTAAGGCTTCAGAATGATCTGGCACATTGTAAAATACAAAGGGGAACATTTATCAAACCAGATACATCAGGTTTTTGGTATAAAAATGTCACAAGATAAGCCAATTGCAACATTTCTTCAACATTCAGGAGACATGCCAGTTATCAAAATATTTAATAATAATTAAATAATTATTCCCATCTGAGACAATGGGGACATATCACCAGGATATATCCCCATTGTCTGATAGGTGCGGGTGCCACCGCTGGGAATCCTGCCATGTGCCCCCAAAGCAGTTCACCACCACATATGGGGTGTCGCCATATTCAGGAGAAAATGGGTAACAAATTATGGGGTGCTAACAGGAGAGTTAGCCTTTGTGAAAATGAAAAAAATTTGGGCTAAAGCAACATTTTATTGGATGAAATTAAACTTTTCATTTTCACAGCCAAGTGTTTCCAAAGTCTGTAAAACACTTATGGGGTCAAAGTGCTCATTACCCCCCTTAATATATTCTTTGAGGGGTGTAGCTTCCACAATGAGGTCATTTTTTGAGGGTTTCCACTGTAGGGGTACGTCAGGGTATTTTCAAATACAGAATGGTGTCCAAAAACCATTCTAGCAAAATCTGCCTCCAAAAACCATGTGGTACTCCTTTTCTTCTGACCACTGCCATTTCCCCCGACAGCATTTTACTGCCACATATGAGGTATTTCTGTAAACTGCAGAATCAGAGTTATGTATATTGACGCTTATTTTAGTTGTTAACCCTTGCTGTGTTGAAAGAAAAAATGTATTAACATAAAAAAATTATTTCACCTCCATTTCCTTTAATTCTTGTGGAACACCACAAGGATTAACAACGTTTGTAACATCAGTTTTGAATAATACGAGGGGTGTAGTTTATAAAATTGGGTAATTTATAGGTGGTTTCCATTACGTAAGCCCCTCAAAATCACTTTATAACTGAATTGGTGCTTAAAAAAATGGTTTTGAAAATTTTCCTAAAAATTAGAAAAATTGCTTCTAAAATTCCAAAACTTTAAAAAAATCAAATGACATTTACATAGTTATGCAAACAAAAAGTAGACATATGGAAAATGTAAAGTAATAACTATTTTGTGAAGTATCACTATCTTCCATAAAAGCAGAGAAATTCATATTTAGATTTTTTTGTGAATTTCTCCAAATTTTCTCAAATTTGGGGATTTTTAAATAAATAAAGGTAAAGCATATTGACTCAATTTTGTCACTAAAAATCTCAGATGGATAAAGAAAATAAGAAAAAAACTTATCAGATTTGCAAAAATCGGCCTGGAATTTAAGGTGAAAAGTGGCTCGGTACTGAAGGGGTTAATACTTGTATAATAAACTGGGTTGTCTGGTTACAATGTTTTCATTTAGTTGCTGCTGCTAGTACTTCTATGTGTATTTGAAACACTGTCAGAAAAAAACGTAATTTCTGTTTCACATTGAGAGTCATGTGTATTCATGTGTTGCTAACATCTCTTAAAACATTCTGGACTACAGCATGCCTGTGGCTAAGTCCAATATTCATGCATTGAGCCGGCCTCATAAAACTGCAGTGAATTGAGTTTGGAATGTAATGTATTTACTGTATTACTATAGTCAATTGCTTGACAATTTATGTTGCTCAATTTAGACAACATCTATAAGCTGCAATGATGATGTTAAAAGGGGCTATCCCATGAATTTAAAACAATTTTTCCATTAGCATATCTTGAGGCCTTTCTTCCCTTTCTCTGGGTGGACAGCAGCTCATCAAGCACCTGCATCTCCACTTTAACACGGTAAAAACATTTTTGTAATGCAGCACTCAAGAAATCTAAACACAACAGACTGATGATGCTGGTGAAATTCCTTAAGTAGAACATCTGCATTTGAGACATTTTCATCATGTGATCGTTTACATAGATTTTATAGTACAATTTAAAATAGTTCATGGCTAGTGTCATGATATATATGTTTCTAGAAATTATTATTATTATTGTCTTTTTTAATGATTTTGTGATCAGGATCTATAATATATATAATTTTGTTACTGATGTATTTTCTTGTCTTTCATTATTTTAATGATACAGTCCTGATCAAAAGTTTAAGACCACTTGAAAATTGGCAAAAAATCATATTTAGCATGGCTGGATCTTAACAAGGTTAAGTAGAGCTTCAACATGCAACAAGAAGAAATGGGAGTGAGACAAAACATTTTTTGAGCATTCAATTTAATGAAAACAACGAATAAACTGAAACAGGCATTTTTCAAGTGGTCTTAAACTTTTGATCAGGACTGTATCATTAAAATAATGAAAGACAAGAAAATACATCAGTAACAAAATTATCAGCTGACCCATACAGAGACTGGGAGAGTGCAGGTAGAAGAGAATCAGACCAAAAATAGCAGCCTAGAATGTCATCTATTAAAAAAAAAAAAAATTCAAAGAATGAAATAGTAGGGAGAAAAATATTGCACATTAAAATTATTAAAGAGATTGTTTGGTATAAATTGGCTCAGATGAGAAATTTTTTAATCTCAGGCTATGAGCTGGGATAAGGAGACGCCGGCAGGCTCCACCCAGTTGAGCCGAACATATGAAGATACCGGAGCCTATACCGGGAGAACAGAGCGGCGCCCAGGGATAATAGTAAGTGCAGGGAGATCCCTGGGCGCCGCTCTCCATGTCTGTATGCTTAGTTTAGATTTTTTATTCTAGTGAAAGGTCCTCTCTAGCTTCACATTTAGACAGAGGAATGTCAGATCAGTAGCCAGCCTACCACTAGGACCACCCTCAATCTATAGAAGGAGAAAATTCCCTTGTGAACCTGAAGCAGAGTTCTCCCCTCTCACTTCTAGTAGTTACAGCAGGTAGCACAAAACCAGTCACATTAAAGCTTTCCCCTGGCAGTCACAGTAAAGCCCTCCCAAGTTCTCACAGTAGTTAAATCACATTGCACGCTAAGAAGGCCCTCCACACCATTTCCTAGTAGTCACAGAAGCAATCCCCATTTCAGAGTCACATCATGCTCCTTTTACTCCACTACTCACTGTAGTTTCCTCTACCTCCAGTACTAACTCAGTACTCATAGTAGTGCTCCTGCTTCCACAATAAGAGTCACAATAGGGTCAATGATCTCTTAGCAGCCCACTTTGCCCCGGTAGTCATGGTATGGCCTCAACTTTTTCTAGCGTAATCACAACCCCCGTCCCTCTTGTTCTCTGAGCAGAATCCCTTCCACAGAGCAGTCACAGTAGAAGTACCCTCCTTCCTATATTAGTCACAACAGTTTCCTCATTCTCCTGTATGGCCACCCTCCCTAAAAAGAAGTAAAAAATTATTAAAAACCAATGCTCTAACCATTCATGACTAATCTTTCAGGTCCTTGAAAACTACATGGTTACCAAATGATGATTATTTATTTTATTATACAGGCATCTTTTACCATAATAACTATCCTGTGTGGCAACCAGGGGCATACACAGATCTCCTAACTCGTCCTTCCTGGAAATTGCCCCAATTTTTGGCCTGTGTAAAGGGGCTTTAAATAGAAAAAAGAGACTGCTGCATAATGTGAATCTGTACGGAACATATGATAGTGGACATTACTATAAGACCATATTGTGGCATTACTGGATTGGAACTGCTATAGAAATTCTTGCAAAGACTATTTCTTCTATAAGATTTTAGTTCCAGCACAAGGCTAGCAGAAAACACCTTGTAGATTTCACTGTTGCAAGAACAAAGGCCAAGGTTTCAGCAACCTGTGATGACATGTTGCCTCTAATCTTGATGGCCTTATCCTCTTTTTAATGATGTGCTGGCAATATAGACAGCAGTGCTGAGGGATATATAAACTGTGATTATTTGGGTAGAGTCGCACTTCTGTCAGTACTGTTGAATTTGTACAGCAGACTAAGATTAAAACATGACAGTAAAGACTGTGAGATAGACAGTGCACTGTTAAAATTAATTGGAAAAAGCCTGTATTACCAATTCCATACTCTGCAACCAGAAAAACATGACTTTGTTGCATGTGATTTAACTTTGAACTTGTACACTTATGTACACTGTGGGGAAGGGGGAGGGGGGTAATCAAGCCCTGCACTTCAGAATTCTGGCTTTAAAAAGTAACAAAATACAGCTTTGGGACTTTTTGGCATTGTTTTCAACTTTTATTTTACTCTACTCATTCCAGTATTGAAAAGAGGATGGGATAGTGAGTATAGTTATGCATGTTCATTGGTTTCATTCCAGATTTATCACCTTGACTTTTTTAGTCATTGTAGTGGGAGATATTAGGTTTAAAGATACACAAAAGTTAACAAACAGCATGTTACACTTGATACATTTGGAGTAAAGTACTTAATTTTTATTGATTAAAATACTAATGCCAATGTAGCCTGAACGTATGCGTCCCTATCTCTGATGAATATTCTTTGGAGATAATCTGGTGAAATCTGAAGTACGCATTGGACTGGACATTTTTGCTGAATGTTTACTCTATATATTTGGATTCCTAAAATCGATTAGATAGAGATAGATAGATAGATAGATAGATAGATAGATAGTAGCTTGAGAAAGACCTCATGGTCTTGAGATGAAACTTTGCTGTTGGGGTGAATAAAAGTGGGTCTACCACACTTCATCATATCTGGAGTGCTGCCTCATTCTTCTATTAATATATCCATTGGCTTCTAACCCACAGCCTGGAGGTATTGCACCCAAATCCTTTTCACACTTTTGATTTGTGCTGCTGTGTCTTATGTTCTTGTGTTGTAGATAGATAGATAGATAGATAGATAGATAGATAGAGACGGCTAGGTCTCTGCTCTGTATTTCTCTGTGTGAGGTGGGTGGTTTCCTTCATGGCTTTTGCCTCTGGTGTCCCGCGTTGGGGTACAAAGGGCCTTGTTTCCTGTTTGTGGTGTGGCGTTTGATACTGTTGTCTCCAAATTGACCTGTCTATGGTCTAGGCCGGGGGTTTTGTTTAATACAATGTCCTTCATTTCTTTGGCCAGGAGGTTGACTCCTTGCTTATTGAGGTGTTTGCTGTCATATAGATATAGGTGCTTGATGGCGGGGTGTTGTGCCAGGATGACGTTCGGCACCGAGCTGATCTTAGTTGCTAGTTCAGTGTTAATGGTTTGGATAATATCGTTGGGCACATTCATTCTTGGCAGCAGGGATAACACTATTATTTTACTGGCCGGGAACTTCTGTTGTGCAGTTTTTGCCAGCGGGGTCAGCTGTTCCACTATCTGCTGCTGATGGTCTTCAAGGTTGTTTGTACCCGTATGTATGATGATATTGGTTGGAGTGGTGAAGTGTGGATCATTGATAACTGCTGTGACTTGTTCAATCGTTGCACAATAATTTTTTTTAACCCTTTCTTTGGGAAAAGCAGCCTCATGTTCAGGTATTTCCCATTGGAGTCTATGATTAGTACTGTATACGGACATTGGGGCTTACGGGCCACTTTCTGTTTGGTGGAGGGTTTCTGGGTGCTGTTTGATCCTGTTACTGGATCTTCATATTGGTTTGTGCTTGGGGTTCTAATTATTGTTGGCTCTGACTGTCTGCTCTGTAGCAATCTGCTATTGGTTGGCGTGGTTACATTCATTTCTGGTATTGTTAATGTGTTACGAATCTTTGGTATAAAGTTCTGGAAGCTGGTTATCATTGTGTCTGTGCGCTTCCATGACCCCCCTTCCTGATTCTGAATCTGTGACTTTATATCTGTTATCTCTTGGTGGCAAGCGGTGGGATGTTTTTATTGCACCAGAGCATTAGTGCTTGGTTTACGTGATTATTCCTTGCATTAAAGGACTGGCTAAAACCTTGCGAGGATCTACGGCAGTTCTACAAGGACAGACTTTTTATTCCTATTTTTAATTTGGCAAAACCTGCCTTCTGAGATGGTGGCCTGTTACAAAAAGCAGAGCAAAAAGGCTCTGGTTCAACTCTGCAGAGAGGCATCGATGCCACACTCAAAAACAGGACCAGGATTATTTTTGAATTGATGGGGCAAGACAAAGAGCTGCACCAGGTGGAACCTGGGCAAAGTCACTGTATGGCTCAGGGGAGCAGTAGACTACAGCTATAACTGTTCCTCCTGAGGACACCAACAGTACTAATCCTCAGGAGAGTGTGTACTTAGCTCTACAGTGGATTTTAAAACAGACGGGTGGATGTGACCCTAACATGCGCCTGCAGCTCATTACGCAACATCACCAGGAGGCTGAACGTCGAGACGAGAAGGAGGCTGCAGAACGCAAAGCCGAGAGAGAGGCTGCAGAACACAAAGCCAAGAGAAAGACTGCAGAACCCAAAACCGAGAGAGAGGCTGCAGAACATAAAGCCAAGAGAGAGGTTGCAGAATACAAAGCCGAGAGGGAGGCTTCAGAGAGGGAAACGGCTTTTCAGCTAGAAATGGCAAGAATTCAACAGGGCAGCAATTCTCCACAAGTTATATCTCAGGATGCACACCTTAGTAGACCCTGGGTGGAGTACTTCCCTAAGTTGAAAGAGGATGGTGACTTGCACATTTTTCTGCGGAGATTGAGAAAACCTGCAGGCAGTACCAACTTCCCAGTGAGCAATGGGCACAGTATCTGACACCCTGGATGCATTTTCAGCTCTTCCTGAAGAGCAAGATGGGGGCTATGATGCCATAAAACAGGCACTGATCAAAATGTACAATCTCAGCCCAGAGGTCTAATGTAAAAGGTTCAGGGGAATACAAAGGACTTCTACAGACAGCTAAGCTGACGTGTGAGCAGCTTGAGGTGAGGACTACCTTTCTGCAATGAACAACAGGACTATCTATTTCGACCTTTGATGAGTTGGAGGACCTTATGATCAAGAACCAATTTCTCCAAATCTGCCCTGCGGATGTGAAGCTATTTATTTGCGACAGAGAGCCTAACAAAGCAGACCAGGCAGCACAAATTGCGGACTCTTATACAGCCAACAGGAGGCACGGCACCCGGAAACAGGGCCAGCTCCAGGTTCATGTGGGCCCTTGGCCAATAAATCCCAGTGGGCCCCCTTGAGGCATATTTGTACATTGACATGTCCCTTTGTGGCTCCCACATGGTATAATGACCACCAGTGGCCCCTATACAGTATAATGACCACTAGTGGCCCTTCACACAGTATAATGACCCCCCAATGCCCCCAAACACAGTATAATGACCTCCAGAGGCCCCACACACAGTATAATGACCCTAAAGTGGCCCTCCATTCAGAAAAATAACCCCCAGTCACCACCCATTCATAATAATGACCCCCCAGTGGCCTCCACACACTGTATGGAAGGGGCACGGGGGGTCATTATACTGTATGGTGGTCACTGGGGGGTCATTATATTGAATGGGGGCTCTGGTGGTCATCATACTGAATGGAGGGTCATTGGGGATCATTATACTAAATGTGGGACACAGGGACCCATTATACTGTGTAAGGGGCCCTCACAGTGTAATGACCCTGGCCCCCTCACATACCTATCATTGCCGGAGTGCAGGGAAGCCGTCGGTCCTGTCATTTACTAACCGCAGAAGTGAGACACACGTCATGACATCACTGCTGGGCTGGGCCTGGAGGAGAGAAGGAGCTGTGCAGTGATGTAGCTAGAACTGACTGGGCCCCACAGAATATTTTAGTATGCCTCCCGCCCCCCAGTGGGTTCACATCACGTTTTTCCTATCGGTTTGATGAATACAAATGTGCAGCACTCCACATTTTTGTATCCTGCAGAGTCCAAAAAAAAAAAGGCAGACGTTAACGTATATGTTTTTTTTAGCAATGGAACTCTATGGTGACGCCACTGTATGGCATCAGTCTGAGGCATCTGTTAACGTATACATTTTTGGTATGCACTAAATGGATGACAAAAATGGTATGTGAACCCAGCCTTAGTGTCAGAATAAGCACCAGTACATAGAGGAGCAGCAGGGCGGAGAGGGAAGGCAGCCATGTACTGACAGAGCGCTACCTGGTCCTGGTGGTCAGGGATGAAATACAGGTCACAGTATAATACACTAGAATCCATATAATATAAAGATAGCCCTACCCCCGAATAATAATACAATTAGGGAGTCATTTATTATATAGAAATACATCTATATTAGGCGTATTTCTGACACAGATTGTGGCATAAAGGTCCTTAGCACCACAATCTGCATATGTTTCCCGCTCATGCCAGGTCTAAAACAGGTGGTGTGGGCAGGGAAAGGTATACAGTTATAGCCATACAGTTATTGGATAAAACCACTATACAGTGACCAGATAACACCTCTGTACAGTGACCGGATAACACCACCATACAGTGACCGGATAAAAGGGTATAAGAGGGCACAGTGGAATGACTAAGGGCACTGTACAGGGTGTGGTAAGAGGGCATAATGCAGGGTATAAGGGGCACAGTACAGGGTGAGGGGCACAGTATGGGGTGTGTGGCACAGTACGGGGTGGGGGGCACAGTCACATGACCCTGTGACGTTAGAAGGTCCTTATGGTGAATGCGGTTCAGACACTACTATAATGAGAGGCAGAGGAGTTAGACAGGGGCCCAGGGCCCTGGATAGACAGGAGGGGTGAACACAGGAAGTAGGTGGAAGGGGCTCTGAGGGGGATTCAGAAGTAGTGGCAGGATCTCTGTGCAGGGCAGCAACAGGAGATAGGAGGGTGGAACAGGATCTCAGGACACATGAGGGAGGAAAGGAGACAGAAGGGGATCCCTGAGGATAAGATACTACAAGATATGGGGGGGGGGGCAGGTGTCATGGATGCAAACTTCTTAATGAAGAAGTAAAACAACTAAATAGCATAAAGAAGCATCCAGCAGCAGCTCGGAGTACCCCCCCCCCCCCCCTCCTGTCCCACAGAGAAGAGACACAGTGCAGACTCAATGACAAACTGTTCGTGTCTGAAGCTGGTAAGGTAACCTGCTGCTCTGCTAAATGGAGTGAAGAGGGGGCGTGTCTGAAGCTCTGCAGCCTCATTGCGTAAGTGAAATGACAGCAATGAGTGTTTCCATCTGTATTGATGGAAGTAGCTCAGTGGGCCCCCTCAGGAGCAGTGGGCCCCTGCATTTGCCCGGGTTTGCCGGGTGCTGACGCCGGCCCTGCCCGGAAGCCACCTGTGACCAGCAGGAAGGGAGATAAGCCAGTGGGAGCCCCCGCTCTCTTCCCCAGCTAATACCCAGGGCATCCGACTTCTATATCTAGGGCCCCAGGAACCAGGCCTGTTTTTACAGATCCCCGCAGATGTTTTACCTGCAACCAAATGGGACATTTAAGTCATAATTGACCTCAGAATAAGAAATCCAATATCTCGATGGAACTTAGTGGATCAACTTTGACTGTCATGAGAACAGAGGACAGGAATTCTGATCACCAGGTCACTATTGGTCTGCGAGATACTGGAGTAGAAATCACCCTTGTGCGTCCGAAACTAGTGAACCCCCAAAATATAGTTCCTGGAGAAACCCTGGCTGTGAAGGGAGTTGGAGTGATGGACCATGCAATCCTCATGGCACAAGTATCTCTGGATTGGGGTGCAGGTCATGGAGTTAGGACCGTGGTAGTAACGGTCCTAACTCCACCGTGGGAGTAACCAATGCAATCCCTATTAACTTATTGCTGGGAACTGACTTAGGGCGGCTTGTATCCCAGTATACTAAGGAGGACACACCAAATCTAGATGGACTGTTTCTGATGAATCTTATCAGTAAACCTGAAGTTCCAGAGAGACAAACCTTGTCAAACCTCCCCCACAAGGTGGGAAGTGGCCGCGTTACAAAAGAGTCATGTGACTTGCAAGATGGAAGTTGTGCCAAGGACTCTATTGTCCAATAAACCAGACATCTAGGTATGGACATTATTACAGAGGATCCCATTGATAAAGCTGATAGTGACATTGGAGGCAGTAATCTTATCAAAGGGCCCCTTGATGTCAGAGCAGAAGATTCTTCTGGTGTTGAAGAAAAAGATATAAATTCTGTGGAGAATTCCATTGTCCAAGGACCAAGAGATGAGGATATTAACATTATTTCCAGGGATGTTATTGACAAATCAAATGACAAAACAGAAGACAGTAAAACTGCAAATGAACCCCTTGATGCAAAGACTGTAAATTATGTTAATGTGGAAAAGGGCAATCTCCTTGTAGAGAAGCCGAACATGGAGCCTAGCAAGAAGGAGCTACTCAGTGAAACCCATTCAATTTGTCCAGCAGCCATTGCAGAACAAGTACTGACTACAGATTCACAGCACCGATACTCTGGATTTACAAACATAAATTATAACAATGAGCTAGTTATTAAGGCCTACCAGGATTTAACAAAGAAGCCAACCATTGCAGATGACGACCTCCATCTGACAGCTAAAGCTTCTGGTCAGGATGGTGAGAAAACCATGGGACCAACGGAACCAGCCAGACCTATTCTTAATATGGCCTCAGATGGATTACTGGATGAAAAACGTTCAGCTAATCTATTTGGATTATGTGGGTCATCTGACATCACTCCCACTAGGGTGGGTTCACGTTAAGAATTCCGTGATGGCTTTCTGTTATAACATGGTTATAACAGAAAATAACGTCATCCATAAGACGATGAACAGATCCATTCTTCTGCCTATAGACTTGTATTACGATGGAATGCAAAACGGAAGCCTTTAAAAGGCATTCTGTTTGCTTTCTGTCCTAATAGAAGTCTATGGGAATCAAAATGGATCCATCTGGGTCCCGTTATGCAAGACAGAAAACAAAGTCCTGTCCACAGAACTTTGTTTTCCGCCTTGCATAACGGGACCCAGACGGATCCGTTATGCTTTCCCATAGACTTCTATTAGGACGGAAAGCAAACGGAATGCCTTTTAAAGTCTTCCGTTCCATTCTGTCTGGGCATTCCGTTATTTTCCATTATAACCATGTTATAACGGAAAGCCATAACGGAATCCCTAACGCTAGTGTGAACCTACCCTTACACTCTGTCAACATAGCTGGAGTTCCAGACAGGATGGAGATCCATCAGACTCTGGCTGCAGAACCAGATGTAAAGCCAAGAATGGAAGTATTGACTCTTACAAGTTCAAAACAGAAGCTTGACCTGCAGATGGGTGGGCAGGCCACGGAAAACCTGTCATGGAGATGTGGTTGGGAACCAACCTGTAGTCAGTTCCCATGGCACATCATAAAGGATGGGGGGGGGGATGTCACAAATATGATGTGGTGTGCATACTTTTAGTAGCTATTATAGAATTATATGTGTTGTGTATCTGCAGTATAAGGTATGATTTCTGCTGGATAGAAGGGTTATTCACCAAACGGCTGACTGCTTTGAAGCCTCCGGTCTATCCCAGAAGGGTGGAGTCAGGCAGGCTGGGCCTCTGCCAGCTACAAGAGATGCAGATGGACAGTCTTCTTCATCATCCCATCTGCTCCCCCCTCCTAAACCGAGTACCGGAGGAAGGGAATCATTTTGGAGGGAAATTTGAAAACTTTAAAACAAAGAGATTTCAATATTCAATGCCCTCCACTACCCTCATTAATTGCCCCCCCCCCCCCCCAATTGGAAGAACTAGGATTTGGATAGTCAATGACTGGGCCGATCGGCATGGTGCATGGACATACTTCATTTGTTACACCATGTGAGAGCCACAGCCGAGCTGGCGGGTAGCCATTTCTTCCCCTTCTTCCGGGGGCAGTAAGTTCTTATTACCGTTTCTACCCATTTATTTTACTTTTACTGTTTGTGTACGTTATATTTACTTTGTCTCATTTTACAGCTGTTTTTGTAAGCACTGAGCTATTTTTGTGTATAAAATATTCCCTTTATAATTCCGCCCTGTTGCTCTAAAGAATCCATAGCCTGAACTTGTGACTGTGTGATTGCTTGTGAGCAGAACGTGTATACGTGGATGGTGCAACGTTTCTGACTTATGTCAAAGTTAGTGGTAGCATCTGATGCTTGGGGGTGTTGGGTCTATGCGTGTTTGGGGGTGATCTACACTCACTTTGTGGCCTGAGTATGTACTGTGCACAGATCCATCCCTGGTTGCGAGACGCTGGTGCATACGTGTATCTATCTATAGTTAATTTCATTTTTCCTATGCTAGACTAGGATAAAATGGAAATCTGAAAATGTAAGATTTTACTGGGAAAAGCCTTATCTGTCATGTGGTTAATGCAACAGACAACAGGCAGCCATGACGTGAACCAGCCCCAATGACGGCTCAGAGCCCATGTGAGTAGACAGGCACATGGGTAGAAACTGAAGTCTTAGCCTTTGTATATTTAACACAATCCTTGTGAATGACATATTCTTGGAATACATCCAGAGACCTTGATCACAGGATGAACTTTTCTTGACTTTGTGAAACATTAACATCCAGTGCACCCAGGGACATGGGCATGCATATAAATCTGTGGCACAAGTCTGTCTGTGTATTTTTTTAATGACTTGCTTTAAATAAGTCCTGACAACACAATCCAGTTGTTCAAGACTTTGCTGGTAACAGCTGAATCTCTATTAAAACATTTTCTTTAAACATTTTTTATGCAGTTAATGAACTAATTTGTTGCATTGTCGACATCGGTTGTTTTCTTTACAATAAAAACTTAAGAAGGAGCAGTAACTGCCAAATATCTGCTCCTCACATCCAGGGGAAACATTGAAGAGCATTTAACAAGGTGACCTGCAATCATCTATTAATATTATATCATCTTAAGCGTTGTGTTAATTGATGTGTGAGTTCAGTAACAGTTCACGTAGGAGGTCTGTGAAGTGTGAGGTCTTTTCATATATTAGAACAGATGCTGTATAGTTTATTGAAAGTCAACTTTATATGCAGTCCCTAGAAGGGAGCTCTGTAAATTTCTGTCTGTAAAAAATTGTCTTCTTTTGTATCTCCATGGCTAAAAGTGGACAAAAAGATCATTAGTTTTTTCTCTGAAACTGTTTAGAACGATATTCTTCATAGATGCCTCCAAAATATGCCACTGTATGTTTGGGCATAACAACAAGGATAGCAGGCATAGAAGCTATTTTGGGGCCCAGCAGGTGAGGGGGCTCATCTTCACTTTTCAGTGAAGTGCAGTTAGTATTACACAGTCACATCATTATGACCGCCTACTACTTTCTACAAAATAAATGGAGTTAGTAGCAGCACTTACGGAAAATCAGTAGTCAAAAAGTGGTGGTGCCAGCAGTGATGGGTATCAGCCTGTCATACCCCCGTTATCCAAAATAGAGTGAAAAACCAGAGTACGCTTCAGTCTTCAGATGCAAAGTTTTTTATTCACCATGATAGTGTGACAGTTCGACCGGTGTTGGAAAAAAGACCAACACAGGTCGAAATGTCGCACTATCTTGGTGAATAAACGACTTTGCATCTGAAGAATGAAGTGTGCTGTGCTTTTTAACTCTATTTTCACTTTCTAGTTTCAACGTCAGCAGTCCCTAGCTCGTGGAGTACCACAGGGGTCAGTATTGGGCCCTGTTCTCTTCAATATATTTATTAATGATCTTGTAGAAGGCTTGCACAATTAAATATATTTCTTTTGCAGATGACACTAAATGGTGTAAAGTAATTAACATGGAAGAAGACAGTATACAGGTACAGATGGATCTGGATAGATTAGATAGATTAGAGGCTTGGGCAGATAAGTGGAAGATGAGGTTTAACACTGACAAATGTAAGGTTACGCAAATGGGAAGGAATAATGCAAGTCACCCATGCATACTAAATGGTAAAACACTCGGTAACACTGACATGGAAAAGGACTTAGGAATTTTAGTAAACAGCAAACTTAACTGTAGAACCCAGTGTCAGGCAGCTGCTGCCAAGGCCAAAAAGATTATGGGTTGCTTCAATAGGGGCATAGATGCCCATGGTGAGAACATAGTCCTACCACTTTACAAATCACTAGTCAGACCACACATGGAGTACTGTGTAAAGTTCTGGGCTCCTGTGAACAAAGCAGACATAGCAGAGCTGGAGAAGGTTCAGAGGAGGCCAACTAAAGTAATAACTGGAATGGGTGAACTACAGTACCTTGAAAGATTATCAACATTAGTGTTATTCAGTTTAGAAAAAAGATGACTAAGGTGAGATCTAATAACTATGTATAAGTAGATCAGGGGGCAGTACAGAGATCTCTCACATCATTTGTTGATCCCCAGGACTGCGTCTGGAGGAAAGAAGGTTTGTACACAAACATAGAAAATAATTCTTTACGGTAAGAGCAGTGAGACTATGGAACTCTCTGCCTGAGGAGGTGGTGATGGTGAGTACAATAAATGAATTCAAGAGGGGCCTGGATGTATTTCTGGAGTGTAATATTATTACAGGCTATAGCTACTAGAGAGGGGTCGTTGATCCAGGGAGTTATTCTGATTGCCTGATTGGAGTCTGGAAATAATTTTTGCCCCTAAAATGTGAAAAATTGGCTTCTAACTCAAAGTTTTTTTTGTTTGTTTTTTGCCTTCCTTTGGATCAATTTGCAGGATAATAGGCTGAACTGGATGGACAGATGTCTTTTTACAGCCTAACAAACTATGTTACTATGTTACCATGAAGGAAGTTACATGTTGTGAGCTGGCTTGGTGTGTGTATATAAGGTTTGTGATAGGCTGTCTACACACATTTCCTTTGTTGCTGTCATAAGTAAATTGGGAGATTTATCAAAGTTGTAGAAAAGGATGATTATTGGCTTTAAGGCAAAGGGTGGCAGTATTTCTTAAACTGCACAGTTTGTAAACTGTTCATGTGCCGCTGTGGTGAAAGTGTATCATGCATGGACAAATGGCACCACTGCAAATAAGTGACATGGGAACTGCGGCGCACCTCTTACCATTGATATAAAAGGAAACCATCAGCTATGAAGGTGCACAATGGGCCGAACGTTTCATAAAATGCGAAATGCACGTGGCTTTTTTGCTTGGTATTGAGTATCGCAATACTTTTTTATGGTGATGAAAGCGAATCAAAATTTTGGTATTGAAACAACCCTACGCCGATCTGATCGGCGTAGCGTTGTCACGATATCAAGATTTTCATTCGGTTTTGATTTGGTGACTAAAAATGTAATTTGGCTCCTAAATTTTTCAGTTCAGGAGCCAATGGCTACTAGGTATTTTTTTTAGTCTGGAGCCCTGCTATCAGAAGCCGGCGCAGGCGGCGCGATGACGTAATCGCGCCGCCTGAGCCCTGAGCCGTACACAGCGCGGGACACAGGCCAGAAGAGGCCTGCATCGCATCGCTGCCAAGGAGGTAAGTGTTTTTTTCCTTTTTTTTTTTTTCTGTACAATACTGATGGCTAGTGGCACATGATAGGAGAGGCCCTATGGCTAGTGGCACATGATAGGGGGGGCCGCCTATGGCTACTGGCACATGATAGGGGGGCCCTATGGCTACTGGCACATGATAGAGGGGCCCTATGGCTACTGGCACATGATAGGGGGGGCGCCTATGGCTACTGGCACATGTTGATGGGGGGCTTAGGCTACTGGCACATGATTAAGGGGCATCTATGAGGGCACATTTCACTGGCACATTATTGGGGGACATCTATGGGGGCACTTCTTACTGGCACATTATTGGTGGCACTATAGGGGCATCTACTGAGGCCACAAAGAACGGTTATTTTATATGGGGGCTCTGTATAGGGGCATTTTATACTGGGACACATTGTGTTGGGTACTATGGGGAAGGGGGGAGAGGACTACTACGGGGCACTGAGAAGGGGTATTTTATGCTTACAAATTATGGGGGACACTGAGGGCATCTACTGGCGCACTTTATACTGGTACATTATGGGGGCACTAGGGGGGAGAGGAGCACTATGGGGGCATTTACTGGGGTCACTATATAGGGGTATTTTATACTGGCACATTATGGAGGCACTATGGGGACATTAGCTAAACTGGGGGCATTACAAGGGGGGTATTTTTTGCACTGACACATTATAAGGAGAATTATTTCTACTGGGGGAAGGCATTATGGTGGGCGTTATTACTCCCCCATGGTATGACCCCCTAGTAGCAGCACCAGCCTCTCCCTGCTCTGCTATCCCTCTGCCCCTTCTCCAAATACTTATTATGAAATCTTTCTCATTCAGATAAAACACATCAGCTCCGCCGAGCCCCCGGCCAAAGTGTGGAAGTGGCGTCCGAGATCCCCAAGGGCCAAGCCAAGTAATTGTAAGTTTTCATATGAAATATGTTTGTTATACACATATAGCCTACACTGGGGCATCATTTTCTACCGCACCGGGTGACACCAGCCCTAGCAACGCCACTGAGGCAAGGAGCTAGATACCAGCCAGTTGGACTCTCACTAACATAACTGAACTTTAATCTGAAGTTTTTATCTACAAAAAGCCTGTTACCTGGGATTACAGTTTATTACCTCTGCACACAAGAGTGAGACTGTGTCATCTGTGAATGTCATTGCTACTGAGAACCCCCAGCAAAACAGTAAAAGTTGTGAGTTGGATTCAACTGCTCTCTTACTCCTAATTCAACTAATACTCTCACCATTGTACCACAACCGTACTGGCGTCACAACTAACGGGACCTAGCCATAAGCACATAAAACCAAGTTACTACCAAGGGCACCTCAGCCACCATCTGGCCTGTGTCCCTCATATCAGAGTGTGCCACAGAGAATTCCTGTGCTTTTCCCCCCTTCACTGCAATGCTGGCCCAGGGAGGCATCTGCTAACCGTGAGTACCCGATCAACTGTTGTACCCTTCGGCCCACCGTGAACCTCACGTGTAGTCCCCTGTGGACCGGCACATTGCATAACTCTTTGCAAACTCTACCTGCTCTGTAGAGACCAGCAGAAATACATTTTAGAGGCAAGGAAGTGAGGTCAGCAGCAGAGCTACATGGGAGCAGCTAATTAGCAATTGGACAGAGCCAAGCAGCAGTTCACAGAGCAGGAGAAGATTAACAGTAGCAGTGCCGAAGACAGAGGTACAATGAATACAACCTCTAATTCACACACAGGAAGCTTTCACTTGCGCACACTGGACAGGGGTGGCCATAAACCTCCATAGTAACACTCAGTAGGCTCTACTTTGCTACGTTATATAGCAAAAAAAAGTATACCAGCTCGATCGATAAGTGGGCACTCTTTTGGCATCTGTTTGGCCCGACCAATTGTTAGGCTACTTTCACACTGGCATTTTGGTTTCCGTTTGTTGCAGATCCGTTTAAGGGCTCTCACCAGCGGTCCAAAACGGATCAGTTTTGCCCTAATGCATTCTGAATTGATAAGGATCCATTCAGAATGCATCAGTTTACATGAGCTTGCAGCGTTTTAGTGTCTGCCTGACGATGCGGAGGCAAAGGGATCCGTCCTGACACACAATGTAAGTCAATGGGGACAGATCCGTTTTCACTGACACAATATGGCACAATAGAAAACGTTTTGCCTATGTTACAGATAATACAAACGGGTGCATGCGGTTGTATTATCTGAACGGATGCGTTTGTGCAGATCCATGACGGATCCGCACCAAACGCGAATATGAAAGTAGCCTTAGTTATTATTGTGTGCTTTCTGTACTATTATCTGGCAAGAGACATATGGTATGAACGATAGCTCAGTGTGAGAAATTTCAACATTTGGGGTGTAAATTTCCTTTGGCAACCAACTGTGTAGAAAAATCTGATGTTTGAATGGACTCGTAGGACATTACAGCCCTATCTTTAATGGTCATTCGTGTATGAAGACGCCATTTAGAACTACATACAAACTTCTTTTCAGTTCTAGGAGGCATTCTTATTCATTGATTTAAAGGGGTTATGTCACTTCAGCAAGTGGAATTTATTGCACACATTCATCTTTCCACTGTACAGCCAATGATGGCTTACCTTAAATGATTGTGCTAATTATTCATATTAAACTCAATTACAAAGACTTTGAAAAAACTAATGCAAGGTGCTACTGTATGTGAACACAAAAGATGGTAACATGACTTCTGGGATTTATCTAAAAAAGTACAGGGTCTAACTCTCTGTAACAATTATCTCCATGGAGTTCTTTATGTTAGAAAAGGGTCAAGAAACCGCTGGCTTTTCTAAAACTGCAACTCTCAGCATGCACACTTGTACATCATGTCATTGCTACAGGGAAGTAAAGAGGTAAAAGAAGTGACCACCGGAGTGGTGGGACATTGTACACATGAGCATATTTTATAAATCTGCTTTCCTGGTCTTTGCATTTTTCTTTAATACCTAAAAACCCCTTTAAAACCAAATGTGCTGATCTGATGATAATGTCATAGCATAGAAGTCGTACATAGCTTTTTCATGTTTGGACTAATTATCAACAGCAAAGTTTCTATCAGTCCATGAATATAACACAAACTGGCACTTTCTACAGCAATGAGGAGCAAAGATCTTCAAGTGTCATCATGTGATTATCAGGCCATAGAAGCAAATACAAAATCCAGACATTCACAAAGGAATTTACATAAGTATTGTACATAGTGTAGGACCCAATTTATTGAAAACGTTGACTGTAATATAGAATAATAATAACCTGCAACATAAAGAGATTGAATCAATCGTAGTAATCATAAATACTGTATGTCATAAGCCCTAACAGCAAAACAGAAGACTCTGGTGAAACAATGTCCATATGGCCATTAGTAGTCAATAATGGCAGCACCTACAGGATAGGCCTACTCTTGAAAAGACTCAAATGCTGTGTTATTTCTGGTGGCAAATCTGAAAATTTGGTATATACAGGGTCACAATGGCCTACCAGAAGATCATACATTGGCCTTACAAAGTAGATGACCCCATTTGAAGATGACTGTGGAGACAACCAGTTCTCTTTAGGGTCTTTTTCTAATAGGATGATTAACAAACAACTCATTTAATCTTATTAATTGCATTTCCTGTGTATGCAGTGATAATGACAAAGCTTAAATTTCAACGAACATTGGATGTACACACAGATTTTCTATAGATGGATAGTAGACTTTCAGAATCATTTTTACTGATGGGACCAGAGAATCCCAGTCCAACACTGGGTACATGGCACAGGGATGTTCCCTTTGTTGTTATTTGAAACCTATATATTATTTTAAGGTAATCTTTCCTGCCTTACTCAACATATACATAAAATGAGTTTATGCCTTAAAACTAAGTTGCTATTTAACACTTTTTTTGTTAATTCTCCCTCTACTCCAGATCTGTGGAGGAAAGCATATACCTGCTCCCCCACTCTTTACCTAGTCCCAGCTTGTAAACTACCAGCACTAACGGCGGTTATGTGTGCCACTACAGCCAATGACTGGCTGATCCCCACTACATGTATACTATATAAATACACACTGATTGAAAAGTACCAGTAGAAGATATAAGATATGTTTCCACATTGTTACCTTTATTTCATTCTCCAGTTCATGTGATATGAACGCATAGAATATAGCTATACTATACATTATCTTAATCTTATAGCTATACTATACATTATCTTAATCTTATAGCTATACTATACATTATCTTAATCTGCTTAAGTAATATAGTAACATAGTGTATAAGGCAGAAAAAAGACATTTGTCCATCCAGTTCGGCCTGTTATCCTGCAAGTTGATCCAGAGGAAGGCAAAAAAAACAACTGTGAGGTAGAAGCCAATTTTCCTCATTTTAGGGGAAAAATTCCTTCCCGACTCCAATCAGGCAATCAGAATAACTCCCTGGATCAACGACCCCTCTCTAGTAGCTATATCCTGTAATATTATCACACTCCAGAAATATGTCTAGGTCCCCCTTGAACTCTTTTAGTGAACTCACTATCACCACCTCCTCAGGCAGAGAGTTCCATAGTCTCACTGCTCTTACTGTAAAGAATCCTCTTCTATGTTTGTGTACAAACCTTCTTTCCTCCAGACGTAGAGATGTCCCCTCGTCACAGTCACAGTCCTGGGGATAAAAAGATGATGGGAGAGATCTCTGTACTAACCCCTGATATATTTATACATAGTAATTAGATCTCTCCTCAGTCGTCTTTTTTCTAAAGTCAATAACCCTAATGTTAATATTATTTCAGGGTACTTGGCAGTGGCCTGACACTGGTTTCTACAACTTAGTTTGCTGTTCACTAAAATTCCTAGGTCCTTTTCCATGTCAGTGTTAGGCCGAATGCACACGGCCGTGCGCTCCTGCTCGCAGCCGGAATCCAGGCCGTGTTACTCCTGCTCGCAGCCGGAATCCAGGCCGTGTTACCACGGACCGCTCACGGCCGTGAAACACGGCCATGTGCATTCGGCCTTACTCAGTGTTTTACCATTTAGTATGTACAGATGACTTGTATTATTCCTACCCATGTGCATAACCTTACATTTGTCAGTGTTAAACCTCATCTGCCACTTATCTGCCCAAGCCTCCAGTCTATCCAGATCCCTCTGTAGCAGTATACTGTCCTCATCAGTGTTAATTACTTTACACAGTTTAGTGTCATCTGCAAAAATTGATATTTTACTGTGCAAGCCTTTTACAAGATCATTAATAAATATATTGAAGAGAATAGGGCCCAATACTGACCCCTGAGGTACCCCACTAGTGACAGTGACCCAATCTGAGTGTGTATCATTAATAACCACCCTCTGTTTTCTATCACTGAGCCAGTTACTTACCCACATACAGACGTTTTCTCCCAGTCTAAGCATTCTCATTTTATATACTAACCTTTTATGTGGTACAGTGTCAAATGCTTTGGAGAAGTCCAGATATACGACACCCATTGATTTGCTGCGGTCAAGTCTAGAACTTACCTCCTCATATTTAATATCTATTATTCCATGTACATACATACTCTAAATATGTTTTTTTTTACTGCTGCACGTCTTTCAAGTTCATTGCACAGCTACCATTCTGATGGGACATTTCACACATCTACGGAAAATAAGGCATTTTGCAGTAAAGTCAGCAAGTGTGAAAAATTGTGTTGTATCTGCCTTAGTTACCTTGTTTATGAGATTCTTACTCTGAAAGTAAATTGACAAGTTTCCAATGAACTATACAAGGTTCCACAGCTAGGCTTTTCACAGGTTAAAATGCTTTTGAGCTAATGGGGCTAGATGTACAATTTCCCATCTAGCATATGGAGCCGCAAGTCAGTACCAACATGGTGAGACACATCTGGGGCTGTTTTCTCCGGCAGTCTATTCCTGCATAGAATAACATGCTCGAGTTTTCCAGATTCGGCAATGTTGGATTCTGTTATCTGACATACACTCACCTAAAGAATTATTAGGAACACCTGTTCTATTTCTCATTGATGCGATTATCTAGTCAACCAATCACATGGCAGTTGCTTCAATGCATGTAGGGTTGTGGTCCTGGTCAAGACAATCTCCTGAACTCCAAACTGAATGTCAGAATGGGAAAGAAAGGTGTTTTAAGCAATTTGGAGCTTGGCATGGTTGTTGGTGCCAGACGGGCCGGTCTGAGTATTTCACAATCTGCTCAGTTACTGGGATTTTAACTCACAACCATTTCTAGGGTTTACAAAGAATGGTGTGAAAAGGGAAAAACATCCAGTATGCGGCAGTCCTGTGGGCGAAAATACCTTGTTGATGCTAGAGGTCAGAGGAGAATGGGCCGACTGATTCAAGCTGATAGAAGAGCAATGTTGACTGAAATAACCACTCGTTACAACCAAGGTATGCAGAAAAGCATTTGTGAAGCCACAACACGCACAACCTTGAGGCGGATGGGCTACAGCAGCAGAAGACCCCACCGGGTACCACTCATCTCCACTACAAATAGGAAAAAGAGGCTACAATTTGCATGAGCTCACCAAAATTGGACTGTTGAAGACTGGAAAATGTTCCCTGGTCTGATGAGTCTCGATTTCTGTTGAGACATTCAAATGGTAGAGTCCGAATTTGGCGTAAACAGAATGAGAACATGTATCCTTCATGCCTTGTTACCACTGTGCAGGCTGGTGGTGGTGGTGTAATGGTGTGGGGGATGTTTTCTGGGCACACTTTAGGCCCCTTAGTGCCAATTGGCCATCGTTTAAATGCCACGGGCTACCTGAGCAGTTCTGAAGGCAAAAGGGGGTCCAACACCGTATTAGTATGGTGTTCCTAATAATTCTTTAGGTGAGTGTATAATTCTGTTATATTGACTATAATGGGGTCTAGCAGAGATCCGAACGCTACCCGGAAAATATTCCGTGAATCAATTGGACAAAAAACGCTGCACAGAACAGTTTTTGTCTGGCCGATTTCTGGCATGCTATGCTGGAACAGCCTTCCGGAGAAGACAGTTGCAGGTTTAAAACTAGCCTGAAGAAGCCTTTACCTGGATCTTTGTTTTATCTCAAGACAATTCCCTCGTGTACAGTGAATATTTATTCAATAGTCAAATCTACATTTTAAAAAATCGGATCAAATTTCGTCATACATACATTTCTGATCAGCAGCGTTAAACCATGCACAAAGATATATTTCACTGTGTCATTTTGCTGCATTGCATCTTTAGAGGTCATCTGTCAACCCTATTAAAACCACTATAATGCCTGGTAGAGGTGACCCTTCTTATAAGAGGTTTATCAGAAGATCACTCCGCGGTTATTGTACTTAATGAATCAATGTTGATGTATTTGCTGCTGTTGATGTATCCAGAATACTTTTGAACATTATGGTAGTTGTTTACTTAGAGGTAGAGTTCAGTGCTGAGAAGTGGTAGTCCTTTAGGAAAGTAAAGTGGCGCAGACTGGCCCACCGAGGGAGCTAGTGAAATTCCCTCCCCCAGCTAGCAGATTCCAGCTATACAGCATCAGTGCACCTTTGCTTGGGCCGTGTAAAGGGGTGTGAGCTGCAAAGGGGGTGGGACTTATGTTAAAAAATATTCTGCGCAGTACATTACATTCTCCATTGTTGGCCAGTATTGTTTACATGACAGCAATTAAGACATGCCGAATTTACAGGCAGTACTTCTGCCATGTAAACAGAGACTGGTGCTGGACTGGTGGAGGTTTTAATAACAGGTGAGCTGAGCTTTGTCTATTTTATCTCATTTTTGAGCCAGATTTTTTTTTACACCTGAACAAACCCGTTAAGGATTGGGAATGTGAAAAGGTGTATATGCGATAAGATAGGTGATAATTGTCTAATTAGTGGGGATCTGACTTCTGTGACCTCCGTGATCATGAGAATGTGGTCTCAAAACCCCTGTGTGCATGGATTGGCAGTAATCCATAATATAATGGAATGTTGTAGTCTCAGGGCCCCCGTTCTCATCATCCGTTAGGGCTGTAACAGTCATACCCCACTAATGAGACACATCAATTATTCTGTAGAGTTATTATGGTGGGACAACCCCTTCAAATGTAGATTATGTTTAGTACAATATCTGAAGGTTAAAATTAAATACATTCTATACCATTGATTTATGCTTAAGCCCTTGTCTGGTTTCCAATATCGATGACAGTGAGCAGGTAAACAGTGTAAGGAACGCTGCCGGAACGCTTTGTTCTCATTTAATAGCTTATCGCGAGTTTCCGGGAGTCAGACCCACACCAATCTGATATTAATGACCTATCCTAAGGAAAGGTCATCAATACTGAAAACCAGACTATCCCTTTAAGTGTGCTATACTAAAGGGGTAAGGCTACGTTCACACTCGCGTTTTGTGCTGATCCGTCTTGTTTCTGCACAGACTGATCCACACCAATAATGCAAACGCTTGTATCCGTTAATAACGGTCCGTGTGCATTATTCATTAAAAAAAAAAGGGATCCGTCTTGACTTACATTGAAAGTCAATGGGGGACGGATTTGTTTTCAATTGCACCATATTGTGTCGGTGAAAAACGGATCCGTCCCCATTGACTTACCTTGTAAGTCTAGACAGATCCGTTTGGCTTCGCATAGTCAGACGGTCACCAAAACGCTGCAAGCTGTGTTTTAGTGACCGTCTAAAAAACGCAATGGAGACCAAACGCAGCCAAATTTATTCATTCTGAATGGATCCTTATCTATTCAGAATGCATTGGGGCTGAACTGATCCGTTTCGGGCCGCTTGTGAGAGCCCTGAAACAGATCTCACAGGCGGACCCAGAAACAGCAGTGTGAAAGTAGCCTCAGGCAAACTTGTTTTTGCTTTATGTGTATATTTGAGTAATGTGTGCATGGCATGTGCCCTGTGTGTCCAACTCTTTGCTGTGGGTGTCTGCCGTTATACTTCATCTAGTTTATACCATGTACATGTACCATATATATCCATGTATTAGACCATAGATCAGAACAAATTCTCCCCAATAAAAGTATTGTGTTCCGTGATTCTAGCAAAAAGCTATTTAATGCGTAATTGTGTTATTTTTTTCGTCCGACACTGAGAGTAAATGGTACAATGCTGACATGTTGAGCTTCATGGCCAGTTGTTGAAGAGATTAAAGTCTCAGCCATAGCTAGTTAAAGGGGTTTTATTCGTTAAGAGACAGCACTAGAGACGTTGCTTGTTCGCGATTCGCCGAACAGGCGAACATATAGCGATGTCCGCCAGCGCCATATTCTTTTGCATTGTGCAGAACTTTGGCCCATGACACATCCATCAGGTGGTACAGGACAGCCAATTGAGACATTTCAGCATATGGACACACACCCTACTCTAAATAAACCCTATTTGGCAACCTTTTTACATTCAGTCTATTGCCAGTGTAGGAAGAGGTTGCTGTGTGGAGCAGGGACAGACTGTTAGAGACACCAAACGCTAGCTAATAGGGCCACAAAAATCTTTTTAAGGATTGGTATAGGTGTGCTATCGATAGGTGTGACATACAGAGGGGTGTGATATACTTATATATACTAACATAGAGAGTATATTATAGTGCATTTGTATTGTGCAGCAGTTGTGTGTGGTTCTGCTGAGATACCTCAGCTATACAGAGGGACAAACGCTATTGGAACAACTAATTGCAACAGGTGTGATATACCAGTTTCACCCCCAAAAAATTGATTGAGGCAGGGGTGTGATATACTTATAATTAGGGATGAGCGAACCCAAACTGTATAGTTCGGGTTCGTACCGAATTTTGGGGTGTCCGTGACACGGACCCGAACCCGGACATTTTCGTAAAAGTCTGGGTTCGGGTTCGGTGTTCGTTGCATTCTTGGCGCTTTTTGAAAGGGTGCAAAGCAGCCAATCAACAAGCGTCATACTACTTGCCCCAAGAGGCCGTCACAGCCATGCCTACTATTGGCATGGCTGTGATTGGCCAGTGCAGCATGTGACCCAGCCTCTATTTAAGCTGGAGTCACATAGCGCCGCCCGTCACTCTGCTCTGATCAGTATAGGGAGAGGTTGCAGCTGCGACGTTAGGGCGAGATTAGATTAACTCCTCCAAAAGACTTCATTCAGAGATCGATCTGCAGCTGTGGATGATTGAACTGCTGCTATTGAATTGCTCACTGTTTTTAGGCTGCCCAAAGCGTTTTTCAGTCACTTTTTTCTGGGGTGATCGGCGGCCATTTTGTGTCTTGTGGTGCGCCAGCACAAGCTGCCACCAAGTGCATTTAACCCTCAGTAGTGTGGTTGTTTTTTGGCTAAATCCTACATCAGGGTCAAGCTGTCACACCAAGTGCATTTAACCAGCAATAGTCTGGTTATTTTTTGGCCATATACTACATTAGGGGCAAGCTGAGCCTGTCACCAAGTGCATTTAACCCTCAATAGTGCGGTTGTTTTTTGGCTAAATCCTACATCAGGGTCAAGCTGTCACACCAAGTGCATTTAACCATCAATGGTGTGGTTGGTCAAGCTGTCACACCAAGTGCATTTAACCATCAATAGTCTGGTTATTTTTTGGCCATATACTACATCAGGGGCAAGTTGAGCCTGTCACCAAGTGCATTTAACCCTCAATAGTGCGGTTGTTTTTTTGCTAAATCCTACATCAGGGTCAAGAGTCACAAGAAGTGCATTTAACCATCAATAGTCTGGTTATTTTTTGGCCATATACTACATCAGGGGCAAGCTGAGCCTGTCACCAAGTGCATTTAACCCTCAATAGTGTGGTTGTTTTTTGGCTAAATCCTACATCAGGGTCAAGCTGTCACACCAAGTGCATTTAACCATCAATAGTCTGGTTATTTTTTGGCCATATACGACAACAGGGGCAAGCTGAGCCTGTCACCAAGTGCATTTAACCCTCAATAGTGTGGTTGGTCAAGCTGTCACACCAAGTGCATTTAACCATCAATAGTGTGGTTATTTTTTGGCCATATCCCAGTCTAATTCTGTCCGTAAACGTATACCTGTCACCCAGCGCCTAAATAATAGGCCTCAAATTTGTAGTCTGCTTAATCTGTGGTTATTGCTGTGGCTGGGCGAGTTATTTAGTGTCCGTCAAAGCACAGTTTTTGTTCTGGGTTGAAATACAATTCCCAATTTAGCAATTCTCTAAATTAGTGGTTTCTGCTGTATCAGGCCTACTTTAAATTTATCCCTAAAAGGGTATATTAGATTCAAGGTGCAGATAGGGTCATTCTCAATAACTTCACACACACGCTACTGTGCATATCCCAGTCTAATTCTGTCTGTAAACGTATACCTGTCACCCAGCGCCTAAATAATAGGCCTCAAATTTATAGTCATCCAAATCTGTCGTTATTGCTGTAGCTGGTCAAGTTATTTAGTGTCCGTCAAAGCACAGTTTTTGTTCTGGGTTGAAATACAATTCCCAATTTAGCAATTCTCTAAATTAGTGGTTTCTGCTGTATCAGGCCTACTTTAAATTTATCCCTAAAAGGGAATATTAGATTCAAGGTGCTGATAGGGTCATTCTCAATAACTTCACACACACGCTACTGTGCATATCCCAGTCTAATTCTGTCTGTAAATGTATACCTGTCACCCAGCGCCTAAATAATAGGCCTCAAATTTGTAGTCAGCTAAATCTGTGGTTATTGCTGTGGCTGGGCAAGTTATTTAGTGTCCGTCAAAGCACAGTTTTTGTTCTGGGTTGAAATACAATTCCCAATTTAGCAATTCTCTAAATTAGTGGTTTCTGCTGTATCAGACCTCCTTTAAATCTATCCCTAAAAGGGTATATAAGATTCAAGGTGCACATAGGGTCATTCTCAATAACTTCACACATACGCTACTGTGCATATCCCAGTCTAATTCTGTCTGTAAACATATACCCGTCACCCAGCGCATAAATAATAGGCCTCAAATTTATAGTCATCAAAATCTGTCGTTATTGCTGTAGCTGGTCAAGTTATTTAGTGTCCGTCAAAGCACAGTTTTTGTTCTGGGTTGAAATACAATTCCCAATTTAGCAATTCTCTAAATTAGTGGTTTCTGCTGTATCAGGCCTACTTTAAATTTATCCCTAAAAGGGTATATTAGATTCAAGGTGCACATAGGGTCATTCTCAATAACTTCACACACACGCTACTGTGCATATCCCAGTCTAATTCTGTCTGTAAACGTATACCTGCCACCCAGCGCCTAAATAATAGGCCTCAAATTTATAGTCATCCAAATCTGTCGTTATTGCTGTAGCTGGTCAAGTTATTTAGTGTCCGTCAAAGCACAGTTTTTGTTCTGGGTTGAAATACAATTCCCAATTTAGCAATTCTCTAAATTAGTGGTTTCTGCTGTATCAGGCCTACTTTAAATTTATCCCTAAAAGGGTATATTAGATCAAGGTGCAGATAGGGTCATTCTCAATAAATTCACACACACGCTACTGTGCATATCGCAGTCTAATTCTGTCTGTAAACGTATACCTGTCACCCAGCGCCTAAATAATAGGCCTTAAATTTATAGTCATCCAAATCTGTCGTTACTGCTGTGCCTGTATTAGTGTAATACGGTACCTACAGTCATGTGAAAAAATTAGGACACCCTTTGAAAGCATGTGGTTTTTTGTAACATTTTTAATAAAAGGTTATTTCATCTCCGTTTCAACAATACAGAGAGATTAAAGTAATCCAACTAAACAAAGAAAACTGAAGAAAAGTCTTTTCAAGATCTTCTGTAAATGTCATTCTACAAAAATGCCTATTCTAACTGAGGAAAAAGATAGGACACCCTCACATGTATTCCCTCTTAAATTGGCTCAGATCTCACACAGGTATATCACACCAGGTGCACATAATTAGTAGATCGTTACTCTGCATGTTGAATGAGGCTTGCCCTATTTAAACCTCAGACATTTAGTTTGGTGTGCTCCTGACTGTTGAAGTGAGAGTGAGCACCATGGTGAGAGCAAAAGAGCTGTCAGAGGACTTCAGAAAAAAGATTGTAGCAGCCTATGAGTCTGGGAAGGGATTTAAAAAGATCTCAAAAGATTTTGAAATCAGCCATTCCACTGTCCGGAAGATAGTCTACAAGTGGAGGGCTTTCAAAACAACTGCCAACATGCCCAGGACTGGTCGCCCCAGCAAGTTCACCCCAAGAGCAGACCGCAAGATGCTAAAAGAGGTCTCCAAAAACCCTAAAGTGTCATCTCGAGAACTACAGCAGGCTCTGGCTACTGTTGATGTAGAAGTACATGCCTCTACAATCAGAAAGAGACTGTACAAGTTTAACTTGCATGGGAGGTGTGCAAGGAGGAAACCTTTGCTTTCCAAGAGAAACATCGAGGCCAGACTGACACTTGCCAGAGATAAAGTTGACAAAGACCAGGACTTCTGGAATAATGTTCTTTGGACAGATGAGTCCAAAATTGAATTATTTGGACACAACAGCAGAGGACATGTTTGGCGTAAACCAAACACAGCATTCCAAGAAAAGAACCTCATACCAACTGTGAAGCATGGAGGTGGAAGTGTCATGGTTTGGGGCTGCTTTGCTGCAGCAGGACCTGGTCAGCTCACCATCATAGAATCCACGATGAATTCTACTGTGTATCAGAAGGTGCTTGAAGAACATGTGAGACCATCAGTTAGAAAATTAAAGCTGAAGCGGAACTGGACCATGCAACATGACAATGACCCAAAACATACTAGTAAATCAACCAAAGATTGGCTGAAAAAGAAGAAATGGAGAGTCCTGGAATGGCCAAGTCAAAGTCCAGATTTGAATCCCATTGAGATGCTGTGGGGTGACTTGAAAAGGACTGTACGTGCAAGAAACCCCTCAAACATCTCACAGCTGAAAAAGTTCTGCATTGAGGAGTGGGGTAAAATTTCCTCAGACCGATGTCGAAGACTGGTAGATGGCTACAAGAACCGTCTCACTGCAGTTATTTCAGCCAAAGGAGGTAACACTCGCTATTAGGGGCAAGGGTGTCCTATCTTTTTCCTCAGTTAGAATAGGCATTTTTGTAGAATGACATTTACAGAAGATCTTGAAAAGACTTTTCTTCAGTTTTCTTTGTTTAGTTGGATTACTTTAATCTCTCTGTATTGTTGAAACGGAGATGAAATAACCTTTTATTAAAAATTTTACAAAAAACCACATGCTTTCAAAGGGTGTCCTAATTTTTTCACATGACTGTATATAGATAGCCAGATAGTGTTAGGTGTCTTTAAAAAAAGGCCTGAATTTGAATTCAATACCGTGGGCCAAATAATATTTTTGTTGTTGTGGTGAACGATAACAATGAGGAAAACATCTAGTAAAGGACGCGGACATGGTCGTGGTGGTGTTAGTGGACCCTCTGGTGCTGGGAGAGGACGTGGCCGTTCTGCCACAGCCAAACGTCCTAGTGTACCAACTACCTCAGGTCCCAGCAGCCGCCATAATTTACAGCAATATTTGGTGGGGCCCAATGCCGTTCTAAGGATGGTAAGGCCTGAGCAGGTACAGGCATTAGTCAATTGGGTGTCCGACAGTGGATCCAGCACGTTCACATTATCTCCCACCCAGTCTTCTGCAGAAAGCGCACAGATGGCGCCTGAAAACCAAGCCCATCAGTCTGTCACATCACCCCCATGCATACCAGGGAAACTGTCTGAGCCGCAAGTTATGCAGCAGTCTCTTATGCTGTTTGAATACTCCGCTGGCAGGGTTTCCCAAGGGCATCCACCTAGCCCTTCCCCAGCGGTGGAAGACATAGAATGCACTGACGCACAACCACTTATGTTTCCTGATGATGAGGACATGGGAATACCACCTCAGCATGTCTCTGATGATGACGAAACACAGGTGCCAACTGCTGCGTCTTTCTGCAGTGTGCAGACTGAACAGGAGGTCAGGGATCAAGACTGGGTGGAAGACGATGCAGGGGACGATGAGGTCCTAGACCCCACAAGGAATGAAGGTCGTTCCACTGACTTTCACAGTTCGGAGGAAGAGGCAGTGGTGAGACCGAGCCAACAGCGTAGGAAAAGAGGGAGCAGTGGGCAAAAGCAGAATACCCGCCGCCAAGAGACTCCGCCTGCTACTGACCGCCGCCATCTGGGACCGAGCACCTCAAAGGCAGCTTCAAGGAGTTCCCTGGCATGGCACTTCTTCAAACAATGTGCTGACGACAAGACCCGAGTGGTTTGCACGCTGTGCCATCAGAGCCTGAAGCGAGGCATTAACGTTCTGAACCTTAGCACAACCTGCATGACCAGGCACCTACATGCAAAGCATGAACTGCAGTGGAGTAAACACCTTAAAAACAAGGAAGTCACTCAGGCTCCCCCTGCTACCTCTTCTGCTGCTGCCGCCTCGGCCTCTTCTGCTGCTGCCGCCTCGGCCTCTTCCTCCGCCTCTGGAGGAACGTTGGCACCTGCCGCCCAGCAAACAGGGGATGTACCAGCAACACCACCACCACCTCCGTCACCAAGCATCTCAACCATGTCACACGGCAGCGTTCAGCTCTCCATCTCACAAACATTTGAGAGAAAGCGTAAATTCCCACCTAGCCACCCTCGATCCCTGGCCCTGAATGCCAGCATTTCTAAACTACTGGCCTATGAAATGCTGTCATTTAGGCTGGTGGACACAGACAGCTTCAAACAGCTCATGTCGCTTGCTGTCCCACAGTATGTTGTTCCCAGCCGCCACTACTTCTCCAAGAGAGCCGTGCCTTCCCTGCACAACCAAGTATCCAATAAAATCAAGTGAGCACTGCGCAACGCCATCTGTGGCAAGGTCCACCTAACCACAGATACGTGGACCAGTAAGCACGGCCAGGGACGCTATATCTCCCTAACTGCACACTGGGTAAATGTAGTGGCAGCTGGGCCCCAGGCGGAGAGCTGTTTGGCGCACGTCCTTCCGCCGCCAAGGATCGCAGGGCAACATTCTTTGCCTCCTGTTACCACATCCTCCTACTCAGCTTCCTCCTCCTCTTCTTCCACCTGCTCATCCAGTCAGCCACACACCTTCACCACCAACTTCAGCACAGCCCGGGGTAAACGTCAGCAGGCCATTCTGAAACTCATATGTTTGGGGGACAGGCCCTACACCGCACAGGAGTTGTGGCGGGGTATAGAACAACAGACCGACGAGTGGTTGCTGCCGGTGAGCCTCAAGCCCGGCCTGGTGGTGTGCGATAATGGGCGAAATCTCATTGCAGCTCTGGGACTAGCCGGTTTGACGCACATCCCTTGCTTGGCGCATGTGCTGAATTTGATGGTGCAGAAGTTCATTCACAACTACCTCGACATGTCAGAGCTGCTGCATAAAGTGCGGGCCGTCTGTTCGCGCTTCCGTCGTTCACATCCTGCCACTGCTCGCCTGTCTGCGCTACAGCGTAACTTCGGCCTTCCCGCTCACCGCCTCATATGCGACGTGCCCACCAGGTGGAACTCCACCTTGAACATGCTGGACAGAAAGTGCGAGCAGCAGCAGGCCATAGTGGAGTTTCAGCTGCAGCACGCACGGGTCAGTCGCACTGTGGAACAACACCACTTCACCACCAATGACTGGGCCTCTATGCAAGACCTGTGTGCCCTGTTGCGCTGTTTTGAGTACTCCACCAACATGGCCAGTGGCAATGACGCCATTATCAGCGTTACAATACCACTTCTATGTCTCCTTGAGAAAACACTTAGGGCGATGATGGAAGAGGAGGTGGCCCAGGAGGAGGAGGAAGAGGGGTCATTTTTAGCACTTTCAGGCCAGTCTCTTCGAAGTGACTCAGAGGGAGGTTTTTGCAATAGCAGAGGCCAGGTACAAATGTGGCCAGCCAGGGCCCACTACTGGAGGACGAGGAGGAAGAGGATGAGGAGGAGGTGGAGGAGGATGAGGATGAAGCATGGTCACAGCGGGGTGGCACCCAACGCAGCTCGGGACCATCACTGGTGCGTGGCTGGGGGGAAAGGCAGGACGATGACGATACGCCTCCCACAGAGGACAGCTTGTCCTTACCTCTGGGCAGCCTGGCACACATGAGTGACTACATGCTGCAGTGCCTGCGCAACAACAGCAGAGTTGCCCACATTTTAACGTGTGCGGACTACTGGGTTGCCACCCTGCTGGATCCACGCTACAAAGACAATGTGCCCACCTTACTTCCTGCACTGGAGCGTGATAGGAAGATGCGCGAGTACAAGCGCACGTTGGTAGACGCGCTACGGAGAGCATTCCCAAATGTCACAGGGGAACAAGTGGAAGCCCAAGGGCAAGGCAGAGGAGGAGCAAGAGGTCGCCAAGGCAGCTGTGTCACGACCAGCTCCTCTGAGGGCAGGGTTAGCATGGCAGAGATGTGGAAAAGTTTTGTCAACACGCCACAGCTTACTGCACCACCACCTGATACGCAACGTGTTAGCAGGAGGCAACATTTCACTAACATGGTGGAACAGTCCGTGTGCACACCCCTCCACGTACTGACTGATTCAACTTCTGGGTCTCTAAATTGTCCACGTGGCCAGAGCTAGCCTTTTATGCCTTGGAGGTGCTGGCCTGCCCGGCGGCCAGCGTTTTGTCTGAACGTGTATTCAGCACGGCAAGAGGCTTCATTACAGACAAACACAGCCGCCTGCCTACAGCCAATGTGGACAAGCTGACGTTCATAAAAATGAACCAGGCATGGATCCCACAGGACCTGTCCATCCCTTGTGCAGATTAGACATTAACTACCTCCCCTTAACCATATATTATTGTACTCCAGGGCACTTCCTCATTCAATCCTCTTTTTATTTTCATTTTACCATTATATTGCGGGGCAACCCAAAGTTGAATGAACATCTCCTCTGTCTGGGTGCCGGGGCCTAAATACAGTCATGTGAAAAAATTAGGACACCCTTTGAAAACATGTGGTTTTTTGTAACATTTTTAATAAAAGGTTATTTCATCTCCGTTTCAACAATACAGAGAGATTAAAGTAATCCAACTAAACAAAGAAAACTGAAGAAAAGTCTTTTCAAGATCTTCTGTAAATGTCATTCTACAAAAATGCCTATTCTAACTGAGGAAAAAGATAGGACACCCTCACATGTATTCCCTCTTAAATTGGCTCAGATCTCACACAGGTATATCACACCAGGTGCACATAATTAGTAGATCGTTACTCTGCATGTTGAATGAGGCTTGCCCTATTTAAACCTCAGACATTTAGTTTGGTGTGCTCCTGACTGTTGAAGTGAGAGTGAGCACCATGGTGAGAGCAAAAGAGCTGTCAGAGGACTTCAGAAAAAAGATTGTAGCAGCCTATGAGTCTGGGAAGGGATTTAAAAAGATCTCAAAAGATTTTGAAATCAGCCATTCCACTGTCCGGAAGATAGTCTACAAGTGGAGGGCTTTCAAAACAACTGCCAACATGCCCAGGACTGGTCGCCCCAGCAAGTTCACCCCAAGAGCAGACCGCAAGATGCTAAAAGAGGTCTCCAAAAACCCTAAAGTGTCATCTCGAGAACTACAGCAGGCTCTGGCTACTGTTGATGTAGAAGTACATGCCTCTACAATCAGAAAGAGACTGTACAAGTTTAACTTGCATGGGAGGTGTGCAAGGAGGAAACCTTTGCTTTCCAAGAGAAACATCGAGGCCAGACTGACACTTGCCAGAGATAAAGTTGACAAAGACCAGGACTTCTGGAATAATGTTCTTTGGACAGATGAGTCCAAAATTGAATTATTTGGACACAACAGCAGAGGACATGTTTGGCGTAAACCAAACACAGCATTCCAAGAAAAGAACCTCATACCAACTGTGAAGCATGGAGGTGGAAGTGTCATGGTTTGGGGCTGCTTTGCTGCAGCAGGACCTGGTCAGCTCACCATCATAGAATCCACGATGAATTCTACTGTGTATCAGAAGGTGCTTGAAGAACATGTGAGACCATCAGTTAGAAAATTAAAGCTGAAGCGGAACTGGACCATGCAACATGACAATGACCCAAAACATACTAGTAAATCAACCAAAGATTGGCTGAAAAAGAAGAAATGGAGAGTCCTGGAATGGCCAAGTCAAAGTCCAGATTTGAATCCCATTGAGATGCTGTGGGGTGACTTGAAAAGGGCTGTACGTGCAAGAAACCCCTCAAACATCTCACAGCTGAAAAAGTTCTGCATTGAGGAGTGGGGTAAAATTTCCTCAGACCGATGTCGAAGACTGGTAGATGGCTACAAGAACCGTCTCACTGCAGTTATTTCAGCCAAAGGAGGTAACACTCGCTATTAGGGGCAAGGGTGTCCTATCTTTTTCCTCAGTTAGAATAGGCATTTTTGTAGAATGACATTTACAGAAGATCTTGAAAAGACTTTTCTTCAGTTTTCTTTGTTTAGTTGGATTACTTTAATCTCTCTGTATAGTTGAAACGGAGATGAAATAACCTTTTATTAAAAATGTTACAAAAAACCACATGCTTTCAAAGGGTGTCCTAATTTTTTCACATGACTGTATATGACAATGGACTGTTCCAATGTTGGGTGACGTGAAGCCTGATTCTCTGCCATGAGATGCAGACTGATTCTCTGCTGACATGAAGCCAGATTCTCTGTTACGTGACCTCTCTCCTCTACCTGGGTGCCTGGGCCTAAATATATGACAATGGACTGTTACAGTGGTGGCTGACGTGAAGCCTGATTCTCTGCTATGACATGCAGACTGATTCTCTGCTGACATGAAGCCAGATTCTCTGTTACGGGACCTCTCTCCTCTGCCTGGGTGCCTGGGCCTAAATATATGACAATGGACTGTTACAGTGGTGGCTGACGTGAAGCCTGATTCTCTGCTATGACATGCAGACTGATTCTCCTCTGACATGAAGCCAGATTCTCTGTTAAGGGACCTCTCTCCTCTGCCTGGGTGCCTGGGACTAAATATCTGACAATGGACTGTTACAGTGGTGGGTGACGTGAAGCCAGATTCTCTGCTATGGGACCTCTCTCCAATTGATATTGGTTAATTTTTATTTATTTTATTTTTATTTTAATTAATTACCCTATCCACATTTGTTTGCAGGGGATTTACCTACATGTTGCTGCCTTTTGCAGCCCTCTAGCTCTTTCCTGGGCTGTTTTACAGCCTTTTTAGTGCCGAAAAGTTTGGGTCCCCATTGAACCCGACCATTTCCGGGAAGTTCGGCCGAACTTCTCAAACCCGAACATCCAGGTGTTCGCTCAGCTCTACTTATAATATACTTTCTATATAGTGCATTTGTATTGTGCAGCAGTTGTGTGCGGTTCTGCAGCGTTACCGCAGCTATGCAGAAGGACAAAAGCTATTGGAACAACTAATTGCAACTAGTGTGATATACCAGTTGCCCCCCAAAAAAACTTACCTGCTTCCAGCAAATAATCATTAAGGGGTTTCTATATACCAGTTTCCACAAATACTGCTCTTCTATAGGGACTTTGTCAAAGGGTCATTTTGAAAATGACAGGGAGAGGAAGATGCAAGCCATTCCGCAGGGGTGGTAGAGGCCAGGCAGGCGCCCAGGCCAGAGCCTAAGTGGGCAGTTGGAGAAGGTGCGTGCAATTACATCAAAGGATGCACCAGAGTTGGTTGAGTGGCTCACTCAGCCTTCCGCTTCTGCACAATCTTCATCCTCTGTATCAGCACCCTCTTTACTCTCTGCTGTGTGCACCCCCAAAGACACTGCTACCACCACCACCATAGCCCCTCCACTCGCGTCAGAGGAATTATTTTCCCATCCATTCCCAGACTTTACAGATGCGCAGCCATTCTTGGCATAGGATCAGAAAGAGGAGGTAGCAACGGCCGCCACCCAGCGGTCTGACAACAGTACCCAGATCAGCCCAAGGAGGGTGGTCCCTGATGTTGCTGCCTACTCCGACATCTCTTATGTCAGTGGTGGTGAAAGTGACGATGATGACTTGTCGATGGACATCACGTGGGTGCCCACAAGAGAGGAAGATAAGTGGCTTTCAGTGGGAGAGACAGAGCAGAAGATTGGGAGGAGAAGGAGGAGAAGCAGGCAGAACTCGCAGTGCACAGGAGGCAAAAAGCAGACTGCAAATGTATCTGGAGTGATCCATCCACCACGCATGGTCCAATGATACAGGGACATGGCTCCACAGCGTGGGCTTTTTTAAATGTGTCAACTCCTGAAAATAGTGTTTCCATCTGCAGCCTGTGCTGTCAACGCATAAGTCGCAGTAAGCCCAACACTCACCTAGGGACGACCACTGACATTAGAGATCTTGGAGTAGGCATCACCAGCGGGGAACACCCTCCTTGGGCTGATCTGGATACTGTCATCAGACCACTAGGTGGTGGCCATTGCTACCTTCTCTTCCTCATCTGATGCCAAGAATGGCTGTGCATCAGTAAGGTCTGGGAATGGATAGGAAAATAATTCCTCTCACTCGAGTGGAGGGGCTATGGTGGTGGTAGTGGTGTCTATGAGGATGAACACAGCAGAGAGTGAGGAAGGTGCTGATACAGAGTATGAGGGGGGTGCAGAAGCAGAAGGCTGAGTGAGCCACTCAACCAAATCTGGTGCGTCCTTTTACGTAATCGCACGCACCTTCTTCAACTATCCACTTAGGCTCCGGCCGTTGCACCTGCCCGACCCCTTCCACTCCTGCAGAATGGCCTGCCTCTTCCTCTACCTGTCATTTTCAAAATGACCCTGTGACAAGTCCCTATAGAAGAGCAGTATATAAAACGATTTAATGAGTATTTATTGGAAGCAGGTATATCAAACCCCTTAATCAGTTTATTTTGGGGCAACAGGTATATCACACCAGGTGCAATTAGTTGTTCCAATAGTGTTTGTCCCTCTGTATAGCTGCGGTATCTCAGCAGAACCGCACACAAATGCTACACAATACAAATGCACTACATAGAAATTATATTATAGTTATATCACACCCCTGCCTCAATAAGTTTTTTTTGGGGGGGGCAACTGGTATATCACACCAGTCTAAATTAGTTGCTCCAATAGCGTTTGTCCCTCTGTATAGCTGTGGTATCTCAGCAGAACTGCACACATATGCTGCACAATACAAATGCACTTTATAGGAAGTATATTATAGGTATATAACACCCCTGCCTCAATCAATATTTTTGGGGGGCAACTAGTATATCACACTAGTTTCAATTAGTTGTTCCAATAGCATTCGTCCCTCTGTACAGCTGCTGTATCTCTGCAGAACCGCACAAAATGCTGCTCAATACAAATGGACTATATAGGAAGTATATTATAGGTATATCACACCCTGCCTCAATCAGTTTTTTGGGGGGGTAACTGGTATATCACACCGGTTGCAATTAGTTGTTCCAATAGCGTTTTTAACTCTGTATAGCTGCGGTATCTCAGCAGAACCACACACAAATGCTACACAAAACAAATGCACTATATAGAAATTATATTATAGGTATATCACACCCCTTCCTCAATCAGTTTTTTGGGGGCAACTGGTCTTTCACACCAGTTGCAATTAGTTGTTCCAATAGCGTTTTTCCCTCTGTATAGCTGCGGTATCTCAGCAGAATCGTGCATAAATGCTGCACAATACAAATGCACTTTATAGAAATTATATTACAGGTATATCACACCCCTGCCTCAATCAGTTTTATTGGGGGGCAACTAGTATATCACACCAAAGAATAAGGGTGTTGGAACCGCGCTGCTCGGGGCTATGTGGTCCGTTTCGCCAGTGGATATAGCAGGGCACCCGCGTCTCTCCTCTTCACCTAAAGGGGATCCAATCCTTCACAGACCGCCTCCTCTACAGGGTCAAGAAGATTTCGCAAGATAGTGAAGTACCCTCCGTTATGTTGGTTTAAAAGGTTTTATTATACTCACAAGAGTTCACAGAAAACAGGCATAAAACACAAAAGAACCGTCACGTTCCTGCCCGACCCGGGTTTCGCTCACTGGCTTCCTCAGGGGCGACAACTGCGCATGTCCGCAGTCAGGCCCTTTAAATAGTCTGGCCTCTTATATCACAAGTGCCGGAATCGGCCCAAATTGCATTTTCATATTCACTTTTGCAAGTCAAACAAACTCAATAAATAATAAAAGCATCCTATATATTCAAATTATAGCATTTTCCTTTAAAATACACTCTTTTCTTTGCCGTTGTTATACAAAGGATCATCTGTCTTATTGCACACCCGCATCTTGCATATCACCTAAACAAGCTCTTTTTCGTTCCGGTTTACATAGTTAAATATTCTAGTCTTCTAGGGTCACTCGATTTACATTTACTGTTGCATGCACATTTATCATTACGTTTCCCGTTGCATCATTATGCTAGCCGTTACATGTGATCCCACCCTCCTATACCCACGTCATTCAGGTGTTCTCAGCCCTCCTCCCTCACAATATCCACGTCACCTAGCCTCGACACCCATCAGGTGGTCACGCCTATTGACGTGCCTCAAAGGTCCTCAAGAAGGATGGAAGAGAACTCACCAAGTGACATCATAGAAGAGGATCGTTCATATTATGCAGGGTTTTAAATCAAATTCGATATTCAGGCCCCCAGGCTGCAGGGTCCCCAGCTGGTAGATCCATTCTACTTCTTTTCTATTGATCTGTGCCAGCGAGTCCCCCCCTCGCCAGTGCGGCTTGACAACTTCCACTCCGGCAAACTTCAAGCCCCGCGGATCTTTCCCATGCATAAGTTTGAAGTGAGCCGACACACTGTGAGTCATCAGTCCCTTCTTAATATTCCGTATATGTTCCTGAATCCTTATTTTTAATTTTCTCACTGTCCTGCCAACGTACTGGAGCTCACAAGGACACTCCAGCACGTATATGATCCCCTCATTTTCGCATGAACACGTCCCTTTTATGCGGAACTCTTCGCCATTTTTCTTGGATATCATACAGTTAGTGTTTTTTAGACGTCCTTTACTGTCCCGGTTTCTGCATCCAGTGCAGAAGCCGCACCATGTGAATTTTCCTCCATCCTTCTTCGGTTTTACAATTACTGGGGGGATAGCGCTATGAACCAGCTTCGTTTTAATGCTCGCAGCTTTCCTAAAGATAAAAGAGGGATTATCGGGAATGACCTTACCTAACACTGGGTCGTTCTTTAGGACGCGCCAGTTCTTTTTCACCGCTTTTTTGATCTTATCGGCCATCGAACAGTACTTTGTCACAAAAGAGAATCTGTAGTCTTGTTCATTCTTTTTCCTTTTTATGTCCTCCCTGTCTTGCTTACATTCATTCTCTTTCTTTTCTTCCTCCTCTACCATTTTAATACATGTATCCAGGACGACTTCGTCGTAACCCCTTTCAAGAAACCTATCTTTTAGCACCTTACACTGTGTCCTATAATCTTCTACTGCTGTGCAATTACGGGCCATCCTTTTAAACTGCCCTTTAGGTATGTTTTTGAGCCATGGCCCGTAATGGCAACTTTTCGTATCGATATATGAGTTCACATCAGTTTCCTTGAAGTACGAGCTAGGTTTTAAATCGCCCCTCCTCTATCTGTATACATAAGTCCAGAAAGTTAACAGATGTATTGCTGACCTTCCCCCACAAAACGCAGGTTCCAGTCGTTCATATTTAGTCCCTGGATAAAGGTCTCAAGTCCCTCCCTCTCTCCTTCCCACACCAGGAGACAGTCATCTATATATCTTCTCCAGAGGGTAAGCTTACCCCCTTGGATATCTGCTCCTAGTGTGGGAAGGATAGGTCTTCTCCTCCCATGCCCCCATAAAAATATTGGCGAAGCTGGGGGCGAATTTCGCCCCCATCGCCGTCCCGATGCACTGAACATAGTGGGAGTCCCTAAACCAGAAGTAATTATAATCCAAACAGTATTCGAGACATTCCAGGATAAACTTTCCCTGCACATCTCCTATTTTAGGGGTCATTCCTAATCCTGCTTTCCACCGCTTCTATACCTAACCCCTTTGGGATAACGGTATACAGGGATGCCACGTCAATTGTGGCCATCCATGTATTCGTAGTGGGGGGAGTTAAATTCTTGATGAGGTGTATCACTGCCCCTGTATCCTTTAGATGCGAGGGATTTTCCATCACATATCCCTGCAGAAAAAAATCGATATATTCTGTAATTCTACAGGTTAGTGAATTGAGACCAGAAATTATTGGCCTCCCTGGGGGATCGGTCATGCTCTTATGCACTTTTGGTAGATGATATATCACCGGCACTATTGGGAAAGGAACGGTAAGGTACTCATATTCTTGTTTATTAAGTACTCCTTTCCTGAAACCCTCTTTTAGTATTCCATCAAGAATCTGTTTATATTCAAAGGTGGGGTTCTTTTTTAGCTTCTTATATGTGGTTTCATCAGAAACCAATCTCGCCATTTCTGATTCATAATTCTCCTTATTCATTATCACCACCCCCCCCCCCCTTTGTCAGCCGGCTTAACGATAATATCCGGATTCTGCTCCAGATCTTTCAGGGCCTTTCTTTCCTTGTAGTTGAGATTATGTGTCACCTTACTATTGTCCATACTTTCCAGCTCTTTCAATAGACCTGTCTTAAATGCCTCCACACACTCGTTGTTCTGGTTTTTGGGAAAGAATTTGGATTTTTCTTTCAATTTTGTGTGGACAAAACCCTTTTCCTCCTCCACGTATTTATTCTGCGGTGCTGGATTGTTTATCCAATATTTGGCCATATTGATTTTCCTAATGTACTTGTGAATGTCCAGGAATGTCTCGAATTTATTAACTTTCTGGCTTGGTGCATACTTCAAGCCTTTCCCGAGGACACTTTTTTCTCCTTCTGTTAAAATGTGGCTGCTCAAATTAAAGATCCCTCTCACATTTCCTTGCTCTTTTTGGTTTTTGGGCTTATTCTTCCCTTTTCCCCTTCTTCCTCTGCAAGACTTCTTTTTAATGGTGTTCTCACTGCCTGTTCTCTTATTTCCCCTTCCCTCTGCACTCCCTTTATGCTCTGATGGGGAAAATTCTGCTCACCCTGCTGTTTTAACCTTGTTCTGTCTACGTCTTGATTTTCTTTAATCTGATTCTCTCCACGGCCATTCCCTTCATAATACGTCCCTCTTCCATATTGACTCGTACCATAGTCATCCTGTGATCTCCAATTTTTCTTTCCCTTATATCCTCCCCCTTGATAGGGTGGTCTATATTGTTGTCTGTATTGATATCCTTTATATCCGTTGTTATGACCATAATTTCTACTCTGCTGGCCTGCATAGTGTTGCTGGTAGGTATGGTTTTGAGGGTATATATGTTCATTCCCTCTGCCAAAATTTGACTCATATCCATTTTCATTATCTCTATTAGGTTGATATGCATATTCATAATTCCTATTGTTATACCCTTGTTTATATTGCGGTATGTACCCGTTAGTTTGGTAATTCGGAGTGTAATTATTCCTATTATTAAAAACCTTTTGTTTTCCACCCCCGTTTTCTGTTCTCCTAAAACCTTCAGTGTGGTATCCCGGTTTAAGATTGCCACCACTGGGCTCATCCACCTGCTCCACATCCAACATAGTCTCCTCTGTATTTTTTTGTTTATTTTTCCATTTATACACTATATCATTTTTATAATCGTTATTAATTTTAGCGTACTTTTTTTGCTTTTTGCTCCTTATTTCTTTTTCAGATTTGAGCACTGCTTCTTGACATTGTTTGCTACATTTTTCATAAGTTTCCCTATTGTTATTTTTTTCTGGATTGATCGCCTCTTGCAATTCATCAATCACTTGGTTAATCTTTTTTAACTTGTTTTTCCGAACAGAAATGATATATTGCATCACTTTCCATGAACATTCATTCAATACCTTTTCCCATCCGACTAGATCCTCCCCCTCCTCCGTTACCAAAGGGAGTTGCCATCTTAAACCCTCTGGGACCTTGCCCTCCATTAGGAGTCGCTCCAGGGAGGCAATATCCCAGCTGGTTCTTATTTCCCTAATAAATTCCTTTTCTAGTTTCGCAAACAATGTCCGCATATCATCACTCCCTTTCTCATTTTCAACAGGAGTATCACAGAAGACATCAAAATCACATTTAAAGTTCGCTCTAAATTCAAAAATGTCCATGTTAGTAACAGGATTCGACGCACCTACAGACACAAGCAAATATAAAACAATATATACGAGATATATATAAAGAAAAAGTCAATCCTGAGTCCCAACAAGGACAAGTACTTGCGCTGCTGGTCCCGATATGGTGTGGTAGGTAGTTCACACTGAATGATCAAAGAATAAGGGTGTTGGAACCGCGCTGCTCGGGGCTATGTGGTCCGTTTCGCCAGTGGATATAGCAGGGCACCCGCGTCTCTCCTCTTCACCTAAAGGGGATCCAATCCTTCACAGACCGCCTCCTCTACAGGGTCAAGAAGATTTCGCAAGATAGTGAAGTACCCTCCGTTATGTTGGTTTAAAAGGTTTTATTATACTCACAAGAGTTCACAGAAAACAGGCATAAAACACAAAAGAACCGTCACGTTCCTGCCCGACCCGGGTTTCGCTCACTGGCTTCCTCAGGGGCGACAACTGCGCATGTCCGCAGTCAGGCCCTTTAAATAGTCTGGCCTCTTATATCACAAGTGCCGGAATCGGCCCAAATTGCATTTTCATATTCACTTTTGCAAGTCAAACAAACTCAATAAATAATAAAAGCATCCTATATATTCAAATTATAGCATTTTCTTTTAAAATACACTCTTTTCTTTGCCGTTGTTATACAAAGGATCATCTGTCTTATTGCACACCCGCATCTTGCATATCACCTAAACAAGCTCTTTTTCGTTCCGGTTTACATAGTCAAATATTCTAGTCTTCTAGGGTCACTCGATTTACATTTACTGTTGCATGCACATTTATCATTACGTTTCCCGTTGCATCATTATGCTTGCCGTTACATGTGATCCCACCCTCCTATGCCCACGTCATTCAGGTGTTCTCAGCCCTCCTCCCTCACAATATCCACGTCACCTAGCCTCGACACCCATCAGGTGGTCACGCCTATTGACGTGCCTCAAAGGTCCTCAAGAAGGATGGAAGAGAACTCACCAAGTGACATCATAGAAGAGGATCGTTCATATTATGCAGGGTTTTAAATCAAATTCGATATTCAGGCCCCCAGGCTGCAGGGTCCCCAGCTGGTAGATCCATTCTACTTCTTTTCTATTGATCTGTGCCAGCGAGTCCCCCCCTCGCCAGTGCGGCTTGACAACTTCCACTCCGGCAAACTTCAAGCCCCGCGGATCTTTCCCATGCATAAGTTTGAAGTGAGCCGACACACTGTGAGTCATCAGTCCCTTCTTAATATTCCGTATATGTTCCTGAATCCTTATTTTTAATTTTCTCACTGTCCTGCCAACGTACTGGAGCTCACAAGGACACTCCAGCACGTATATGATCCCCTCATTTTCGCATGAACACGTCCCTTTTATGCGGAACTCTTCGCCATTTTTCTTGGATATCATACAGTTAGTGTTTTTTAGACGTCCTTTACTGTCCCGGTTTCTGCATCCAGTGCAGAAGCCGCACCATGTGAATTTTCCTCCATCCTTCTTCGGTTTTACAATTACTGGGGGGATAGCGCTATGAACCAGCTTCGTTTTAATGCTCGCAGCTTTCCTAAAGATAAAAGAGGGATTATCGGGAATGACCTTACCTAACACTGGGTCGTTCTTTAGGACGCGCCAGTTCTTTTTCACCGCTTTTTTGATCTTATCGGCCATCGAACAGTACTTTGTCACAAAAGAGAATCTGTGGTCTTGTTCATTCTTTTTCCTTTTTATGTCCTCCCTGTCTTGCTTACATTCATTCTCTTTCTTTTCTTCCTCCTCTACCATTTTAATACATGTATCCAGGACGACTTCGCCCCCAGCTTCGCCAATATTTTTATGGGGGCATGGGAGGAGAAGACCATCCTTCCCACACTAGGAGCAGATATCCCAGGGGGTAAGCTTACCCTCTGGAGAAGATATATAGATGACTGTCTCCTGGTGTGGGAAGGAGAGAGGGAGGGACTTGAGACCTTTATCCAGGGACTAAATATGAACGACTGGAACCTGCGTTTTGTGGGGGAAGTCAGCAATACATCTGTTAACTTTCTGGACTTATGCATACAGATAGAGGAGGGGCGATTTAAAACCAGCTCGTACTTCAAGGAAACTGATGTGAACTCATATATCGATACGAAAAGTTGCCATTACGGGCCATGGCTCAAAAACATACCTAAAGGGCAGTTTAAAAGGATGGCCCGTAATTGCACAGCAGTAGAAGATTATAGGACACAGTGTAAGGTGCTAAAAGATAGGTTTCTTGAAAGGGGTTACGACGAAGTCGTCCTGGATACATGTATTAAAATGGTAGAGGAGGAAGAAAAGAAAGAGAATGAATGTAAGCAAGACAGGGAGGACATAAAAAGGAAAAAGAATGAACAAGACTACAGATTCTCTTTTGTGACAAAGTACTGTTCGATGGCCGATAAGATCAAAAAAGCGGTGAAAAAGAACTGGCGCGTCCTAAAGAACGACCCAGTGTTAGGTAAGGTCATTCCCGATAATCCCTCTTTTATCTTTAGGAAAGCTGCGAGCATTAAAACGAAGCTGGTTCATAGCGCTATCCCCCCAGTAATTGTAAAACCGAAGAAGGATGGAGGAAAATTCACATGGTGCGGCTTCTGCACTGGATGCAGAAACCGGGACAGTAAAGGACGTCTAAAAAACACTAACTGTATGATATCCAAGAAAAATGGCGAAGAGTTCCGCATAAAAGGGACGTGTTCATGCGAAAATGAGGGGATCATATACGTGCTGGAGTGTCCTTGTGAGCTCCAGTACGTTGGCAGGACAGTGAGAAAATTAAAAATAAGGATTCAGGAACATATACGGAATATTAAGAAGGGACTGATGACTCACAGTGTGTCGGCTCACTTCAAACTTATGCATGGGAAAGATCCGCGGGGCTTGAAGTTTGCCGGAGTGGAAGTTGTCAAGCCGCACTGGCGAGGGGGGGACTCGCTGGCACAGATCAATAGAAAAGAAGTAGAATGGATCTACCAGCTGGGGACCCTGCAGCCTGGGGGCCTGAATATCGAATTTGATTTAAAACCCTGCATAATATGAACGATCCTCTTCTATGATGTCACTTGGTGAGTTCTCTTCCATCCTTCTTGAGGACCTTTGAGGCACGTCAATAGGCGTGACCACCTGATGGGTGTCGAGGCTAGGTGACGTGGATATTGTGAGGGAGGAGGGCTGAGAACACCTGAATGACGTGGGCATAGGAGGGTGGGATCACATGTAACGGCAAGCATAATGATGCAACGGGAAACGTAATGATAAATGTGCATGCAACAGTAAATGTAAATCGAGTGACCCTAGAAGACTAGAATATTTGACTATGTAAACCGGAACGAAAAAGAGCTTGTTTAGGTGATATGCAAGATGCGGGTGTGCAATAAGACAGATGATCCTTTGTATAACAACGGCAAAGAAAAGAGTGTATTTTAAAAGAAAATGCTATAATTTGAATATATAGGATGCTTTTATTATTTATTGAGTTTGTTTGACTTGCAAAAGTGAATATGAAAATGCAATTTGGGCCGATTCCGGCACTTGTGATATAAGAGGCCAGACTATTTAAAGGGCCTGACTGCGGACATGCGCAGTTGTCGCCCCTGAGGAAGCCAGTGAGCGAAACCCGGGTCGGGCAGGAACGTGACGGTTCTTTTGTGTTTTATGCCTGTTTTCTGTGAACTCTTGTGAGTATAATAAAACCTTTTAAACCAACATAACGGAGGGTACTTCACTATCTTGCGAAATCTTCTTGACCCTGTAGAGGAGGCGGTCTGTGAAGGATTGGATCCCCTTTAGGTGAAGAGGAGAGACGCGGGTGCCCTGCTATATCCACTGGCGAAACGGACCACATAGCCCCGAGCAGCGCGGTTCCAACACCCTTATTCTTTGATCATTCAGTGTGAACTACCTACCACACCATATCGGGACCAGCAGCGCAAGTACTTGTCCTTGTTGGGACTCAGGATTGACTTTTTCTTTATATATATCTCGTATATATTGTTTTATATTTGCTAGTATATCACACCAGTTGCAATTAGTTTTTCCAATAGCATTTGTCCCTCTGTATATAGGGCCGTCTTTAATATTGATTGGACCCTGGGCAAGAATTTACTTGGGCCCCCTGGATCCCGCCTTCCCACACCCTAGCAGGCAATCACGCTCTCCACCACAACACACACAAAAACAAATCCACACACCTGGCAGAGTACAGTGAATGACTGCAAATACTTCCAGTTCTGAAGACTCCAGCGGCTCAGGATCAGTGCTCTGGACAGCTGGGCTCAGGCTGGAAGTGGGCACTGCTCTGCAGTTCAGGAAGGAGACCGGGGCTCAGCTCACCCTAGAGTTACAGTGCACCCCAGTACCAAACAGTATGCAGTATAGCACCCTATAGTATACAACACCCCACAGTATGCAGTATAGAACCCTATAGTATACAGCACCCCACAGTATGCAGTATAGCACCCTATAGTATACAGCAACCACAGTATGCAGTATAGCACCCTATATTATACAACAACCTGCAATATAGCACCCTATAATATACAGCACCCCACAGTATGCAGTATAGCACCCTATAGTGTATTGAACCCCACACTATACAGCACCCCACAGTATGCAGCAGCCCACAGTATACAGCACCCCAAACTATACAGTATACAGCACCCCACAGTATATAGTAGAGCAGTATAGCACCCCACAGTATACAGCACCCCACAGTATACAGTAGAGCAGTATAGCACACCGCAGTATATAGCACCCCACAATATACAGCACCCCATAGTATACAGCACCTCACAGTATACAGTAGAGCAGTATAGCACCCCACAAAATACAGCACCCCAATATACAGCACCTCACAGTATACAGTAGAGCAGTATAGCACCCCACACTATACAGCACCCCACAGTATAAAGCACCCCACAGTATACAGCCCCCCACAATATACAGCCCCCACATTATACAGCCCCCCACAGTGTACAATAGAGCAGTATAGCACCCCACGATATACAGCCCCCCACAGTATACAGCACCCCACAATATGCAGCACCCAACAATATACAGCACCTTACGGTATACAGCACCTCACAGTATACAGCACCCCAAACTATACAGAATACAGCACCTCACAGTGTACAGTAGAGCAGTATAGCACCCCACACTATACAGCACCCCACAGTATAAAGCACCCCACAGTATACAGCCCCCCACAATATACAGCCACCACAGTATACAGCACCCCACATTATACAGCCCCCTACAATATACAATAGAGCAGTATAGCACCCCACAATATACAGCCCCCCACAGTATACAGCACCCCACAATATGCAGCACCCCACAATATACAGCACCTCACGGTATACAGCACCTCACGGTATACAGTATACAGCACCCCAAACTGTACAGAATACAGCACCTCACAGTATACAGCACCCCAGGTATGCAGTAAAGCAGTATAGCACCCCACAGCATACAGCAACCCAACGGTATACAGCACCCCACAGTATACAGCAGCCCACAGTATACAGTAGAGCAGTATAGCACCCCACAGTATACAGCCCCCCACAGTTTACAGCACCCCATAGTATATATTAGAGCAGTATAGCACCCCACAGTATACAGCACACCACAATATACATCCCCCACAGTATACAAAACCATAGTATACAGTAGAGCAGTATAGCACCCCACAATATACAGCACCCCATAGTATACAGTAGAGCAGTATAGCACCCCACAGTATACAGCACCCCACAGTATACAGCACCCCACAGTAAACAGCACCCCATAGTATACAGTAGAGCAGTATAGCACACCACATTATACAGCACCCCATAGTATACAGTAGCTTACAGTACATTAGTATAACAGCCCCTGTTACCTTTTCCTGATGTATTATTCACAAAAAAGCTCCACAGTTAAGGCAAACTTCTCCTGCAGCAACATTCCTGGTAGAAAGGACCTTTGATTACCTCATAGCCATGTGACCAGTAATATTGCTAGGTTACTGGTCGCATGGTGATGACGTCATCTTAGATCCTTTCTTCTAAGAGAATCACAGCTTCCACAGTTTGCTGCCTGGAGTGCCGGCAGGCAGGCATGGCATGGCAGCACCCCCCTGTGTAGCTGACAGCCTGACACCCAGGGCAGTTGCCGGCATGGCTCAAGAGGGAGCTGCCTTGGGCCCCCCAGGAGCAACTGGGCCCGGGGCAGCTGCCCCTTTTGCCCCTTGTTAAAGACGGCCCTGTCTGTATAGCTGCAGTATCTCAGCAGAACCACACACAAATGCTGGACAATACAAATGCACTATATAGAAAGTATATTATAGGTATATCACACCCCTGCCTCAAACTGTTTTTTGGGGGCAACTGGTATATCACACCAGTTTCAATTAGTTGTAACAACTGGTATATCATATACTTTCTATGTTAGAAAGTATATTATAAGTATATCACACACCTCAATATGTCACACCTATCGATAGCACACCTATGCTACCTATACCTATTAAAAGGACTTTTGTGGCCCTATTATCTAGAGTTTCTAAATGTCTGTCCCTGCTCCACACAGCAACCTCTCCCTACACTGGAGAATACTTAATGTAAAATTGCAACCAGATCGGGTTTATAGGGTAGGGGGTGCGTCTATGTGCTAAAACGTCTCAATTGGCTGTCCTGTCCCACCTGATGGATGTGTCATGGGCCAAAATTCGGCACAATGCAAAAGAATATGGCGCCGGCGGACATCGCCATATGTTCGCATGTTCGGCGAACAGCGAACAAGCAAAGTTCGCAGCGAAACGACCGCCGGGTGAACCGCAAGGCCATCTCTAGTCTACTGTTGTGGGCGCTGGCAGAAGAATTTTCACTCACAGAGAAACAGTTGCAGGTACCAATCCTACAGCGCATGCAAGAAGAGGGCGGTTTGAAGATGTGTCTGTCACTTCAGACATGAGATTATTCTTGCAGCCAACCCGTCGACAGCTGCCCTCCTGATCCAGCCTAAAGGAAGGCCTAGACCGACAGGTGCCCGACTACATAGGGTTAACAGCCGATGTGGACGTTCTGATAAGCGAAGAACCCCTTGACTACTGGGTGCTGGCAGAGGTATTTTCACCCACAGAGAAACAGTTGTGGGTATCAATCCTACCGCACATGCAAGAAGAGGGCGTTTTAAAGATCACTTCGGATATGAGATCATTCTTGCAACCAACCCATCAAGAGCCGCCCTCTGGATCCAGCTTCAGGGAATGTCTAGACTGACAGGTGTTCGACTACATCGGGTTAAATGCCGATGTGGACGCTCTGAGAAGCGAGGAACCCCTGGACTACTGGATGTGCAGGCTTGTCCTGTGGCCAGAGCTAGCACAATTTGCCATAGAACTCTTGGCTTGCCCCTCGTCGAGTGTCCTGTGTTCAGCACAGCACCTTCAGGCTTCTGCTAGAAAGCTGAACATGAAGAGGAACTTCATCTTTCAGCATGACAACGACCCAAAGCATACATCCAAATCAACAGGCTTCACCAGAAGAAGATTAAAGTTTTGGAATGGCCCAGCCAGAGCCCAGACCTAAATCCGATTGAAAATCTGTGGTGTGATCTGAAGAGGGCTGTGCACAGGAGATGCCCTCGCAATCTGACAGATTTGGAGTGTTTTTGCAAAGAGGAGAGTGGGCAAATCTTGCCAAGTCAAAATGTACCATGATGAGAGACTCATACTTAAAATAACTGAGTGCTGTAATAAAATCAAAAGGTGTTTCAACAAAGTATTAGTTTAAGCGCAAGCACACTTATGCAACAATATATTTATATTTTTATATTTTTTCTTCCCTCTACCTAAAAGATTTCAGTTTGTTTTTCAATTGAGTGGTACAGTTTATAGGTCACATTTAAGGTGGAAAAAGTTCTGAAATGATTTATCTTTGTCTAATTTGTTTACAGCACAGAAACCTGACATTTTAACAGGGGTGTGTAGACTTTTTATATCCACTGCACCTCCAGCCACATAACGACTTGATCTTTTCTGTAAGTTAAATGCATAATTTTTGGGGCCTGTAATCTAACCGGCCTACAGTAAAATTGTTATACGGTGACTGCCTAATGTACCTCCAGCCACATAATGACTTGATCTTTCTGTACGGTGAATGCATAATTTTTGGGGCCTTTAATCTAATTGGCCAACAGTAAAATTGTTTTACGTTGACCGCCTTATGTAACTCCAGCCACATAATAACTTGTTCTTTTGGGTCAGATGAATGAATAATTTTTGGGGCCTGTACTCCACTGGCCTGCAGTAAAATCTATATCCAATGTCCATCTAATATACCTCCAGCCACAGAATCACTTGTTCTTTTCCATCAGGTGAATGCATAATTTTTGAAGACTATAATCTAACTGGCCAACAGTAAAATTGTTATACGTTGACCACCTAATGTACCTCCAGCCACATTATTAATTGTTCTTTTCTGTCCGGTGAATGAATAATTCTTGGGGCCTGTAGTCCACTGGACTGCATTAAAATTGATTTCCATTGACCGTCTAATATACCTCAAGCCACATAATCACTTGTTCTTTTTTGTACGGTGAATGAATAATTTTTGGGGCCTGTAGTCCACTGGCCTGCAGTAAAAATGATATCAATTGACGGTCTAATTTACCTCCAGCCACATAATCACTTAATCTTTTCTGTAACGTGAATTCCTAATTGTTGGGGCCTCGGAGGAATTCAAAACCTGTGACGACCACGTGTTATCGAATTTCACCTATTACCATTTGGGGTTTATTTAAGAGGGGGAATTTCATTAGCCATGTTTTTAATCCAATTTTATATTTTTGTTCTTTTAAACATATGTATTGGACATGTATTTGTACTGCCCTTCAGTAAAATTGATATCCAATGACCATCTAATATACCTCCAGCCACATAATCACTTGATGTTTTCTGTCCGGTGAATGCCTAATGTGTGGGGACTGTACTCCACTGGCCTGCAGTAAAATTGTTATCCAATGACCGTCTAATATACCTCCAGCCACATAATCACTTGATGTTTTCTGTCTGGTGAATGAATAATTTTTGGGGCCTATAGTCCACTGGCCTGCAGTAACATTGATATCCATTGACCTTCTAATATACCTCCTGCCACATAACCACTTGATCTTTTTTGTACGGTGAATGCATAATTTTTGGAGCCTATAATCTAACTGGCCAACAGTAAAATGTTTGGGGCCTGTACTCCCGTGGCCTAAAATATAAATTTTCTAAGCTCCAGCAGGGCACATTTTAGAGAGTTTCCCTTTAATACGCATACAAATGGCACCTGATTAAAATACATATTTTTAGTGGGAATTTTTGCCATTGATCCCCCTCTAGTATGTCATTGTCCATGTTGTGGGATGATTTGTGCACTTCTAGTAAGTGTTTGGTGGCTGCAAATATGACCTGAAGGTTTTTCAGGTTCGCTGCCATTACTTGCCGCGAGCTTGTGGTTTGCGAACATTTGATCGCGAATTGTACGATGTTCGTCCATTACTAGACAACATGCCAGAGGATTTGTACAATTGCTTTTTTGATTTGATTCTTCTTTTCGACACCAGTGGTAAAGAGTACATTTCAGTGCAATATATTTATCAGTGTAACGTTTCGAGCCCTTTGGTGGGAGCCCTTTTTCAAGCTGTTCTAATACTTGGCCGTTGTGCAAAAAAATGCAAACCGAAAATACGTTTGTGTGCATGAGGCCTAAGTGTGTATACAAATGTACATAGCTCTCAGTCACTGATAGTTTACAGGGGGCGGTCCTAAAGGGGTTATGGCCCTTTATTAAGTGGCATTTATCATGTAGACGAAGTTGACGCAAGCCACTTACTAATGTATTGTTATTATCCCTAGTTGGTCCCTTGGTTCATTTTTCTATCACATTATACACTGCTCATTACCATGGTTACAACCACCCTGCAAATCCATCAGTGGTGGCCGTGCTTGCACACTATAGGAAAAAGCGTCAGCCTCTCTGGTGGCCGGGAGTGTGGGAGCTCACTTAAACTGGTGCTTTTTTCTATATTGTACAAACACAGCCATGTTGCTGGACTGCAGGGTAGTCGTAACCATGGAAACTTTCTCTGCATAATAAATGCTATTAGCAGATGTGGCAAAACCCCTTTAAGGAATAGAAAGAAACCACTGTCCAGGGTAGCCTCTGTAAAGGGCCGGCTCTAGGTTCATGTGGGCCTTTGGGTGATAAATCCCAGTGGGCCCCCTTGAGGCATTTTCATGTCCCTCTGTGGCTCCCACATGGTATAATCAGCACCAGTAGCCCCTATATAGTATAATAACCACTAGTGGCCCTTCACACAGTATAATAACCCCCCAATTCCCCCAAACACAGTATAATGACCCCCAGTGGCCCCACACACAGTATATTGACCCCACAGTGGCCCTCCATTCATAATAATAACCCTCAGTCGCCCCCATTCAGAATAATGACCCCCAGTAGCCCCCATACTGGGGGTTATACTGTATGGCGGGGGCACTGGGGGTCATTATATTGAATGGGGGCTCTGGTTGTCATCATACTGATCGGAGGGTCATTGGGGATCATTATACTAAATGGGTGGCACTGGAGCCGGAGGTCATCATACTGTGTAAGGGGCCCTAACAGTGTAATGACCCCCCCCAGTGGCCCCCTTACATACCTATCATTGCAGGAGCGTAGTGGAGCCGGCGGTCCTGTCATTCACTAACCACATCTCTCTGCACTTCTTCTCTCCTCCGACCCGCTGCAGCAGTGAGACACATGTCATGACGTGCTGGGCCGGAACTGGAGAAGAGAAGGAGCTGTGCAGTGATGTAGCTAGAACTGACTGGGCCCCACAGAAAATTTTAGTACACCCCCCGCCGCCCCAGTGGGTTCACATCACGTTTTTCCTATCGGTTTGATGTATACAAATCCTGCAGAGTCCAGTAAAAAAAATGCATACGTTAACGTATACTGTATGTTTTTTTTTTTTTTTACAATGAAACTGTATGATGAACGGGCGCCACTGTACGGCATCAGTCTGAGGCATCTGTTAACGTACTGTATACATTTTTGGTATGCATTAAATGGATGGCAAAAATGGTATGTAAACCCAACCTTAGTGTCAGAATATGCACCAGTACACAGTGGAGTAGCGTGGCGGAGATGGGAGGCTGCCATGTACTGACAGAGCGTTACCTGGTCCTGGTGGTCGGGGTGAGGACTGTGTTTCCCAAGGATCATTTATCTAATGGGAAATACAGGGCACAGTATAATACACTAAAATCTATATACTATAAAGATATTAGCCCTACCCCCGAATAATAATACAATTAGGGGGTCATTTTTTACATAGAAATACGTCTATATTAGGCATATTTCTGACACAGATTGTGGCGCAAAGGTCCATAGCACGGCAATCTGCATCTTTTTCCCGCTCATGCCAGGTCTAAAAAAGGTGGCGTAGGCAGGGAAAGGGATACAGTTATGGCCATCCAGTTATTGGATACCACCGCCATACAGTGACTGAATAACACCTCTGTACAGTGAACGGATAACACTACCATACAGTGACCGCATAAAAGGGTATAAGAGGGCACAGTACAGGGAATGACTAGGGGCACTGTACAGGGTGTTGTAAGAGGGCACAATTTAGGGTATAAGGGGGAACAGTACGGGGTGAGGGGCACAGTACGGGGTGGGTGGCACAGTACAGGGTGGGGGGCACAGTCGCATGGCCCTGTGACGTTAGAAGGTCCTTATGGTGAATGCGCTTCAGACGACACCATAATAAGAGGCAGAGGAGTGAGACAGGGGCCCGGGGTCCTGGATGGACAGGAGGAGTGAACGCAGCAAGTAGGTGGAAGGGGCTGTGAGGGGGATTCAGAAGTAGTGGCAGAAGGTCTGTGCAGGGCAGCAACAGAAGATAGGAGGGTGGAACAGGAGCTCTGGATATATGAGGGAGGAAAGGAGACAGAAGGGGATCCATGAGGGTGGCATGTGGCATGGAGGCAAACTGCTTAATGAAGCAGTAAAACTATTCCTGTCCCACAGAGAAGAGACAGTCACAGTGTAGACTCACTGACAAACTCTGTGTATCTGAAGGTGGTAAGGTAACCTGCTGAATGGAGTGAAGAGGGGGCGTGTCTGAAGCTCTGTAGCAGCCGGCACTCTCTGGTCTCCTGATGCTGCTGCCACCTCACCATATATCCACTATGTCACCTTGCCACTTTGTGGTCTCCTCATGCTGCTGCCAACTCACAACTCTGTCTCTGGGCCACTCTGTGGTCTCCTCATGCTGCTGCTGCCACATCCACACTCTGCCACCTTGCCACTCTGCTGCCTTCTCATGCTGCTCTCAATGCAATTCAGTTGTATATAGCTCTTAGCTTACTTGAATAGGTGAGGAAAAATTACTACTCACTTTTCATGAAGTGCTTGCACTTTCAGTCCTTTATTTGCAAACGTTAAAAGCAGTTTGTGGGCTCGCAGGCCTATGTTTCTGAGATTTCAAGTTGTAACCTCCATCATGCAAGATGTTTCGTGGGTCACACCCCATTACTCATGACCCTCCAAAACGTCGCACATGATGGAGTAGGTTGCAACTCGGCGTCTCAGAAACATAGTCCTGTTAGCCCACAAACTGCTTTTAACATTTGCAAATAAAGGACTGAAAGTACAAGCATTTCATGAAAAGTGAGTAGTAATTTTTCCTCACCTATAGAAGTAAGCTAAGAGCTATATATAACTGAATTGCATTGAGAGTATTGACACACAGTCGGAGTGAGAGTCAAAGTCAGTTGTTTTATACAAGTGGAAGTAATCTAATATTTTCAGTGACTTCTCATGCTGCTGCCAACTCAAAACTGTGTCTCTGGGCCACTCTGTGGTCTCCTCATGCTGCTGCTGCCACTTACACACTTTGTCACCTTGCCACTCTGTGACTACCTCATGCTGCTGCCAACTCACAACTATGTCCTCATGCTGCTGCTGCTCCCACCTCCACACTATGTCATTGTGCCACTCTGTGGTCTCCCCGTGCTGCTGCCAACTCACAACTCTGTCAATGTGCCACTCTGTGGCCTCCTCATGCTGCTGCTGCTCCCACCTCCACACTATGTCATTGTGCCACTCTGTGGTCTCCCCGTGCTGCTGCCAACTCACAACTCTGTCAATGTGCCACTCTGTGGCCTCCTCATGCTGCTGCTGCTGCCACCTCCACACTATGTCGCCTTGCCACTCTGTGGCACCGTCATGCTGCTGCCAACTCACAACTGAGTCTCTGGGCCACTCTGTGGCCTCCTCATATTGGTGCTGCCACCTTCACACTATGTCACTTGCCACTCTCTGGCCTTCTTATGCTGCTGCAGACTCACAACTGTGTCTCTGCACCACTCTAAGGCCTCCTCATGCTGCTGCTGCCACCTCCACACTCTGTCATTGTGCTACTCTGTGGTCTTCTGATGCTGCTGCTACCTCAACACTATTTCACTGGGCCACTCTGTGGTCTCCTAATGCTGATGCCACCTCACTACTCTGTCACTAGGCCACTCTGTGGTCTCTTCATGCTGCTGCCACCTCACTACTATGACATTGGGCCACTCTGTGGACTTATCATGCTGTTCCCACCCTCCCCACTCTGTGACTGGGCCACTAGTGTCCGTGTTTGGCCTTGTTGACAACATCATTTATTTAATTCTTCTTCTGATCTGTCAGAAGGAAGGAAAAATAAGAGACAAAATGGATCCTGTCTATGTAGCAGCTGTAAGGCCTCTATGTTCCAATCAGAATTGGCTAATGATTTGGTAGCCAAAAGCAGGAGTGGGTGCAAAACACAGAAGACATGCAAATATTCCATTCACGTATCATCTCTGTTTTGGATCCACTTCTGGTGTTTTTGGCTTTAGGAATACTGAAGGATTACTAAACAAATGCTGACCGAGTGAAGGCAGATGCTCAACAAGACAGGATCCGTTTTTTAGGGGTTATTGTTCTGACGGATCAGAGAAAGGGAAAAATAATCAGTGCCATCAACACAAACTTACTGCTGACACCTCTCCACTCAGTTGGGGGGCTCTACTTGTATAAGTGTTTAATAGAAAAGGTTCTGTAGACATCTATGTGGAATCAGCTGACGACGGTGTAAAAGGAGTGCGCTCTTTCACACTATAGTAGGATCTTGAGCCTCTGCACAGTTCTTTATACCTGGCGCTAACATTGAGCTGTTAGGCTGAGTTCACACTTGATTTCCCATAACTGCCCAAATAAGTGAATTGTACAGTGATTCTAAGAGCGAGGCCTGTCAGGTGCGCATCATACTGACTTGCAGCATTGTTTCACTACCACAGCAGACTCCCTATGCATGTTACTGCAAGGCACAGTGTTCTACACTATTATACAGGCTCTCTGCAGCCAGGAAATAGCTGCTTTTTATCGTGATTCACCACAAATAAATTCAGATCGAATTGAATTTTTGAGAAATTTTCTCAACTCTAATCATGGTGAAAAAGTTGATCCTGCTGACAGATGCCCTTTACATAACAATAAAATTGGAAGTTGTAACCTCAATAAATGTTACTAAAATGGACAGCAGCAATGTTAATATGCAATAATATGTAAACCTTATGTAGTGTGCCCAAATCCTGTATGGCACCAGACCATAGAGCTATAGGCATGTCATTCAGCACTGTAGCTCTAAAAATACAACAGTACTTTACATAATAGAGGTTACGGATTTGTGTTAGGGATCATGAGCTTCAAGATACATCTCTAACTATGTGTTACCCTATGATGCTTCTGTAGGAAATAATATTATGGGTATTCTCCAACTTTTTTAGGGTAGAATATTTTCATGGTATAACATCCAATGGAGCATGCCATGATGCTGTATAACTATGGCCCTCCCCAGCCAACCAGTACTGTGCGATACACTGACAAGGGGCAAAAAGCCTGAACCAGATGTCAGAGGTCAGAGGATGTGTCTCTTTTCCTCTCTTTTCATTACAGAGAAGATCCTGGTTGGTCATGCTGCAAGTTTTTTATCACATCGCACATGAAAACCAACCGCAGTTGTTGTTTTTTGTTTTTGGTGTTATTTTTATTTATTTTTATTTGTAACCAGAGACCAGGAAAAACGTCATGGTTGTGAATTAAGCCACTGTAAAGCAATTCACCGAAAAAAATATTTTTTAAATTGTTACAAATCATTTTGGGTACATTTTATTAAATTATTAGTCAAAGTTTTGAAAAGTGCATTGGGAAGCGGAAATTGTTACAAATCATTTTGGGTACATTTTATTAAATTATCAGTCAAAATTTTGTATATATACATATATATATATATATATATATATATATATATATATATTCATCTGTAAAGAAAATTTGAACACAATACCTATATTATCCACTGGATAAATTCTATTAAAATATAAGCTAATATAATTTAAAAAAATTATATAATATATACAAAAAATATATAAACTAATAACTGCTTTCTGAATTAGTACTTTTGAAAATGTTTTTGTTTTGTCAGAAAGAGTAGTGATTTTGTGTATTATAGTCTGTGAGTCTCCCGAATGTTGGGCAATCCTACCAATTTGATCAGATCAGCTGACAAGCTAATGTGGAATAGGGAAGTGTTGATATTGATGCTGCATTCTTCTTTTTTTCTTGGAGATGCTTTTCAATACTTATCTCCAACTACTTACTGAAATACACATGCATATTTAGTAGATACCAGAGATTCAAGATCTGGAGTGTCTAGAGAGATACAGTCCTGATCTAAAGTTTAAGACCACTTAATAAATGATTTAAAAAAAAAACATATTTTACATTGTTGGATCTTAACAAGGTTCCAAGTAGAGCTTCGACATGCAACAAGAAGAAATGAGAGTGAGACAAAAAATTTGAGCATTCAATTAATTGAAAATAACGATTAAACTGAAACAGGCTGTTTTTCAGCTGATCTAAATTTTAGGACCACATGCCTTTAAAAGGCCAAATCTGTGCAAAGATGTGGATTCATTGTCATTTTCTGTCAGGTAGTCACACATTGTGATGGCAAAGGCAAAATAACTCTCCCTTTTTGAACGTGGTTGGGTTGTTGAACTGCATAAGCAGGGTCTCTCACAGCGCGCCTGAGGTGGGACGCAGTTGGAATTTCTTAAATGATCCTGAGGGTTATGGAACAAAAAAGTCAAGTGGAAGACCCAAAAAAATTTCATCAGCACTGAGCCGGAGGATCCAATTGGCTGTACATCAAGACACTGGACGATCCTCAACCCAAAATAAGGCCCTTACTGGTGCTGACAGCCCCATAATTATTAGACGGCATCTGAACTGAAGGGCTTCAAAAACAAAAAACTTCATAATGGTCTGGGGTGCTTTTTCCTTTAGTGGAACAATGGAGCTTTAGGAAGTGCAGGGGTGTCAAACGGCCGCTGGCTATGTTCAGATGTTGCAGATAGCATTCCTTATGACCCTCGTCTGTGTGGTAACGACTGAGTTTTTCAACAGGACAACGCTACAGTACACAATGCCCGCAGGACAAGGGTACTTCTTCCAGGAGAATAACATCACTATTTTGGCCCATCCTGCGTGTTCCCCTGATCTAAATCCAATTGAGAACCTTTGGGGATGGATGGCAAGGGAAGTTTACAAAAATGGACAACAGTTCCAGACAGTAGATGGCCTTCGTGCGGCCATCTTCACCACTTGGAGAAACGTTCCCACTCACCTCATGGAAACGCTTGCATCAAGCATGCCGAAACGAATTTTGGAAGTAATAAACAATAACGGCAGAGCTACTCATTACGGAGTTCATGTTTGGAAGTTGATTTCTGTTTTGGGGGGTTAGTTTTTGTTTTGGAGGTGTGGTCCTAAACTTTTGTTCAGCTGAAAAACAGCCTGTTTCAGTTTATTCGTTGTTTTCATTAAATTGAATGCTCAAAAAATGTTTTGTCTCACTCCCATTTCTTCTTGTTGAAGCTCTACTTGGAACCTTGTTAAGATCCAGCCATGCTAAATATGATTTTTTGCCATTTTTCAAGTGGTCTTAAACTTTTGATCAGGAATGTAGCTATTAGCCGAAAAAGTTATTTTACTAGCCTATGTTAAAAAAATAATATCTCAAATGCTTTGTCTTATGAGTAGTCAACTATACAAATCATATCCTCTGTTATGTTTATTCAGCCTGAGCTATATTGGAGACATTGATATCCCCAGTATGCCAGAAAACTGTATTCAATAAGTTGCAAAGTTTTGCTTATTTATTTATTTTTATTTATTTCATGCACTTCTATAGCGCTACTATATTCCGCAGTGCTTTACAGACATTATCATCCAACTGTCCCCAATGGGGCTCACAATCTAAGGTCCCTATGAGTATGTCTTTGGAGTGTGGGAGGAAACCAGAGAACCCAGAGAAAACTCACGCAAACACGGGGAGGACATACAAACTCTATGCAGATGTTATCCTTGGTCAGATTCAAACCTAGGACTCCAGCGCTGCAAGGAACCAGTTCAAACCACTGAGCCACTGTGTTGCTTATGTCATGGTTATACACAACTTTGCAACTATTTGGGGGCTTAGAGCCCTGTTTGCCACTTTTTCCAGAAAATAGATAGATGATTAGGGAATCGGCTCTGCAGTGTGGCTGCTATAACCGGTCCCAATGATTTATTATAACATACACCAGGAAACTGGTGTAGATAATAGCATAAATCTACACCAGTTCCTTTGCTGGTTTACACTTCTGTTTCGATGCACAGACAGACCTACACAAACCGACTACAATTATTTAGAGGCATGCGTCTCTTAGTAAATGAGGTGTTCCCGGCGCCAGCGGAGAATACATTAGGAGCAGCGTGTAATATGCTGGACTTAATACATATAACCCTAACCCTCAACCCTCTATGTGTGTATATTTATGCTATTATCTTGTTCATATGTAGATCCATGAGTAAAGTTTTGCATACTACCTACTCTGCCTATGATGTATTTTCACCAACTCTATGGTAGAACTATATGGTAGAACGACAGATTATTAAAACAATATTAAGGGTAGGAACAGATGGGTTGGCAGTCATGCATGTCATAGCAGTTTTTTTTTTTTGTAAAATTGTAAAAACTTCTCAGTTGTCTGCTTTTTGTTGCACAGTTTTGTAGATTTACCAGTAAAGCCGCGCTGCCACTAAGAATAAGCAAGCAAATGACAATCAATTTTTAATTATCTATAGAAAACAACAGCGACTTGGCCATGCAGTATTTGGCCACATCCTTGCGGAGTCTCAAGCACCCACAGACCACCATGTCTGGTCCTGTCCCAAGTAATTTTATATTTTTATGTAACAAGACCCAGTTGCTTGTACAGCACCCTTGTCCATTCTAATGTCCTATAAATATGGGTAATACTCCTGCTTTCTTTCTCTACATTACTTCTATGTAGCTTTCATAATTAGAGAGCAGATTTCATTATGAACATTCCAAATCTTGAATCTTGACATTGTTAGATAAAATCTGTGGAAAGCTTCTTTAAAGCTGTGTACACATATGTGAGCTTTGATTTGTAGCAGTGATTATCTAAGTCTAAGTGAGACAATAAATTCCTCACTTCAATAGGATATGAGTTGTAAAACCTGGACTTCATCTCAGGTCTCAAATGACATCCAGCAGTCTGGTACATTTTAAAGTGAAGTCTAACATGCTTTGACTTGTGAACTTACAGAAGGCAGCCAGAAGGCCAGCTGCAGAAGATTACCTTTTACTTTCCCTATTATACATGCTTTCGCTCTAATACATCGCCAATAAGTCTCCATACCATGAAGCACTTCCAGTAAGTGTCCAGTAAGTCTCCACTCAGGGATGGTCTCTTTGAGGAGAGCCAGTGCCCTCCATACAGCTAGAATCCTACTCTGTACTGATTAGGGGCAAGCACCCCGAAATAGCTGTCTTCGGATTGATATCTGGCCTGGCTATTTTCCCTTGTCCTCCTCTAAGGCTTGTTAAAAAGTCGGATTGTGACTAATAGGAAGCCACTGACACTTTTGGATTTTGCTCTTATACCAGCACAGATGCACACCCCCAAATGTTCTCATACATACAAAAAAAATCACTTTCTTCTCAGCCCCTCTATCTCACCACTATAGGGTGAATGGGTATTGTAGTATCCTTAAGAGGTATGTACTGGATCTGGCTAGGAGTTGTTCTGTAGATGTAGATAGCACATTTATGGGTGTATATTGCACACTGCTACGTGAACCTTTTGTCACATTTTTCAAATTAAGATGCAAATGCATATGGGAAAGGGGTCCTCCCCATAGTAATGTAAATACTACTGTCCAAATGAAATAAGCAATGGACTGGGATGACATTCGCTAATTAATTTAAGCACACTATGGGGTAGATTTACAAATGCTATCTCATTTTTAGATAGTATAAGCATGCAGCAGATTTACCACAATGGCTAATGCTGCATGATAAACCTAGAGCAAGAGCATACATCATTTTACACCGCCTGTTAGTTGGCTTATTTTACGCCAGAATCATGCTCCTAAATATTGGCACATTTTTTGCTGCCTATTGTTGCATACCTCTTTATGGTAGACCACACCCCTTCACTAAGCCACAACCCCTTGTCAAACAAGTCAACACTTAACAGATGGGGCAAAGTATGTATACATGTTTGTTTGTTTTTTGTGCTGATAGTACTAGAACTCTGGTTCATTTAAGTAAATATTCCTATTTGATGCAGGTCACAACACTACAAAGATGACATGTCTTGTATTCCCCATGACATCATGGTGCATATTTTCATAGGACTCTTCATTCTCCTGCCAATCCTCCTGGAACTGTTTAAATACGTTTCTAAAGGATAAACAGAAGACTGGCACAACACAGGGGAATTTATCAATTAAGGTTTGAAAAATTTACAAAATAGGGCCTTGCAACTTTTTAAATGTATTTGCACACAAAAAATTGCTAAATTATGCATTTTTACACCACCGTTTTGAAAAGTGCATTGGGAAGCGGCCATGGTTCATCTGTTGAGCTAATTTAAGCCAGATTTGTCAATTGCAGTGTTTTAAAAAGTCACTACAATTATTGCAATCTTACTCCGGCAAAGGGGTGGCGTAAAAAGTGGACAAACATATCAAGACAGAAGTGACGTAAAGATCCCCAAATTTATCAGACATCATGAAACATTTGATATATTATTTTATTACTGTTGTTTATTTATAAGTGCAATTAATTACATGACATTATATATCTTAGAGGGGTTACACATGCATAATATGAAAACACAAATACAATAAGCATCAAACTATTAACATACAGAGGGGTAGAGGACCCTGTCCGCAAAAACTGCTCATCTGGGTCTTCTACCCCTCTGTTCTAGTTTAATAATTTTCATGTTTCACTTTTATCACTTTTATCGTATTTATATTTGTTATATTATGTATGTATAACCCTCTCTTTATGTACAGCATCATGGAATTAATGGCACTTTCAAATAAAAAACAATAATGATAATCTGGCTGTGCAGTAGCAAAACAATTATGAAAAATACAAGTATTTACTAACTAGACATGTCAGGAGAGGAGACAGCTCTTCTTTAATTATTATCTAGACCAGCCCTTTGTAAACCTCTTACTCTCTTATGAAATCTTCTATAGCACTAGATATGTGTGTCCGATCAGAAGATACAAATCAAGAGGTCTCATGATGGATCACATATTATCTGTAATACCTACTATTTTTGGTGCTATCTATTACAAGAGAAAGTGGACACATAAAGTGATAGGAAGTTGTTTTCTTACTGTAGGCCTGCTCTTTGCTTCACCACTTCTTCAGCTCTGTCAACAGTGTCATTGCCCTACTAGTTTAAAGGTTAAACAAAGCACCAAGTGTGTCAAAGTGAGTGGAACCAACTGGTTCTTGGCTTTTAGGAGATAATCAGTGCTTAATAGGTACATAATAGCTAACAGCAGAGCTGTTAACACGGAGATACATCACAGGAGACAGAAGGCAGGCTTCACTGCAGTCACAACTTAATCAAAACAACTAAGGCCTTGAGTGTCTACAAGCTAAAACAAACTAAAAAACAGATTCTCTTCTAACAGAAATAAAAAGGGCCCATTTCAAAGGGAGAATCATTTCTGTTTAATTAAACATGTGGCTTATTGCCTGTAGAGTCCTTACCATCCATGGTTTGATTTAGATTATATTGGATGATAGTAATTTTTGGGGGACCCATTTAAAAATGCACAAAATTCGAGAGATTATCAAATATTAAAATTATTTTTAAACTCAGTTTGTAAAAAGAGGTATGCTGAGTTTCCATAGTCAGGTTTGTTGATTCAGTTTTTTTAAGCAAAAGCCAGTAGTAGATAATAAACGAGTGCATAAATGAAGGAAGGACTGAGTCTTCTCTTTTTTTTATACATTCCTAGCTTTGGCTTCAAAAACTGCCTCAAGATAAGATGTGGCAACCCAACCATAAGGTTTCACCAAATTAATGACATTATCAGCTTTTCAAGGGTGATCTCTTTCAAATTGAATTTTCCTTCTGGAGAAGGGGACAATAGTTATTATAGCCATCCAGGACCAGGATAGTATTTGGCAGAGTAGGCAGCTGCCTATAGCACCATTATAGGGCAGGCAATTTATGGTCTAATTTAAAACCAAATGGAGTTTGTATCAAAGCTATCAACATTTATTACATCTGATGTGGGCCATTGTACAATCCCTTCAGTATATTGGGGGAGAAATTGTACTTTTCATACAAATATGTAATGGCTGTAGGGTACCCATACTAAACATTGATGCACATGTGCAAAAATAGAAATGGAAAGTTGCATTATGATCATGACGTCTATAGATTGGAAGGCAAGGAATTAGAGGGAGAGAAAGGTAAATGTATGAATGTCAGCTAGACAACTACCATGCTAAACTTCATGGGCCAAAGGCAGAGATATATTTAAAAATCCTTTCCACCAAGGACACCAATAGGATATGTCCCAACTGTCCAATCTATAGTTTATATAAGTCTTACCAAGGTCAAAAATGTTTAATTTGATTTTCTACAGCAATGTTAACAGTCAATTTTAAATTCCTCCTACATTGCAATGTAAACAAACAACATTTCAGAAGTAAAATGTACTCATACATACCTTAACCCCTTAAGGACCCTGCCATATTTCACCTTAAGGACCAGGCCATTTTTTGCAAATCTGACATATGTCACTTTATGTGGTGATAAATTTAAAACGCTTTTACTTATCCAGGCCATTCTGAGACAGTTTTCTCGTCAAAAATTTTACTTCATGACAGTGGTACAATTGAGTAAAAAATAAAAATAAATTGTTATTTATAAAAAATACCAAATTTACCCAAAATTTTGAAAAAGTTGCAAATTTTCTCATTTTTATTTCTCTAATTTTATAATAGATAGTAATACATCCAGAAATAGTTATTACTTTACATTTCCCATATGTCTACAACATGTTTGGATCATTTTGTGAATGCCATTTTATTTTTTGGGGACGTTAGAAGGCTTAGAAATTTAGAAGCAAATCTTTAACTTTTTCATAAAATTTCCAAAACCCACTTTTTAACCCCTTAAGGACTCGGCCCTATTTCACCTTAAGGATTTTAAGATTTTTTGCAAATCTGACCAGTGTCACTTTAAGTGCTGATAACTTTAAAATGCTTTGACTTATCCAGGCTATTCTGAAACATTTTTTTCGTCACACATTGTACTTCAAGTCTAAAAAATTCAAATACCAAATTTACAAAAAAAATTAAAAAATAGCAAATTTCCAAGTTTAAATTTCTCTACTGCTATAATACATAGTAATACCTCCAAAAATAGTTATTACTTTACATTTCCCATATGTCTACTTCATGTTTGGATTATTTGGGGAATTATATTTTATTTTTTGGGGATGTTACGAAGCTTAGAAGTTTAAAAGCAAATCTTGAAATTTTTCAGAAATTTTCAAAAAAACAATTTTTAGGGACAAGTTCAGGTCTGAAGCCACTTTGCGAGGCTTATATAATAGAAACCACCCAAAAATGACCCCATTCTATAAACTACACCCCTCAAGGTATTTAAAACTGATTTTACAAACTTTGTTAACCCTTTAGGCATTTCACAAGAATTAATGGAAAATAGAGATACAATTTCAAAATTTAACTTTTTTGGCAGATTTTCCATTTTAATAATTTTTTTCCAGTAACAAAACAAGGGTTAACAGCCAAACCAAACTCAACATTTATGGCCCTAATTCTGTAGTTTACAGAAACACCCCATATGTGGTCATAAACCGCTGTACGGGCACACGGCAGGGCGCAGAAGGAAAGGAATGCCATACGGTTTTTGGAAGGCAGGTTTTGCTAGACAGTTTTTTTTTTTACACCATGTCCCATTTGAAGCCCCCCTCATGCACCCCTAAAGTAGAAACTCCATAAAAGTGACCCCATCTAAGAAACTACACCTCTCAAGGTATTCAAAACTGATTTTACAAACGTAATTAACCCTTTAGGTGTTCCACAAGAATTAATTGAAAATAGAGACACAATTTCAAAATTTCACTTTTTTGGCAGATTTTCCATTTTAATAATTTGTTTCCAATTACAAAGCAAGGGTTAACAGCTAAACCAAACTCAATATTTATGGCCCTGATTCTGTAGTTTACAGAAACACCCCATATGTGGTAGTAAACAGCTGTACAGGCACACGGCAGGGTGCAGAAGGAAAGGAATGCCATACGGTTTTTGGAAGGCAGATTTTGCTGGACTGTTTTTTTTGACACCATGTCCCATTTGAAGCCCCCCTGATGCACCCCTAGAGTAGAAACTCCAAAAAAGTGGCCTAATTTTAGAAACTATGGGATAGGATGGCTGTATTGTTGGTACTAGTTTAGGGTACATATGATTTTTGGTTGCTTTATATTACACTTTTTGTGAGGCAAGATAACAAGAAATAGCAGTTTTTATTTTTTGTTATTTACAACATTCATCTGACAGGTTAGATCATGTGATATTTTTTATAGATCAGGTTGTTACGGATGCGGCGATACCTAATATCTATACTTTTATTTTATTTAGGTTTTACACAATGATTTCTTTTTTGAAGAAAAAAAAAATCATGTTTTAGGCCTCTTTCACACGGGCGTCAGTTTTTTTGCCCGGATAAGAGGCGGGTGCGTTGCGGGAAAATGCACGATTTTTCAGCGCGAGTGCAACACATTGTCATGCGTTGCACTCGCGTGAGAAAAATCGCGCATGTTTGGTACCCAAACCCGAACTTCTTCACAGAAGTTCGGGCTTGGGATTGATGTTCTGAAGATTGTATTATTTTCCCTTATAACATGGTTATAAGGGAAAATAATAGCATTCTGAATACAGAATGCATAGTAAAACAGCGCTAGAGGGGTTAAAATAAATAAATATTTAACTCACCTTAGTCCACTTGATCGCGAAGCCCGGCATCTCCTTGTATCTCCTCTGCTGAACAGGACCTGGGGTGAGCATTAAATAGAGGTTAAGGACCTTTGATGACGTCACTCCGGTCATCACATGGTACGTCACATGATCTTTTACCATGGTGATTCACCATGGTAAAAGACCATGTGATGACCGGAGTGACGTCATCAAAGGTCCTTAACCTCTATTTAATGCTCACCCCAGGTCCTGTTCAGCAGAGGAGACACAAGGAGATGCCGGGCTTCTCGATCAAGTGGACTAAAGTGAGTTAAATTATATATTTTTTTTTAACCCCTCTAGCGCTGTTTTACTGTGCATTCTGTATTCAGAATGCTATTATTTTCCCTTATAACCATGTTATAAGGGAAAATAATAATGATCGGGTCTCCATCCCGATCGTCTCCTAGCAACCGTGCGTGAAAATCGCACCGCATCCGTACTTGCTTGCGGATGCTATGCGATTTTCACGCTTCCCATTCACTTCTATGGGGCCTGCGTCGCGTGAAAATCAGACAATATAGAGCATGCTGCGATTTTCACTCAACGCACAAGTGATGCGTGAAAATCACTGCTCATGTGCACAGCCCCATAGAAATGAATGGGTAAGGATTCAGTGCGGGTGCAATACGTTCACCGCACGCATCGCACCCGCACGGAAAACTCGCCCATGTGAAAGGGGCCTTAGTGTTTCCATACTCTGAGAGCCATAATTTTTTCAGTTTTTGGGCGATTACCTTGGGTAGGGTATGGTTTTTGCGGGATGAGATGATGGTTTTATTGGCACTATTTTGGGGTGCGTGTGACTTTTTGATCGCTTGCTATTACACTTTTTGTGATGTAAGGTGACAAAAAATGGTTTATTTAGCACAGTTTTTATTTTAAAATTTTTAAGGTGTTTAAGGGTATGGTTTTTGCGGGATGAGATGATGGTTTTATTGGCACTATTTTGGGGTGCATATGACTATTTGATTTCTTGCTATTACACTTTTTGTGATGTAAGGTAACAATTTTTTTTTTATTTAGCACAGTTTTTATTTTTTATTTTTTGCGGTGTTCATCTGAGGGGTAAGGTCATATAATAGTTTTATAGAGCCGGTCAATACGAACGCGGTGATACCAAATATGTATACTTTTTTTTATTTATGTAAGTTTTACACAATAATAGCTTTTTTAAAACAAAAAAAATTATGTTTTAGTGTCTCCATATTCTGAGCCATAGTTTTTTTATTTTTTGGGCGATTGTCTCAGGTAGGAACTCATTTTTTGCGGGATGAGGTTACGGTTAGATTGATACTATTTTGGTGGGCAAACTCCTTTTTGATCGCTTGCTGTTGTACTTTTTGTGATGTAAGGTGACCGGGCGGCGGTGATCGGAACTATACATGACGTACCGGTACGTCATGGGTCTTTAAGGACTTGGGAACCATGCCGTACCAGTACGTCATGGGTCCCTAAGCGGTTAAGGACCAGTTCAGGTCTGAAGTCACTTTGTGAGGCTTAAATAATAGAAACCACCTAAACATGACCCCATTTCAGAAACTACAGCCCTCAAGATATTGAAAACTGATTTTACTAATTTTGTTAACCCTTTAGGTATTCCACAAGAATTAATGGAAAATGGAAATAAAATTTCAGAATTTCGCTTTTTGGGCAGATTTTCCATTTTAATAAAAATGTTTCCATTAACAAAGCAAGGATTAAGAATATTTATTGCCCTGCTTCTGTAGTTTACAGAAACACCCCATATGTGGTCGTAAAAAGTGATGGGCGAACATCAGCCGGGACATTTCGCGCACGTAAATGCGCATTCGCAATCAAATTTTTGCAAACCGCGTGTTCGCGGCAGGCCCCATTCACTTTAATGGTAGGCGAACCTGAAAAACCTTCAGGTCATATTTGCAGCCAACAAATACTTACTAGAAGTGCACAAACAGTCCCACAACATGGACAGTGACATACCAGAGGTGGATCATTAGCCAAAATTCACACAAAAATATGTATTTTAATCAGGGGCCATTTTTAGCATCCTAAAGGGAAACTCTCAAAAATTTACCCTGCTAGAGCCTAGATAAAAAAAAAATTTATACCATGGGAGTACGGGCCCAAAAAAATTGGCATTCGTCTGACAGAAAATAACAAGTTATTATGTGGCTGGAGGTATATTAGGCGGTCAGTGAATAACAATTTTACTGCAGGCCAGTGGAGTACAAGCCCCAATCATTAGGCATTCACCAGAGAAAGAAGAACAAGTGATTATGTGACTGGAGGTATATTAGGTGGTCAGTGGATAACAATTTTATTGTAGGCCAGTGGAGTACAGGCGCCAAAAATTAGGCATTCACTGGATAGAAAAAAACAAGTGATTATGTGGCTGGAGGTATATTAGGCGTTCAGTGGATAACAATTTTACTGCAGGCAAGTGGAGTACAGGCCCCAATCATTAGGCATTCACCAGACAGGGAAGAACAAGTGATTATGTGGCTGGAGGTATATTAGGCGGTCAGTGGATAACAATTTTACTGCAGGCCAGTGGAATACAGGCCCCAAACATTAGGCATTCACTGGACAGAAAATGCAGTGGACAGAAAAAACATTATTATGTGGCTGGAGGCAGTGGTGGATTATAATTGGGGCGTTTGGGTCGGCAGCCCCGGGCCCAGGGTGAGTGAGGGGCCCATCGCCAATTTGCCATCCTAAACGCCCCATTTTGCGCCACCACCAGACCCCAAGTTACTAAAATATATCTGCAGTAGCGACACACAGCCAGCGCTTCACTTACACGTGCCGCTGCGCTGCCTGATGCAGTGCAGACAGTAACAGCCGGCCGGCTTGCTTGATCCCGCCCCCTTCGGCACCACGAAGATAGGCTGTAAAAATGAAGCAGGGCGGATTCGGCGGAAGACAGAGTGCTGAGGAGAGGAGAGGAGGGGGGCACTTGACACGGGGGCTGCAGTGCTTTATTCCCGCCCCCGATGTGCCCGCCCCCAGTCTTCTCAGTGCCACCACTTACTATTGCCAGCGCCAGGAGTCAGGACAGCCTGGCTGGGTCTGTGAGAGAAAGCAGCATGGAGGACCTGCTTCGTCGGAGTTAACTTCCAGTATTCAAGTGAGCAGGCGCAGCAGAAGCCAAAGCTAGTAAATTCTAATGAATGGTGATGGCCTGGGCAGCAGGGCAGTGGGATTGTGGGCTGCCTGTGTCTGTGAGTGAGAGGCAGAGCAACAGTGGACATTTTAGTCGGATTACAGGCTACAGCCACTCTGCAGCTTTGGCTCTAATCTGACTGAAATGGCTGCTGCTGTCTGGCCTCTGCTCTGCCTCTTTTTTCACAGGTGCCACTGCCCATCACAAAGTGTGTTTGACTATAAAAATGATGGATTATTACACCAAGTGTTTGATATTAAAATGGTGGATTACAATTGATCCTTCTCTTTACAGGTGCCCAGCCCAGCACACCAAGTTTTTGACCATCAAAATGATGGATTATTAATCCCTGTATGATATAGGGATTATTAATCCACCATTTTGATGTTCAAACACTTGGTGGGCTGATCTGGGGATTAGGGATGAGCGAACTTCTGTTTTCAAGTTTGGTGTATAAGGTTTGGGTTATCTAAGAATTCCGTTACGGATATTCCGCTACCACGGACCCTAAGTTATGGTTCCTGTTTGCAGAATCTATAACGGAATTCTTAGATAACCTATAGCTTAAAAACCGAACTTGAAAACAGAAGTTCGCTCTGCACTACTGGGCACCTGTGAGGAGAGAGAAAGAGCAGTGGCACAGAGACATTGGCCAGCAGTGGCCATTTTTGTCAGATTACAGGCTACAGCCACTCTGCAATTTTGGCTCTAATCTGACTGAAATGGCTGCTGCTGTCTGGCCTCTGCTCTGCCTCTTTTTTCACAGGTGCCACTGCCCATCACAAAGTGTGTTTGACTATAGAAATGATGGATTATTACACCAAGTGTTTGATATTAAAATGGTGGATTACAATTGATCCTTCTCTTCACAGGTGCCCAGCCCAGCACACCAAGTTTTTGACCATCAAAATGATGGATTACAGGGATTAATAATCCACCATTTTGATGTTCAAACACTTGGTGTGCTGGGCTGGGCACTAGGGATGAGCGAACTTCTGTTTTCAAGTTCGGCGTATAAGGTTCGGGTTATCTAAGAATTCCGTTATGGATATTCCGCTACCACATTAATAAATAGAGAAAAGGGGCCCAAGTTTAGGAAACAGCCCCAGGCCTATGATGCACTTAATCCGCCCCTGGCTGGAGGTATATTAGATGGTCAGTGGATAACAATTTTACTGCAGGCTAGTGGAGTACAGGCCCCAAACATGAGGCATTCACCTGACAGAAAAGAACAAGTGATTATGTGGCTGGGGGTATATTAGGCAATCAGTGGATAACAATTTTACTGTAGACAATTGGAGTACAGGCCCCAAGAATTATGCATTCACTGGACAGAAAAGAACAAGTGACTATGTGGCTGAAGGTATATTAGGCAGTCAGTGGATAACAATTTTACTGTAGACCATTGGAGTACAGGCCCCAAAAATTATGCATTCACCTGACAGAAAAGAACAAGTTATTATGTGGCTGGAGGTATATTAGACGGTCAGTGGATAACAATTTTACTGCAGGCTAGTGGAGTACAGGCCCCAATGACATAACAAAAACAGAGACAGGTGCACTATGCGGTCTTACTAACCCTCATACTGGTGTAAAATTGAGAATTAGCCAAAATATCCTGCTTGGAGGACATGTCTGAGCCCGAGCACCACGCCAAGGTTTCTCAAGTAGCTCGGGAACCTAACGCTAAACCTACCTGAGCCGTATGGGCAATACCAGGAGCCAGTGGCGTGGTGCTCGGGCTCAGACATGTCCTCCAAGCAGGGTATGTTGGCTAATTCTCAATTTTACACCAGTATGAGGGTTAGTAAGACCGCATAGTGCACTTGTCTCTGTTTTTGTTATGTCATTGGGGCCTGTACTCCACTAGCCTGGTCCGCTGCAGGCATCCTCCATTGTATGCATTTTTGCTGGGGATTGCCATTAGCAACGGGCCACAAGTGCAGGATCTGCCCCCCCAGTATAGATGCACCACTGCATATGGGGTTGAGCACTTCCTGCTTTTTAATACCACGCTAATTTGTAGTGAGTACAGGCCCCAAACATGAGGCATTCACCTGACAGAAAAGAACAAGTGATTATGTGGCTGGAGGTGCATTAGGAGTTCACTGAATAATAATTTTACTGTAGGCCAGTGGAGTATAGGCCCAAAAATTAAAACAACTGACTTACCCTCAGAAATCAGTAAGTCAGTGATAAAATCCATAGAAATATGGGACCATGGTCTATTTGGGATGGGCAGTGGTCGTAAATCACTCACAGGATGGAACCTAAGAGTCTTGGACCTGCCACAAACCTCACATGCAGAAACATATGAGTGGACATCTCTAGACAAGAAAAGCCACCAATAAAATCTGGAAACAAGTTCCTTGGTGGCATTAATACCCGGATGTCCACTAAAAACAAGGCGTAAATGACCAGGGACAAGTAATTTATCATTGGGAGATTGTACCGGAGCTAAGCGTTGTTCCACATAAATTTCAGTCATCAAATCAGCAGAGACCGAAGCCACCTTGACTCCTGCCTGCAATGTAGATTCAGGTGGAGTGTCAGGAGGTTGGAAAGCACAGAAACTTCAGGACAGGGCATCAGCTTTAATATTTTTAATTCCTGGCCTGAAAGTAATATAGAAATTAAAACGTGTAAAGAACAATGCCTAGCCTGCCTGGGATTTAAACGTTTATCAGTCTCCAAAAACATGAGATTTTTATGGTCAGTAAGAACTGTAACACAATATAGGGCCCCCTCCAAAAAATGACACCACTCCTCAAAGGCCTACTTAATAGCAAGCAATTCTCGGTTCCCAATATCAGGTCTCAGGTTTTTGAAAGTTGATGACCCCTGGGAGAGTACCGCTCCTACCCCATTCTCAGAGGAGTCAACCTCGACCACAAAAGGCTTCTCTTAGTCAGGTTGGACCAAAATAGGAGCGTTAACAAAACATCTCTTGAGTGTTTCAAAAGCCTTAGTGACTTTGGGAGACCAATTCACTAAATCTGCTACCTTTCTAGTTAGGTCAGTGAGAGGCTTAACGACAACCGATTTTTTAAAAATTAATTTCCAGTAGTAATTGGAAAAACACACAAAAAAATGCTTTCAGAGAGGAGGGCCTCGCCCATTCCAGAATCGCTGATGTAAGGGGGCAGGTTATTCCATTCAGAAGCGATTCCAGCTTGAATAACCAGTAAACAGCATGACTCACACTTTTGTCCCCATTTCTCTAATTCACCCGTGGACCAGTTGATAATTCTATTATGAATTTGAAGCCAGGGCATGCCCAAAACTACTTCCATGGGGTACATTTTATTAATATAAAAAAGAAACAACTCTCCAGCAAATACTCATTTAGGGGTTCTATATACATGTTTCCACAAAATACTGATAAGAGGGGATTGATATACCAGCTTCCACCAAATATTGATTCAGGCCTGCGATACACCCTTTTCCACAAAATATTGATTAAGGGTTTTGATATACCAGCTTCCAGCAAATACTCATTAAGTGGTTCTATATACCTATTTCCACAAAATACTAATAGAGGGGATTGATATACCGGCTTCCACCAAATATTGATTGAGGCCTGTGATACACCAGCTTCCACTAAATATTGATTAAGGGGTTTGATTTACCAGCTTCCTGCAAATACTCATTAAGGGGTCCTTTATACCTGTTTCCACAAAATACTGATCGAGGGAATTGATATATCGGCTTCCACCAAATATTGATAGAGGCCTGCGAAACACAGGCTTCCACAAAGGCCAGGTGCACCAGGCCAGAGCCTAAGTGGGAAGTTGGAGAAGGTGAATGCGATTATGTCACACCAGAGTTGGTTGAGTGGCTCACTCAGCCTACCGTTTCTGCACCCTCCTCATCCTCTGCATCAGCCCCCTCCTCCCTTTCCTCTGTGTACACCCCCAAAGACACCACCACCATATTTTTCCATCCATTCCCAGACCTTACCGATGCGCAGCCATTCTTGGAATCAGATCAGGAAGAGAAGGTAGCAACGGCCACCACCCAGCAGTCTGACAACAGTACCCAGATCAGCCCAAGGAGGGTGGTCCCCGCTGTTTCTGCCTACTATGAGATCTCTAATGTCAGTGGTGGTGAAGGTGACGATGATGACGTGTCGATGGATGTCACGTGGGTGCTCCCAATAGAGGAAGTGGAGGGGAATTCAGAGAGCAGAGCAGCAGTAGGGGGTAGAAGGAGGAGAAGCAGGCAGAACTCGCAGTACACAGGAGGCAAAAAGCAGACTGCAAATGTATCTGTAGCGAGCCATCGACCATGCACGGTCACATCTGGTGCTCCAATGATGCCGGGACATGGCTCCGCAGTGTGGGCTTTTTTTAACATGTCAGTTGCTGACAATAGTGTTGCCATCTACAGCCTGTGTTGTCAACGCATAAGTCGCGGTAAGCCCAATACTCACCTAGGGACGACCGCCTTAAGAAGGCACCTGGCCTCCCATCACCGAGCCCAGTGGGAGCAACACCGTCAGAACCCACAAAGCCACACTCCCGATGCTCCTTGTACTTCCTTCTCTCCTTCTCCTCTCTCCTCTCATTTGTCCTCCACTGCACCTTCCACCATGCCGTCGTTGAGTTCATCTGGCAAAATCATTGCCCAAATGTTCGAACGTAAAAATTTGAAGACGCCGGATAGCTCTCTTGCCCAATGGCTGACCGCTGGCTTGTCAGAACTGCTTGTCCGCCAACTACTGTCATATAAACTGGTGGACCCTGAGACCTTTAGAAAATATTTCTCCCAGAAGGGCATCCCAGAGCTATATGGCCACGTTCAGTGGCAAGTGGATGTATCTCTGGCACACAGTGTCGGTTTCAAGATACATCTGACCACAGACACGTGGTCTAGCAAACACGGGCAGGGAAGGTACATATATTTTACTGCCTACTGGGTGAACCTTCTGACGGCTGTCAATCATGCAACCCCTGGCACCCGTGTGGATTTGGTGTTACTGCCACGGATTTCATGCAGGCCTGCCTCTTCTTCTTCTCCTCCTCCTACTCCATCCTCCATCTCCTCCTTGGCTGACTCTTCCTTTTCCACTGCTACCACCTCTTCCGCTGCACCCCCCCAAGCTCTGCAGAACTTATTCAACATGCCAGGTGAGACATTGCGATGCTGTGCTGCGGCTGTTGTGCCTGAAAGCCAAGAGCCACACCGATCCTGCACTCCTTTCAGCTCTGCGGTCACGGGCCGATCAGTGGCTAACCCCACTGAATTTGACAGTTGGTAAAGTGGAGTGCAACAACGGTGCCAATCTGCTGAGCGTGCTAAAACAGGGCAAAATAACACACGTGCCGTTCATGTCACACATCCTGAACTAGTCATACAGCCATTCGTTGCCAAATACCAGGATGTCTTGCGGCAGGCCAGGAAAATCTTTAGAAGATCTTAAAAGATCTTACATGGCCATGGTTCGTCTTGCTGACTGTTCAGCGGCGACACCACCTGCCCGTCAGACGTCTGATTTGTCACAGCCTGATGCACTGGAACTCCACCTTGTATATGCTTGATAGGCTGCTCCAGCAGCAACGTGCCTTCAGCAACTAACTGTATGAACTCTGCAGCAGGACAGGTTCTGGGGAGCTTGGTTTCTTTTCACCACGGCAGTGGCTGTTCATGCTTGACACATGCAGACTTCTGCGGCCATTTGATGAGATCACCAAACTGGTCAGTTGCAGCCAGGGCACCATCAGTGACATCGTACCTTACGCCTTCTTCCTGGAGTGTGCATTGCGTCGTGTCATTGTTCAAGCTGTCGAGGAGCAGGAGCTGGAAGATGAGGAAGTCGCAATGCTGAATGAATTCCCAGGAGGAGCTCATCCATCTGAGACAATTTAGCAGAAGTCTGAAGAGGATTCAAATGAGGATGGTGCCTGAGGGTAGGAGGAGGAGGAGAAGCAAGAAGAGCAGGCTTTAAACTTTTCGGGGATGCCTGGTGTTATCTGTGGATGGGGGTCGGAGACCGAGGATGACATTCTTCTGGGCAACGAGCAGGAGCCAGGTGCTCCACCGCTTCCAAAATAGTGAAAATGGGGGCCTTCATGCTCTAGTGTTTCAAGAGGGACCCCTGTATAAAAAGAATAAAGGGCAAGGACCAGTATTGGGTGGAAAAGCAATTAGACCCCAGGTGCAAGCATAAAATTGCGGACATGTTACCAGCATCGCAGAGGGCTGTCAGAATGTAGAATTTACAGGCCTCGCTGAAAGAAATGCTGCATTCTGCTGTTACGGGTGCTGGCAGAGGTATTTTCACCCACAGAGAAACAGTTGCGGGTATCAATCCTACCGCACATGCAAGAAGAGGGCGTTTTGAAGATCACTTCGGATATGAGATCATTCTTGCAACCAACCCATCGAGAGCCGCCCTCTGGATCCAGCTTCAGGGAATGCCTAAACTGACAGGTGTTCGACTACATCGGGTTAAATGCCGATGTAGATGCTCTCAGAAGCGAGGAACCCCTGGACTACTGTGTGTGCAGGCTTGACCTGTGGCCAGAGCTGGCACCGTTTGCCATGGAACTCTTGGCTTGCCCCTCGTTGAGTATTCTGTCCGAAAGGACGTTCATCGCAGCTGAGGAGATCGTGACCGATAAGCGCACTCGACTAGCTCACGACAGAGGACTACCTCGCATTTCTAAAATTGAATGATACATGGATCTCGGAGGAATTCAACACCTGTAACGACCACGTGTAATTGAACTTCCTCATGCCAGCCCACACATATCCGCTACCACCCATAACAAAGCATGGTCCCTGTCTTATGTAAATACAGCAGCATAAAAGGCCTTTTCTGTACGGTGAATGCCTAATGTTTGGGGCCTGTACTCCACTGGCCTGCAGTAAAATTGATATCCAATGACCGTCTAATATACCTCCAGCCACATAATCAGTTGATCTTTTCTGTACGATAAATGCCTAATTGTTGGGGCCCCCGGAGGAACTCAACACCTGTGACCACCACGTGTTATCGAATTTCACCTATTATCATTTGGGGTTTATTCAAGAGGGGGGATTTCGTTAGCCATGTTTTTAATCCAATTTTATATTTTTAGTTGTATTAAACATATGAATTTGACATGTATTTTTACTGGCATGCAGTAAAATTGATATCCATTGACCGTCTAATATACCTCCAGACACATAATCACTTAATGTTTTCTGTCCGGTGAATGCCTAATGTTTGGGGCCTGTACTCCACTGGCCTGCAGTAAAATTGATATTCAATGACCGTCTAATATACCTCCCGCCACATAATCACTTGATATTTTTTCGGTGAATGCCTAATGTTTGGGGCCTTTACTCCACTGGCCTGCAGTTAAATTGATTTCCAATGACCGTCTAATATTCCAGCCACATTCCAATGACCGTCTAATATACCTCCAGCCACATGATCACTTGATCTTTTCTGTACGGTGAATGCCTAATGTTTAGTACCTGTACTCCAGTAGGCTACAGTAAAATTGTTATTCGGTGACCGCATAATGTACCTCGAGCCACATTATCACAATTTCTTTTATGTCAGGTGAATATCAAGTTTTTAGGGCCTATACTCCTGTGCCTTAAAATAAAAATTTTCTAGGCTCCAGCAGAGCACATTTTTGAGAATTTCCCTTTAAGATGCATAAAAATAGCCCATGATTAAAATACATATTTTTTGTGGGAATTTTTCTCATTGATCCCCCTCTAGTATGTCACTGTCTATGTTTTGTGACTATTTGTGCACTTCTAGTATTAGGAGTAGTGTTGATTGCGAATTTTCGTAATGCGAATTTTCAATTGACACGTAAAAACATGATTCCTCCCTGCTTTTTGCTTGTGGGCCAATGATTTATTTACCCACAAGCAACTTAATCAGGGAGGAATCATTACTTTAGAAAAATGAAGAATATTCTAAATAGCGAATATATAGCACTATTTAGAATTTTCGTAATATTCTAAAATAAGAATATATAACAATATAGCTAATATAACTAATATAGAGCAATTTGGCTAATTTAGTGCTATAATCTTCTTTGTCTAATAGTTGTAATTTTTTTCTTATCTGAAGTTCAGATTGGAAAAAAATTGCAACTATAAAAAAAAAGATTATAGAACTATATTAGCTAAATTGCTCTACATTCATTTTTGGGAATATTCGCTATATTGCTATATATTCTTGTTTTAGAATATTACGAATATTAAGTTGCTTGCGGGACAATGACTCATTGGCCCACAAGCAAGAAGCAGGGAGGAATTGTACAATATAACGAATATTCTACTTTCGGAATATTTGACGAATATTCTACAAAATATTCTCGAAATATTGTGAATTTGAATATGACCCCTGCCGCTCATCACTACTCCTAAAGTCAAAGATACTGCAGCCTTCTCATTGGCCCACCAGTTAGAAGCAGGGAGGGATCATATGTACTGATTAAAAAAAATCTTGAATATTCGAAATTACGAATATATATCACTATATTCTAAATATTCTCGAATTCTTGAAGTGCCTATATTCGCTATAAAAATTAACAATTTGAATATTTGTGATCAACACTAGTAAGTATTTGGTGGCTGCAAATATGACCTGAAGGTTTTTCAGGTTCGCCTGCAATTAAAGTGAATGGGGCCCGCCGCGAACTTGCTTTTCACGAGCATTTGATCGCGTTCGTCCCAACCAATGTTCGTCCATCACTAGCAAGAAGGTCACGCAGGTACACAGGGAGAAATCCGATAACATAGTCAAAAACACAATCCGGAGTCAGAAGCCAAGAGGTCATGTCAATTCCAGTGAGGTCACAAGATCGAGGTACAAACCAGACAGAAGGCACAATACAAAAATACTGGTGAGTGTAGCAAGACCATTCACAGGCAACCTGTGGCCAGCAGGCTGCCTGTTTAAATAGCAGAACAAGTGGGTCACATGACATGGCCAGCATCACGTGAGCCAAGTTCTGCCCAAACCATCTGAGCGCTGATAAATTGCGATCAGCGCTCAGTACCTCTTTCAGCTAGGAGGATGCCGGCCACGCAGAGGAGGCATGCGCAGCCAGGTCCTCCCCGCCCACTTGTAGCCATGGAAACGAGGCCGCAGGCTGCTCCCTCGCTCCTGCACAGATGCCGGATGCCGGCGGGGCCGCAAGCAGGAAGTGCATCATGTTTTAGTGTCTCCATATTCTGAGAACCATAGTTTTTTCATTATCTGGGAGATTATCTTAGGTAGGGTATGAGATGACTGTTTGATTGACACTATTTTGAGGTGCATATGACTTTTTGATCGCTTGCTGTTACACTTTTTGTGATGTAAGGTGACAAACAATGGCTTTTGACACTGTTTTTTTTTTTTTTTTTTTTTTACGGTGTTCAACTGAGGGGTGAGATCATGTGATATTTTTATAAAGCCGGTCGTTACATACGTGGCAATACCTAATATGTATACTTTTTATTTATTTATTAACCATTAATTATAATTTTTTTATAATAATATTTACACAATAATATTTTTGAAAAATCATGTTTTAGTGTTTCCATATTCTGAGTGCCATAATTTTTGTATGTTTTAGGGGATTGTCTTAGGTAGGGTATCCTTTTTTGCAGGATGAAGTTCAATTGGGACTATTTTGGGGTGCATATGACTTTTTGATCGCTTGCTATTACACTTTTTATTATGTAAGGTGACAGTAAATGTCTTTTTTGACACCGTTTTTATTTTTTACGGTATTTACCTGAGGGGTTGAAAAGAGAAATCCGGCTCGCTTCAGATGAAATATAATAGCTTTTATTCCAGCGAAGTAAAATCCGTAAACAGGTGTACATGAAACAATCTACGCGTTTCAGACCTCTGAGGTATGTGGGTCCTTCCTCATGACAAACATTTGTCATGAGTAAGGACCCTGAGGGGTTAGTTTATGTGGTATTTTTATAGAGCAGGTTGTTACTGACCCGGCAATACCTAAAATGTATACTTATTTTATATTCTTAAGTGTTAAACAATAACAGCATTTTTTAAACCCCAAAAAAACATGCTTTAGTGTCTCCATAGTCTGAGAGACATATTTTTTTTTAATCGGGATAAGGTGACGGTTAGATTGATACTATTTTGGGGGGGCATATGCCTTTTTGATCGCTTGGTGTTGCACTTTTTGTGATGTAATACTTCTGTATTGTGATGCATTGGCTGTAAGTGTATTACACAGTGTAATACACTTCAGTCTGTTTTCCTGTGAGATCCAGGGGGCTGGATCTCATAGGCTGTCATGGAAAGCAACCACGATGCCTAAGGAAGCTCCGTCACAGCAGCACGGGGACCCGATGGAAGCTCTGATCCCCGCAAGGACATTGCACGTCAAGCGTTAATGCACCGGCATAGGTGATTTCACAATGCCGGCGCATGCAGCAGGGGTCCGGCTATTAGTGACTGCTGGACTACTGCCGCAGATCGGACGGGCACATCTCCTGCACCCGCCCTATAACAGCGCTGTACATGTACAGCGCAGTCCTTAATGGGTTAATGCCAACATTATTCTTTTTTGTGTGTGTATATTTCAGTAACAGCATATAATTAATTACCTGTTTGTGCATTTTCTTATGTAATATTGGCTACACACATTAGATGAACATGAGCCGAACCCACAAATTTAAGCATTACCAGTCTGAACTATCTGATGTGTTCGGGGGTGCCTCTTCTGTCCCATGCCGGTGGCAAAGAAGGATTGAGCATGTTGGATTTAAATATACCTTATGGTCTTTTCTCACACTCTTTCCCTATTGAGAATACTTTGGAAGGAATAGCCATAGGTTAAAAATCTACTAAGGTGTATGGCCACTTTTGCAATATAAAAAAAATAAACCTTTTGTATGTTGTGATTCGGAGGTGGTGACTGCATTCATAGGTGTTTTTAATCAATGATGAGTATAGCTAGTTTACATGTAAGTTTGCCACAGGCACACCAAGGCTCAAAACTCGGAAGCTATTCACTTAATCTTTTTGATAATATGCAATCGATCATGACTGTGGCACAAAAATTTGTTATGCCAAATAGAAAAGTACATATATTAACTATTCTCTTTTTACAAATAGGCAATATATTTAACCAATTAGATGCACAGACTGCCAATTATTTTTTCCAAACTGATCAAATGTCATGTGAAATAAATGTCTGGGCTATAATTCAAATTAACACAAGTCCCTTTTACAAGTAAAACATGTTGTACATGGTTATATATTCCAGGCTCTGACAGTAATTTTATACCAAGAGAAGGTAGACAGGAAAGAAAGAAGAACAAATCTTATTTGTTACCTATATTTCACATTTGGAAATCATCACCAAGTCTCGCAATTAAGCAAATAAGGTCAAAATAGTTAACCCACATACAGCTACAAATTAGATTTAGCAGATTGTCCTGATCTCTATTTATGGTATGTCCATGCCAATTTACATATTTAATTATACATGACCAAGATTCAGATAAGACTATAGTCTCTAAATGATTTTATTACTTTTCTTGACCTTTTCTAATACCAGCAGCTTAAACCACTGTACAATCCTCTGGTTACAAGAGGTAGCTGGTGTTTTAGATTTCTTTTTATATACTACAGATAATTTTTATTACATTGTTATTCTACATCTATTTGGATTACTACTATTCTTAACAATTGTAATATCCAGTGAAACACTTCTTCATATGTTTTAGGCCTCCATCACAAATACCGTATTTTTTGGCCCCATAAGATGCACTCCCCCCCCAAACTGGGTAAAAAATGCCCCTGCGTCTTATGGAGTGAATACTAATGAGCGCTTCTATTACCAAAGGATCAGAAAGTGCTGGAGGCTCTGTACTCACCGCTTCCTGGTTCTCGGCTGTGCAGTGGCTGCGCACAGCGAGAGGGCGCTCTGTGACCTCACGCTGTGCGCGCAGTTCATAGCACAGTTAACAGCAGGAGGAAGAGGATCTAACTGGAGGAGAGGAGCAGCGGCGTCCAGGAGCAGGAGAGGTAAGTGGTTTATTTATTTTGTGATCTGAGCCTGGGGGTGCTGAATAATGGCTGAGGCTGATCATATGACTGGGGGCTGATTATATATATGACTGGGGGCTGATTACATATGACTGGGGGCTGATTATTTGACTGTGGGATGATTATATGACTTGGGGCTCATTACATATGGCTGGGGGCTGATATGAGGCATGGAGGACTGATATGAGGCATGGGGTCTGATCTGAGGTTTTATTGGGGTCTTATTAACATTGGGGGTCTAATTGGGGCTGTCAACTGAGGTCTGATTAACATTGGGGGTCTGATTGGTGGTCTGACCTGAGGTGTAATGAAAAATATTTTTTTCTTATTGTCTTACCCTAAAACTTGCGTCTTATAGGGGGAAAAATACAGTACATATTTAATGCTTTTTAAATAGCAGGTAGAAAACAACATGTGACTCAAGCATTCTTCCTGCTATTTTTAGAGTTCTATGGAGAAATCTATGGAAAAAACACCCTACCTTCCCGAGATTATGTTTTGATAAAGTACTAAAAAAGAATAGGGCAGATTTTTACTAATATTTCTGGGGCAGATTTAAGATTTTTAAGTTCTAAAGGTAGATAAGATATTCAAATTAAACAAATGAGTTGAACATATTTTTAGTTTGGTTATTTTTTTATGAAAATGATCCAATATCACGTGGCTCAGAGTGGGAAACATATGTGGAGTCAAACCTTTCCTTTCAGTATCTGGTGTGACCTCCTTGTGCAGCAACAAACTAAATACTTCCAGTTATTGTTGATTAGTCCTCCACATTGGTTTGGAGGAATTTTTGCCCATTCTTTCATATAAAACAGCTTCAGCTCTATCATGCTAGTGGGTTTCCTCCCATGAACTGCTCGCTTCAGTTCCTTCCACATCATTTTTGGGGATTAAGGTCAAGACCTTGATTTGGTCATTCCAAAAGTTTAACGTTATTCTTCTTTAATTATTCTTTGGTAGAACAACTTGTGTGCTTAGGGTCATTCCTTGTCTTCATGTATGAACCACATCCTTTTGAGATTTAGCTCACAGACCGTTTTCCTTTAGAATTTGCTGGTATAATTCAGAATTTATTGTTCTATCAATGAAGGCAAGCCGTCCAAGCCCAGATGCAGCAACACAAGCCCAACCCATGATACTACCACCATTGTGTTTTACAGGTGCAAAGTGCAGATGGGTAGCAATGTTCTTTTTAAAAAGAAGCAGCTTTCTCCTGCCAATCCTGCCATGCACACCATTCTTGTCCTGTTGGAGGACTCATGAACATAAGCTAATGCGAAAAGGGCTTTAGTTGTTTAGTGGTTACCTTTGGTTCCTTTGTGACTTCGCAGACTATTACATGCCCTGTTCTTGGTGTGATCTTTGTTAATCAACCACTCTTTAGAGATGGTTTTATAACCTTTCCCCAGCATGATGAGCATCAAATATTTTCTTCTGAGAACCTCAGAAATCTACTTAGTTTGTGCCATAATACACTTTCACAAATGTGTTGTTAACATCAGACTTTGATAGATCTTTAAAGGGAGTCTGTCACCTCCATATGGCCATATACAGTGCTTTCATGGCTCTGTAGCACACCTATACAGGATTGTAATGGTACCTTTGTCTTTAGACTTGCAGCAGCAGGAAAAACTAAGTTTAATTCATATGCAAATGAGCACTCGCAAGTGCCCAGGGGCAGCGTTCAGTGTGCTCTGCCTTCTTCTCACTTTACTCCTCCCCAGTCTCTGCCTTTGCCCGCCCTCCAAGTCCAGACCTATCGATGAGGCAAGAGACTTGGAGGGCGGGCAAAGGCAGAGGCTGGGGAGGAGTAAAGTGAAAAGAAGGCAGAGCAGCCTGGGCACCTACACACTGAACGCTGCCCCTGGGCACTTGCGAGTGCTCATTTGCATATGAATTAAACTTTGTTTTTCTTGCTGGTGCAAGTCTAAAGACAAAGACAAAGGTACCGTTACAATCCTGTATAGGTGTGCTACAGAGCCATGTAAGCACTGTATATGGCCATGTGGAGGTGACAGACTCCCTTTAAATCAGGTCACCTATTGACTGAAATTCATCTGACTCTAGGTTCACCTTCAAATTATCTGCTAATCCTAAAGATTCCCATAATTTTGCCATTCACAGTCAGGTGATATGGGATCATTTTCCTCAATAAATAAATTACCAAGCCTAATAATTTTGACTCATTTGATTTGGTTATCAATGCCTACTTTTAGGACTTCAGGTCAAATTTATGCAGAAAAAAATTACAATTCTGAAGTGTACTTTAACTTTAAAGCACCACTGTATATGTTTGTAAACATTCTCAAATTTCAATATAGACTTTACCTTCAAAGTTAGAAACATATTTTTTGTCTCCTCCCTAAATTGCAGTGAAAAATACCTCTGAAATATTTTAAAATGCTGTATGTGATTGCAGCTTTAAGTAGGTGTAAGATATTTTAAAAATATGGCTGCTTTCCTCTAGGAAAAGCACCACATGAATGGGACTACAATACCAGATCAATAAGACTATCACTGTTTCATTCCAGCAGTCAAGTAGTCATGCTTATTTAATCTCAAACAACCCTTCAAGGGCATGTCCACATGAAATGCATAAGCTACAGATTTGCCACCATAGATTTGCTTGCAGCAAATCAGTAATATTGTACAATACCACCAAAGTGGATGAGATTTTAACTAAACAGAATCAGCAGCATAAATTGACCTTGGGGTGGATTTTAAATGTGCAATTTGCCGATTTATTCCACCCCAGATTTTATTGATTGCAATGTATCGGGGGAAATCTGATGCAAAAATGCTGCAACAGATTCACAGCTGATATCCACCCTGTGTTGGCATACCCTTAAATGCATTATCCTAGAATGTCAACTTACCTGCTTTCATAAGGTTGAGTTATTGATGGGAGTGCATCTGCAAGAATCTATAGCAATCACAAGAACAGAGTTTTTTTTATTTTAATGAAGCAGCAGTCAAGCACCATCCAGTGCTCAGCTGCTGACCCATATAGCTTGAATGGAATGGCAGTACACATCCTCTTTTCATTCAAATGGAAAACACGAATTGCCCATTCTTATAATCAATGGGGTTCCCAGTGTTTGGACCTGCTACAATCAGACACTTTTCACCTATCCTGTGGATGAGTGATACGTTTTTACCCTGGCACAACCACTATTAGTATTGCAGTTAATATGTTTGTTTTCTTTTACTATTTTATAATGCTGTATAATAATGGTAAAAATATAATTAATTAACAATGTTGAGTAAAAGTAATGATTATTATTATTTTATTTAAATTATGATCAGTAGTAGCAACAACAGCAATAACTATTAATATGATTAATATTGTTAATAAACTAGTAATAATGTTAATAATATTGTACATGTTTTAATTATGATTATTAGCATTGCAACGAAAATAATCCTAATAATAGTTGCATAGTTACATAGTTATATAGTTAATATGGTTGAAAAAAGACATAAGTCCATCAAGTTCAACCAAGGGATAGGTGGGGACGCGAATCCCAGAAGGAAGTGAGACTCAGATTTCTACACGTTTTCATAAGCATTAAAGTGGTTTACTTTTAAGAATTCATCTAAACGCTTTTTAAAACTGTCCACTAGAGTTGAGCGGACACCTGGATGTTCGGGTTCGACCGAACCTCACAAAAAAGTTAGAGTTCGGGACCCGAACTTGACCCCGAACCTGAACCCTATTGAAGTCAATGGGGACCCTAACTTTTAAACACTAAAATGGCTGTAAAAAAGTAAGGGAAAGGGCTAGAGGGCTGCAAATGTGGTTAAGAGTAGGGATGAGCGAACTCGAACTGTATAGTTCGGGTTCGTACCGAATTTTGGGGTGTCCGTGACACGGACCCGAACCCGGACATTTTCGTAAAAGTCCGGGTTCGGGTTCGGTGTTCGTCGCTTTCTTCGCGCTTTTGTGACGCTTTCTTGGCGCTTTTTGAAAGGCTGCAAAGCAGCCAATCAACAAGCGTCATACTACTTGCCCCAAGAGGCCATCACAGCCATGCCTACTATTGGCATGGCTGTGATTGGCCAGAGCACCATGTGACCCAGCCTCTATTTAAGCTGGAGTCACATAGCGCCGCCCGTCACTCTGCTCTGATTAGCGTAGGGAGAGGTTGCGGCTGCGACAGTAGGGCGAGATTAGGCAGATTAACTCCTCCAAAGGACTTGATTAACTGATCGATCTGCAGCTGTGGATCATTGAGCTGCTGATCCTCAATTGCTCACTGTTTTTAGGCTGCACAGACCGTTTGTCAGTCTCATTTTTCTGGGGTGATCGGCGGCCATTTTGTGTCTTGTGGTGCGCCAGCACAAGCTGCGACCAAGTGCATTTAACCCTCAATGGTGTGGTTGTTTTTTGGCTAAAGCCTACATCAGGGTGAAGCTGTGACACCAAGTGCATTTAACCAGCAATAGTCTGTTCATTTTTTGGCCATATACAAAATCAGGGGCAAGCTGCGCCTGTCACCAAGTGCATTTAACCCTCAATGGTGTGGTTGTTTTTTGGCTAAAGCCTACATCAGGGTGAAGCTGTCACACCAAGTGCATTTAACCAGCAATAGTCTGTTCATTTTTTGGCCATATACAAAATCAGGGGCAAGCTGCGCCTGTCACCAAGTGCATTTAACCCTCAATGGTGTGGTTGTTTTTTGGCTAAAGCCTACATCAGGGTGAAGCTGTCACACCAAGTGCATTTAACCAGCAATAGTCTGTTCATTTTTTGGCCATATACAAAATCAGGGGCAAGCTGCGCCTGTCACCAAGTGCATTTAACCCTCAATGGTGTGGTTGTTTTTTGGCTAAAGCCTACATCAGGGTGAAGCTGTCACACCAAGTGCATTTAACCAGCAATAGTCTGTTCATTTTTTGGCCATATCCCAGTCTAATTCTGTCACTAAATCCATACCGGTCACCCAGCGCCTAAATACTAGGCCTCAAATTTATATCCAGCTAAATCTGTCCCTAGTGCTGTAGCTGGGCGAGTTATTTAGTGTCCGTTCAAGCACATTTCTTGTTCTGGGTTGAAATACAATTCCCAATTTAGCAATTTCATAATTTAGTGGTTCCTGCTATATCAGAGCTCTTTGAAATCTATCCCAAAAAGGGTATATAATATTGAAGGTGCACATAGGGTCATTCAGAGTAACTTCACACACACCCGCTACTGTGTATTTCCAAGTCTAATTCTGTCACTAAATCCATACCGGTGACCCAGCGCCTAAATACTAGGCCTCAAATTTAATTCCCTCTAAATCTCTCGTTACCCACCGCTGTACTGTTGTTGCTGGGCAAGATATTTAGTGTCCGTCAAAGCACATTTTTTGTTCTGGGTTGAAGTACAATTCCCAATTTAGCAATTTCATAATTTAGTGGTTTCTGCTATATCAGAGCTATTTGAAATCTATCCCAAAAAGGGTATATAATATTGAAGGTGCACATAGGGTCATTCAGAATAACTTCACACACACCCGCTACTGTGTATTTCCAAGTCTAATTCTGTCACTAAACCCATACCTGTCACCCAGCGCCTAAATACTAGGCCTCAAATTTAAATCCCTCTAAATCTCTCGTTACCGTTGTCCTGTTGTAGCTGGGAAAGTTATTTAGTGCCCGTCAAAGCACATTTTTTGTTCTGGGTTGAAGTACAATTCCCAATTTAGCAATTTCATAATTTAGTGGTTCCTGCTATATCAGAGCTATTTGAAATCTATCCCAAAAAGGGTATATAATATTGAAGGTGCACATAGGGTCATTCAGAATAACTTCACACACACCCGCTACTGTGTATTTCCAAGTCTAATTCTGTCACTAAATCCATACCGGTGACCCAGCGCCTAAATACTAGGCCTCAAATTTAATTCCCTCTAAATCTCTCGTTACCCACCGGTGTACTGTTGTTGCTGGGCAAGATATTTAGTGTCCGTCAAAGCACATTTTTTGTTCTGGGTTGAAGTACAATTCCCAATTTAGCAATTTCATAATTTAGTGGTTTCTGCTATATCAGAGCTATTTGAAATCTATCCCAAAAAGGGTATATAATATTGAAGGTGCACATAGGGTCATTCAGAATAACTTCACACACACCCGCTACTGTGTATTTCCAAGTCTAATTCTGTCACTAAACCCATACCTGTCACCCAGCGCCTAAATACTAGGCCTCAAATTTAAATCCCTCTAAATCTCTCGTTACCGTTGTCCTGTTGTAGCTGGGAAAGTTATTTAGTGCCCGTCAAAGCACATTTTTTGTTCTGGGTTGAAGTACAATTCCCAATTTAGCAATTTCATAATTTAGTGGTTCCTGCTATATCAGAGCTATTTGAAATCTATCCCAAAAAGGGTATATAATATTGAAGGTGCACATAGGGTCATTCAGAATAACTTCACACACACCCGCTACTGTGTATTTCCAAGTCTAATTCTGTCACTAAATCCATACCGGTGACCCAGCGCCTAAATACTAGGCCTCAAATTTAATTCCCTCTAAATCTCTCGTTACCCACCGCTGTACTGTTGTTGCTGGGCAAGATATTTAGTGTCCGTCAAAGCACATTTTTTGTTCTGGGTTGAAGTACAATTCCCAATTTAGCAATTTCATAATTTAGTGGTTTCTGCTATATCAGAGCTATTTGAAATCTATCCCTAAAAGGGTATATAATATTGAAGGTGCACATAGGGTCATTCAGAATAACTTCACACACACCCGCTACTGTGTATTTCCAAGTCTAATTCTGTCACTAAACCCATACCTGTCACCCAGCGCCTAAATACTAGGCCTCAAATTTATATCCAGCTAAATCTGTCCCTAGTGCTGTAGCTGGGCGAGTTATTTAGTGTCCGTTCAAGCACATTTCTTGTTCTGGGTTGAAATACAATTCCCAATTTAGCAATTTCATAATTTAGTGGTTCCTGCTATATCAGAGCTCTTTGAAATCTATCCCAAAAAGGGTATATAATATTGAAGGTGCACATAGGGTCATTCAGAGTAACTTCACACACACCCGCTACTGTGTATTTCCAAGTCTAATTCTGTCACTAAATCCATACCGGTGACCCAGCGCCTAAATACTAGGCCTCAAATTTAATTCCCTCTAAATCTCTCGTTACCCACCGCTGTACTGTTGTTGCTGGGCAAGATATTTAGTGTCCGTCAAAGCACATTTTTTGTTCTGGGTTGAAGTACAATTCCCAATTTAGCAATTTCATAATTTAGTGGTTTCTGCTATATCAGAGCTATTTGAAATCTATCCCTAAAAGGGTATATAATATTGAAGGTGCACATAGGGTCATTCAGAATAACTTCACACACACCCGCTACTGTGTATTTCCAAGTCTAATTCTGTCACTAAATCCATACCGGTGACCCAGCGCCTAAATACTAGGCCTCAAATTTAATTCCCTCTAAATCTCTCGTTACCCACCGTTGTACTGTTGTTGCTGGGCAAGATATTTAGTGTCCGTCAAAGCACATTTTTTGTTCTGGGTTGAAGTACAATTCCCAATTTAGCAATTTCATAATTTAGTGGTTTCTGCTATATCAGAGCTATTTGAAATCTATCCCTAAAAGGGTATATAATATTCAAGGTGCACATTGGGTCATTCAGAATAACTTCACACACACACGCTTCTGTGCATTTCCAAGTCTAATTCTGTCACTAAATCCATACCGGTCACCCAGCGCCTAAATACTAGGCCTCAAATTTATATCCCGCTGAATTTGAATACAATACATTGGGCCAAATAATATATTTGTTGTTGTGGTGAACCATAACAATGAGAAAAACATCTAGTAAGGGACGCGGACGTGGACATGGTCGTGGTGGTGTTAGTGGACCCTCTGGTGCTGGGAGAGGACGTGGCCGTTCTGCCACATCCACACGTCCTAGTGTACCAACTACCTCAGGTCCCAGTAGCCGCCAGAATTTACAGCGATATATGGTGGGGCCCAATGCCGTTCTAAGGATGGTAAGGCCTGAGCAGGTACAGGCATTAGTCAATTGGGTGGCCGACAGTGGATCCAGCACGTTCACATTATCTCCCACCCAGTCTTCTGCAGAAAGCGCACAGATGGCGCCTGAAAACCAACCCCATCAGTCTGTCACATCACCCCCATGCATACCAGGGAAACTGTCTCAGCCTCAAGTTATGCAGCAGTCTCTTATGCTGTTTGAAGACTCCGCTGGCAGGGTTTCCCAAGGGCATCCACCTAGCCCTTCCCCAGCGGTGAAAGACATAGAATGCACTGACGCACAACCACTTATGTTTCCTGATGATGAGGACATGGGAATACCACCTCAGCATGTCTCTGATGATGACGAAACACAGGTGCCAACTGCTGCGTCTTTCTGCAGTGTGCAGACTGAACAGGAGGTCAGGGATCAAGACTGGGTGGAAGACGATGCAGGGGACGATGAGGTCCTAGACCCCACATGGAATGAAGGTCGTGCCACTGACTTTCACAGTTCGGAGGAAGAGGCAGTGGTGAGACCGAGCCAACAGCGTAGCAAAAGAGGGAGCAGTGGGCAAAAGCAGAACACCCGCCGCCAAGAGACTCCGCCTGCTACTGACCGCCGCCATCTGGGACCGAGCACCCCAAAGGCAGCTTCAAGGAGTTCCCTGGCATGGCACTTCTTCAAACAATGTGCTGACGACAAGACCCGAGTGGTTTGCACGCTGTGCCATCAGAGCCTGAAGCGAGGCATTAACGTTCTGAACCTGAGCACAACCTGCATGACCAGGCACCTGCATGCAAAGCATGAACTGCAGTGGAGTAAACACCTTAAAACCAAGGAAGTCACTCAGGCTCCCCCTGCTACCTCTTCTGCTGCTGCCGCCTCGGCCTATTCTGCTGCTGCCGCCTCGGCCTCTTCCTCCGCCTCTGGAGGAACGTTGGCACCTGCCGCCCAGCAAACAGGGGATGTACCACCAACACCACCACCACCACCTCCGTCACCAAGCGTCTCAACCATGTCACACGCCAGCGTTCAGCTCTCCATCTCACAAACATTTGATAGAAAGCGTAAATTCCCACCTAGCCACCCTCGATCCCTGGCCCTGAATGCCAGCATTTCTAAACTACTGGCCTATGAAATGCTGTCATTTAGGCTGGTGGACACAGACAGCTTCAAACAGCTCATGTCGCTTGCTGTCCCACAGTATGTTGTTCCCAGCCGGCACTACTTCTCCAAGAGAGCCGTGCCTTCCCTGCACAACCAAGTATCCGATAAAATCAAGTGTGCACTGCGCAACGCCATCTGTAGCAAGGTCCACCTAACCACAGATACGTGGACCAGTAAGCACGGCCAGGGACGCTATATCTCCCTAACTGCACACTGGGTAAATGTAGTGGCAGCTGGGCCCCAGGCGGAGAGCTGTTTGGCGCACGTCCTTCCGCCGCCAAGGATCGCAGGGCAACATTCTTTGCCTCCTGTTGCCACCTCCTCCTTCTCGGCTTCCTCCTCCTCTTCTTCCACCTGCTCATCCAGTCAGCCACACACCTTCACCACCAACTTCAGCACAGCCCGGGGTAAACGTCAGCAGGCCATTCTGAAACTCATATGTTTGGGGGACAGGCCCCACACCGCACAGGAGTTGTGGCGGGGTATAGAACAACAGACCGACGAGTGGTTGCTGCCGGTGAGCCTCAAGCCCGGCCTGGTGGTGTGTGATAATGGGCGAAATCTCGTTGCAGCTCTGGGACTAGCCAATTTGACGCACATCCCTTGCTTGGCGCATGTGCTGAATTTGGTGGTGCAGAAGTTCATTCACAACTACCCCGACATGTCAGAGCTGCTGCATAAAGTGCGGGCCGTCTGTTCGCGCTTCCGGCGTTCACATCCTGCTGCTGCTCGCCTGTCTGCGCTACAGCGTAACTTCGGCCTTCCCGCTCACCGCCTCATATGCGACGTGCCCACCAGGTGGAACTCCACCTTGCACATGCTGGACAGACTGTGCGAGCAGCAGCAGGCCATAGTGGAGTTTCAGCTGCAGCACGCACGGGTCAGTCGCACTACAGAACAGCACCACTTCACCACCAATGACTGGGCCTCCATGCGAGACCTGTGTGCCCTGTTGCGCTGTTTCGAGTACTCCACCAACATGGCCAGTGGCGATGACACCGTTATCAGCGTTACAATACCACTTCTATGTCTCCTTGAGAAAACACTTAGGGCGATGATGGAAGAGGAGGTGGCCCAGGAGGAGGAGGAGGAGGAGGAGGAAGAGGGGTCATTTTTAGCACTTTCAGGCCAGTCTCTTCGAAGTGACTCAGAGGGAGGTTTTTGGCAACAGCAGAGGCCAGGTACAAATGTGGCCAGCCAGGGCCCACTACTGGAGGACGAGGAGGACGAGGATGAGGAGGAGGTGGAGGAGGATGAGGATGAAGCATGGTCACAGCGGGGTGGCACCCAACGCAGCTCGGGTCCATCACTGGTGCGTGGCTGGGGGGAAAGGCAGGACGATGACGATACGCCTCCCACAGAGGACAGCTTGTCCTTATCCCTGGGCAGCCTGGCACACATGAGCGACTACATGCTGCAGTGCCTGCGCAACGACAGCAGAGTTGCCCACATTTTAACCTGTGCGGACTACTGGGTTGCCACCCTGCTGGATCCACGCTACAAAGACAATGTGCCCACCTTACTTCCTGCACTGGAGCGTGATAGGAAGATGCGCGAGTACAAGCGCACGTTGGTAGACACGCTACTGAGAGCATTCCCAAATGTCACAGGGGAACAAGTGGAAGCCCAAGGCCAAGGCAGAGGAGGAGCAAGAGGTCGCCAAGGCAGCTGTGTCACGGCCAGCTCCTCTGAGGGCAGGGTTAGCATGGCAGAGATGTGGAAAACTTTTGTCAACACGCCACAGCTAACTGCACCACCACCTGATACGCAACGTGTTAGCAGGAGGCAACATTTCACTAACATGGTGGAACAGTACGTGTGCACACCCCTCCACGTACTGACTGATGGTTCGGCCCCATTCAACTTCTGGGTCTCTAAATTGTCCACGTGGCCAGAGCTAGCCTTTTATGCCTTGGAGGTGCTGGCCTGCCCGGCAGCCAGCGTTTTGTCTGAACGTGTATTCAGCACGGCAGGGGGCGTCATTACAGACAAACGCAGCCGCCTGTCTACAGCCAATGTGGACAAGCTGACGTTCATAAAAATGAACCAGGCATGGATCCCACAGGACCTGTCCGTCCCTTGTCCAGATTAGACATTAACTACCTCCCCATAACCATATATTATTGGACTCCAGGGCACTTCCTCATTCAATCCTATTTTTATTTTCATTTTACCATTATATTGCGAGGCTACCCAAAGTTGAATGAACCTCTCCTCTGCCTGTGTGCTAGGCCTAAATATATGCCAATGGACTGTTGCAGTGGTGGGTGACGTGAAGCCTCATTCTCTGCTATGACATGCAGACTGATTCTCTGCTGACATGAAGCCAGATCCTCTGTTACGGGAGCTCTCTCCTCTGCCTGGGTGCTGGGCCTAAATTTATGACAATTGACTGTTGCAGTGGTGGGTGACGTGAAGCCTGATTCTCTGCTATGATATGAAGACTGATTCTCTGCTGACATGAAGCCAGATTGTCTGTTACGGGACCTTTCTCCTCTGCCTGGGTTCTGGGCCTAAATTTATGAAAATTGACTGTTGCAGTGGTGGGTGACGTGAAGCCTGATTCTCTGCTATGATATGAAGACTGATTCTCTGCTGACATGAAGCCAGATTGTCTGTTACGGGACCTCTCTCCTCTGCCTGGGTTCTGGGCCTAAATTTATGAAAATTGACTCTTACAGTGGTGGGTGACGTGAAGCCTGATTCTCTGCTATGATATGAAGACTGATTCTCTGCTGACATGAAGCCAGATTCTCTGTTACGGGACCTCTCTCCTCTGCCTGGGTGCTGGGCCTAAATTTATGACAATGGACTGTTGCAGTGGTGGCTGACGTGAAGCCTGATTCTCTGCTATGACATGCAGACTGATTCTCTGCTGTCATGAAGCCAGATTGTCTGTTACGGGACCTCTCTGCTCTGCCTGTGTGCTAGGCCTAAATATATGCCAATGGACTGTTGCAGTGGTGGCTGACGTGAAGCCTCATTCTCTGCTATGACATGCAGACTGATTCTCTGCTGTCATGAAGCCAGATTGTCTGTTACGGGACCTCTCTGCTCTGCCTGTGTGCTAGGCCTAAATATATGCCAATGGACTGTTGCAGTGGTGGGTGACGTGAAGCCTCATTCTCTGCTATGACATGCAGACTGATTCTCTGCTGACATGAAGCCAGATTGTCTGTTACGGGACCTCTCTGCTCTGCCTGTGTGCTAGGCCTAAATATATGCCAATGGACTGTTGCAGTGGTGGGTGACGTGAAGCCTCATTCTCTGCTATGACATGCAGACTGATTCTCTGCTGACATGAAGCCAGATTGCTCTGTTACGGGACCTCTCTGCTCTGCCTGTGTGCTAGGCCTAAATATATGCCAATGGACTGTTGCAGTGGTGGGTGACGTGAAGCCTCATTCTCTGCTATGACATGCAGACTGATTCTCTGCTGACATGAAGCCAGATTGTCTGTTACGGGACCTCTCTGCTCTGCCTGTGTGCTAGGCCTAAATATATGCCAATGGACTGTTGCAGTGGTGGGTGACGTGAAGCCTCATTCTCTGCTATGACATGCAGACTGATTCTCTGCTGACATGAAGCCAGATTGTCTGTTACGGGACCTCTCTGCTCTGCCTGTGTGCTAGGCCTAAATATATGCCAATGGACTGTTGCAGTGGTGGGTGACGTGAAGCCTCATTCTCTGCTATGACATGCAGACTGATTCTCTGCTGACATGAAGCCAGATCCTCTGTTACGGGAGCTCTCTCCTCTGCCTGGGTGCTGGGCCTAAATTTATGACAATTGACTGTTGCAGTGGTGGGTGACGTGAAGCCTGATTCTCTGCTATGATATGAAGACTGATTCTCTGCTGACATGAAGCCAGATTCTCTGTTACGGGACCTCTCTCCTCTGCCTGGGTGCTGGGTAGTGTTGAGCGCGAATATTCGAAAAGCAAATTTTTTTCGCGAATATCGCAACTTCGCGATTTCGCGAATATTTCGAATATAGTGCTATATATTCGTAAAAACGAATATTCGTTTTTTGTTTCCCCCCCCCCCCCCACAAAATTACAGTACACATATAATTGATTGTTTCCCAAAGGTCCAACAGCTCAGATCTTACTCACATTGCCTAGAAAGTGATTGAGGCGCGAATCTTCGTAAGGCGATTTTATTAGCGCACATGCGAATATCGGCACGTCCCAGAACAGAGGCAAAGGGCTTTGCATTCATACATTAGTGAATTGAGTTGCGAATCTTCGTAAGGCGATTTTATTAGCGCACATGCGAATATCTACACTTGTCCCAGAACAGAGGCAAAGGGCTTTGCATTCATACATTAGTGATTGAATTGAGCTGCGAATCTTCGTAAGGCGATTTTATTAACGCAAATGCAAATATCTACACTTGTCCCCAGAACAGAGAGGCAAAGGCCTGTGCATTCATATAGTATAGCACCATATTCGCGAATACGTAGAACTTCGTAAAATTCGATTTACGAATATTCGTATTTTTTATTTTACTTTCCACCTTACAGATTACATTGATCTGTACTCTGTCAACTACTGTCATCACCCCCCACTGTATCTCGATTGATTCCCAAAAGTCTCACATTCCCTAGAAAGTGATTGAGGTGCGAATCTTCGTAAGGCGATTTTATTAGCGCACATGCGAATATCTACACTTGTCCCAGAACAGAGGCAAAGGGCATTGCATTCATACATTAGTGATTGAATTGAGTTGCGAATCTTCGTAAGGCGATTTCATTAGCGCACATGTGAATTTTGCATAGCATATGTATTATGCGATAATTCGAATTATCGCATATGCGAAATAATAACGAATTTGAATAATCGCGAATATTTTACGAATATTCTTTCGAATATTCACAAAATTTCGCGAATTCGAATATGGGACATGCCGCTCAACACTAGTGCTGGGCCTAAATTTATGACAATGGACTGTTGCAGTGGTGGGTGACGTGAAGCCTGATTCTCTGCTATGACATGCAGACTGATTCTCTGCTGACATGAAGCCAGATTGTCTGTTACGGGACCTCTCTCCTCTGCCTGGGTGCTGGGCCTAAATATATGCCAATGGACTGTTGCAGTGGTGGCTGACGTGAAGCCTCATTCTCTGCTATGACATGCAGACTAATTCTCTGCTGACATGAAGACAGATTCTCTGTTACGGGACCTCTCTCCTCTGCCTGGGTGCCGGGGCCTAAATATCTGAGAATGGACTGTTCCAGTGGTGGCTGACGTGAAGCCTCATTCTCTGCTATGACATGCAGACTAATTCTCTGCTGACATGAAGACAGATTCTCTGTTACGGGACCTCCCTCCTCTGCCTGGGTGCTGGGCCTAAATATATGCCAATGGACTGTTGCAGTGGTGGCTGACGTGAAGCCTCATTCTCTGCTATGACATGCAGACTAATTCTCTGCTGACATGAAGACAGATTCTCTGTTACGGGACCTCCCTCCTCTGCCTGGGTGCTGGGCCTAAATATATGCCAATGGACTGTTGCAGTGGTGGCTGACGTGAAGCCTCATTCTCTGCTATGACATGCAGACTGATTCTCTGCTGACATGAAGCCAGATTCTCTGTTACGGGACCTCTCTCCTCTGCCTGTGTGTGTGCTGGGCCTAAATATATGCCAATGGACTGTTGCAGTGGTGGCTGACGTGAAGCCTCATTCTCTGCTATGACATGCAGACTGATTCTCTGCTGACATGAAGCCAGATTCTCTGTTACGGGACCTCTCTCCTCTGCCTGTGTGTGTGCTGGGCCTAAATATATGCCAATGGACTGTTGCAGTGGTGGCTGACGTGAAGCCTCATTCTCTGCTATGACATGCAGACTAATTCTCTGCTGACATGAAGACAGATTCTCTGTTACGGGACCTCCCTCCTCTGCCTGGGTGCTGGGCCTAAATATATGCCAATGGACTGTTGCAGTGGTGGCTGACGTGAAGCCTCATTCTCTGCTATGACATGCAGACTAATTCTCTGCTGACATGAAGACAGATTCTCTGTTACGGGACCTCCCTCCTCTGCCTGGGTGCTGGGCCTAAATATATGCCAATGGACTGTTGCAGTGGTGGCTGACGTGAAGCCTCATTCTCTGCTATGACATGCAGACTAATTCTCTGCTGACATGAAGACAGATTCTCTGTTACGGGACCTCTCTCCTCTGCCTGGGTGCCGGGGCCTAAATATCTGAGAATGGACTGTTCCAGTGGTGGGTGACGGGAAGCCAGATTCTCTGCTATGGAACCTCTCTCCAATTGATTTTGGTTAATTTTTATTTATTTAATTTTTATTTTAATTCATTTCCCTATCCACATTTGTTTGCAGGGGATTTACCTACATGTTGCTGCCTTTTGCAGCCCTCTAGCTCTTTCCTGGGCTGTTTTACAGCCTTTTTAGTGCCGAAAAGTTCGGGTCCCCATTGACTTCAATGGGGTTCGGGTTCGGGACGAAGTTCGGATCGGGTTCGGATCCCGAACCCGAACATTTCCGGGATGTTCGGCCGAACTTCTCGAACCCGAACATCCAGGTGTTCGCTCAACTCTAGTTAAGAGCATGCCAAGAGCTCTGCAAACAAATGTGGATAGGGAAATGACTTAAAATAATAATTATAATTATTAATTAATTATTATAATCTTGATTCTGGAGAACAAGGTCCATATGGAGTAGGAGGTTGAGGAGGCGGTGGATATGGCAGTGTAGGTAAAAACGGCGGTGGAGGAGGAGGTAGCCTACACAGATTTTTTGTTTTAAATTTTATTTTTAAAATTAGGATACACCCCAAAACATTGGGAAATAAAAACTGTGATAACCCCCTCCAGTCATGCTAAAATCACCATCCGGCCATATGGCCAATTTGTAGACCCAGAAGTTAAATGGGGCAGACCCATCAGTCAGTGCGTGTAGGTGTGTGCACACATACTGCTTCACCATGTCGCACGTCCCCGTGATGTCCACGATCCAATTGGATATCTGCTCTATCAACTTTTGATATTCTTTTCTGCGCCTACCATGTTGATCACGGTTAGCGGCGAATCAGGGTTCCACGCCTTTAGCGTGAGAAAGGGAGACCACATCCAAGGGAGGTCAATGGCTGCAATGTGATCAAGCTGGAATGTGGGACAAATTATTGAAGCCGGAGCTTCCAAGTAAAGGAGGGGGTGCGCGACAATTACCCACTCCTGACTCGGGGAGGTAGTGACAATAAATAACAATACAGGACTCTTAAGATTACCTGTTATTGGAATGATTATTTAAAAATTATAGAGAATGTCACTGGGGTATTTTGGATTTGCAAACGTTAGACAGGAGAGGCCCTGCTGCCACTTTGTTAACTCTAGATAACTTCTGCCTGATCGCACGTTCCTGTGACGTCCACGATCCAATTGGATATCTTCTCTATCAACTTTCGAAGTTCTTTTCTGCGCCTACCATTTTGATCATGGTTAACGACAAATCAGGGTTCCACACCAGAGAGGGAGCGTGAGAAAGGGAGACCACATCCAAGAGAGGTCAATGGCTAAAATGTGATCGAGCGGAAATGTGGAACAAGTTATTAAAGCATAAGGATCGAATGAAAGGGCCAATTAAAGATGAATTTTTGAAATTTAAGTTACTGTCACCTATGCAGAGCAGGGGGGTTTATTCACTGCAAAAATGGTAAAATGTCACCCAAGAATGTAACAGAAAAATTTATTAACCTGTCTACTACTTAAAGCAGGGGTATATCACAGCCAAAAATTGGTGAATGTCACCCAACTATGCAACAGAATTTTTTTGAAATGTATAAATCTTTCCACTAGGTAGAGCAGGGGTATATCACAGCCAAAAATTTGTGAAGTCACCCAACTATGTAACAAAAAAATTAGTGACATTTATTAACCTGTCTACTAGGTAGAGCAGAGGTATATCACAGCAAAAAATTGGTGAATGTCACCCAACAATTTAACATAAAAATTTGTGAAATTTATTAATCTATATACTAGGCAGAGCGGCGGTATATCACAGTCAATTGGTGAATTTCACCAGAAAATGTAACAGACAAATTTGTGAAATTTGTTTACCTGTCTACTAGGTAGAGCATGGGTATATCACAGCCAAAAATTGGTGAATTTCAGCCGAAAATTTAACAGATAAATTAGTGAAATTACATAAATTAAAATAAAATATGTACAAATTAAAAAAAAATTATCTTGATGGAGGTACATATGGAGTAGGAAGTTGAGGAGGCGGTGGACGTAGCATTGTAGGTGGAAGAGGTGGTAGAGGAGGACCAGGTAGCCAACATTTGTTTTTGGTTTGATTTTTTATTTTTTATTTTTTTAGGGTACTACCCAAAAGAGTGGGAAATATCAAAAATACAACAATAAGCAATTGTAGTATAACTGTAGTATAACAATGGCTGGGTAAGGCTGGTATACATGTCTATTCTGGACAAGGTACGGACAAGTCCTGTGGCATCCATGCCTGGTTCATTTTGATGAACGTGAGCTTGTCAACATTGGCTGTGGACAGGCGGCTGTGCTTGTCTGTGATAATGCCCCTTGCCATGCTAAACACATGTTCAGATAATACACTGGCTGCAGTGCAGGCCAGCACCTCCAAGGCATAAAGGGCAAGCTCAAACCATGTACCCAGTTTGGAGACCCAGAAGTTTAAGTTGGCAGACCCATAATTCAGTACATGTAGGCGTATGCACATATACTGCTCCACCATGTTGCTGAAATGCTGCCTCCTGCTAAGACGTTATATACCAGCTGGTGGTGCTGGTTGTTGTGGCCATGAGCTGGTTTGGGTGCCTCCCTGCTGTGAACACGGTTCATCCTCCTCCATCTCCTCATCCTCATCCTCCACCTCATCATCCTCCAGAACTGTGCCCTGGCTTGTGAATGACTAGCCGGAAACCCTATGAAATGATCGCTCTTCCTCCTTCTGTGCCACATTCTCTTCCATCATCGCCAGAAGCATTTTTCAAGGAGGCATAGAAGTGGAATAGTAATGCTGAAAATGGCGTTATCGGCACTGGCCATGTTGGTGGAGTACTCGAAACAGCGCAACAAGGAACACAGGTCTAGAATGGAGGCCCAGTCATTGGTGGTGAAGTGGTGCTGTTCCGCAGAGCTATTTAGAGATTAGGTGGTCACTAGGACCTGAGCGTACCTTTACAACCACACTGACAAATTTTAAAACTCACATTTTTATTTCAATCTCTTTAAAAAAAACAACCAAACAACTTCTTTGGAACAATTGTTAAAACTCTCAGGAATGGAATCAGGGGCATGTGCTGTTTGCATTTGTATATATATGTATATTAACACTCCATCCTGCAACTGATTAGTTGAATGTGCAATGTTACACTGATCACCCTGCCTCGATTCCTGCCTAAAAACTAGCTTCTGTGTCCCTACATGTTTCGCGAGATCCGTCGGCGTCTACAGGGGAAACTATACAGGTACTAATTGGGGGGCGGGGTCAGGGCTTTTAAATCCTCGGTTGTGCTGGATGAGGGTTTCTAGACCAATCAGATGACCGTAGGGTTAAATGACAGCCACAGCCTCCAATGGGCGGGTACCTAGACATACATGGCCTCTCACGAGTCCCAGGTGTCTACCACATCCATCCTCGCCCCTGATGTAATCAAACATGCGCTGCTTACACTCCACGATCGGCGCAGAGATGCATCATCTCCTAGTGCCTTCTGCGTCTGCGCCCTAAAGCGATGCGCTCCACTTCACCGATATTCTGCGCATACGTCCGCACTTGATAACTGTTCCGCTCTTCTCTTTTTACCGCGCATGCGTCCGTACTTAGAAAATACATCACGGATATCCTATTATGTCACATATCGATGTCTGGATGGAGAAGAATCCTAGGTACTATACTAGCTGTGGAGCATGATATATAACTAGCTAGGCTCCAATTATTATATGATAATGTTCATTTTATAATAAATATTAAATAATACATGTATATATATGTGCCTATGCCCCACTTAGTGTTTATTCTATTCCTCTCCCTTTTGCACCGCATTTGTATCCAGACTTGGGCGATCCTCTGCAGGGATCTTATTATATCAAATAGCAGTATCAAGATGGAATGAATTCTGGATACTGTACTAACGGTGGGATATGATCTGTGCCTGACTGTGCACCCATTAGTAGGCAATAATATTATTATTTTTATAAATAATGATTCACATATTTTTATATATGCTTGTACCTATAATAAATCTTATTAAAAGGCTCAATAGATCTAATGCAGACCCTTATTGTGTTTACAGGTATCCATCAATGTTTTTATTTTTATCTACAGACCATCCCATCAACGTTCTCAATCACCAAATAGGGACCACGCAGAGGCAGGCTCAGTATCCAAGGTAAGTGTTATATACAGAAAGATGATTTACTATTTTCATTTTTAATTTTTTTACCAGGGGCTATAGAGGATGGAGATATAATATGAGTCCATTGGTGGTATCCCCTTCCGCTCAGATATCTCTCCCATTTATCTGTAATATGAGAATAAATTTTTTTGGGGAGAAATGTTCTACTTATGTTCCTTATAATATTTCTTATCGCTTATAATAATTTTACTATAGTTAAATACCGCCGGATCATTTAAACTCACAAAAATGAAGCGAAAGTGAATCCTTCATTTAGCCCATTTGGGGCAAGGGAATGGAGGCGATAGATCCCCCAGATCTTTAAACCACTGGTTTTGCCTCCTTGGCATATCTGTAGGTGTCTAGATAGTGATGTCTCCTCACTTGTATTTAGAACGCTGAGGTGTTTGGAAATCCTCCTTCTTAGTACCTGAATCGTTTTACCAATGTATAGTTTTTCACATTCACATTGTATACAATATACCACTCCAGTGCTTTTGCAGTTAATAAACTTGCGTATTTTATATATTTTACCATCTTGGGGGTTCCTAAACTCTTTCTTTGGGGTCATGAACTTACAAAAACTGCAGGTCCCACATGGATATGACCGTACTGTTTTCAGCCATGTTCCCTTACTCATGGGGGTTCTTTGAAAGTGACTTCTAACCAACATCTCTTTTAAATTGGTGCTCCGTCTATAAGTGATACTTGGGTTTTTAGGAAGTATCTGTTTCAAATCTTTATCCGCTTTCAGGATATGCCAGTGTCTCTGAAGAATCCTGTAAATGTTCTTATTCTGCAAATCAAAAGTCCCTATGCATCTAATTACCGCATCCCCATCCACTTTTTGTTTTTATTTGTCTATTTAGGAGTTATTCTTGATTGGTGTTGTTAGCTCTATTATAGGCTCGATGTAGGGCCCTCTTAGGGTATCCCCTCATTCTGAATCTCGAGTATAGATTTTTACTTTCTTTTTGGAAAGTCTCGTCGTCACTACAATTGCGTCAAATATTGGCCTACGGGAATGCCTCTCTTTAATGGTGGTGGGTGATAGCTTTGCCGATGCAAAAAGCTATTAGATGCCGTGGGCTTTCTATATACCTCTGTTTTAATACCTCCTTTTTTATCCAGTGTAATTTTTAAATCTAGGAAATTGATACTGTCTGATTGTATTTCTACGGTAAAAATAAGACCCAATTGGTTGTTATTGAGCCAATCCTGTGAAATCAGAAAACGCTGCAGTCGTACTATCCCAAAAAATTTAAATGTCATCTATATAATGGCCCCAAAACAAAATGTGATCAGTAAATTGTGAGTTCTCTTCCGTAAAAACGTGTTGGTCCTCCCACCACCCAAGATACAGGTTAGCAAAACTTGGTGCGCAAACTGTACCCATTGCTGTACCGTGCGTCTGCAAATAATAAGTGCCATCAAACATAAAATAATTGTGAGCAAGTAAAAAACGTAACAGGTGAATAACAAAATCGTTGTGGTTATAGAAATGTGTCCCCTTAGTGTATAAGTAATGCTTCACTGCTTCAATCCCCATTTCGTGCTCTATGCTTGTGTATAAGGCCTCTACATCGAGGCTTGCTATCAGGGTATTGGGGCCTACTTGGATGTCATTCAATTTTCTGACCATGTCCAGCGTATCATTTATATATGATGGTAGGATGTCAACAAAGGATCTGAGAAAAATGTCCACATAAGTACTAATTCCTTCACATAGGCTACCATTACCGGATACGATTGGTCTACCCGGAATGGGATCCCGCTTTTTGTGCACTTTAGGCAGGACATAAAAGGTTGCGATTGTAGGATATGTATTGAATAGAATTTTAAATTCATCTTTTGAAATTAGGTCCTCATCTTTGGCATGTTTTTAACAGGGCCTCTAGTTCGAGTTTATACTTGACTGGGGGATTAGACTCTAACTTTTTATACGTCTTCTGATCGTCTAACAGTCTTTTGACCATGTCTATATAATCCTGTTGTTTTAATAAAACAATGTTTCCACCTTTATCCGAGGCTTTGATCACAATCTAATCTCTTCTCGTCAAGTCTGCTAGGGCTTCCTTCTCTTCCTGCGTTAAATTATTACCCACATCATTCTTTTTGGTCTTCATTTTTTTCTAGATCCCTAGTTACTACATTAACAAAGGTCTCCACACTGGCATATCCTGATCTAGGATGCAGGTCCATTAATGGGGCCATAGGAACTATAACCTCACCCCTACCTTCTCTCGACAGATCTTCCAGGACAGACAGTGCCTCACGTTCTGCAGAGCTACACACCCGTGCGTGCTGCAGCTGAAACTCCACTATTGCCTGCTGCTGTTTGCACAGTCTGGCCAGAATGTGCAAGGTGGAGTTCCACCTTGTGGGCACGTCGCATATAAGGTGGTGAGTGGGAAGGCCGAAGATACGCTGCACCGCTGACAGGCGAGCAGCAGCAGGGTGAGAACGCCATAAGCGCGCACAGACAGCCCGCACTTTCTGCAGCAGCTCTGACATATCGGGGTAATTTCTAAGGAGCCTCTGCACCACCAAATTCAGCACATGCGCCAAGCAAGGGATGTACGTCAAACCGCCTAGGCACAGAGCTGCTACGTGATTTCGCCCATTATTGCACACCACCAGGCCAGGCTTGAGGCTCACTGGCACCAACCACTCATCTGTCTGTTGTTCCATGCCCGTCCACAGCTCCTGCGCGGTATGGGGTTTGGCCCCCAAACAGATAAGTTTTAAAACTGCCTGCTGTCGTTCACCCCTGGCTGTGCTGAAGTTGGTGGTGAAGGTGTTACGCTGACCGGATGAGCAGGCTGTAGAGGATGAGGAAGCAGAGTAGGAGGAGGAACTAACAGGAGGCAAACTGAAGCGCACTGCAATCCTCGGTGGTGGAAGGACATGCGCCAAACTGCTATCCGCCTCAGGCCCAGCCGCCACTGCATTTGCCCAGTGTGCTGTTAGGGAGAAATATCGTCCCTGACCGTGTTTACTGGTCCACGTATCCGTAGTTAGGTGGACCTTGCCACAGATGGCGTTGCGCTGATTTTGTCCCCCACTTGGTTGTGCAGGGAAGGGATGGCTCGTCTGGAAAATTAGTGGCGGCTGGGCACGATGTACTGTGGGACGGAATGACAGCATTTCAAAGGCCAGTAATTTTGAAATGCTGGCAATCACGGCCAGGAATCGAGGGTGGGTAGGGGGGTACTTCCTCTTCCGCTCCAGTGTTTGGGAGATGGTGAGCTCAATGCTTTCATGACACAATGTAGAGATGCTTGGTGACCCAGCTGGTGGTGTTGCTGGCAGATCCTCTGTTTGCAGGGTGGCAGGTGCCACTGTCACTCCAGAGGTGGATAAATAGGCCGAGACTGCAGCAGAAGAGGAAGCAGGAGGAGCCAGAGACCTTTCTTTGTTTTTAAGGTGTCTATTCCACTGCAACTCCTCCTTTGCACTTAGATGCCTGGTCATGCAGGTTGTGCTCAGGTTGAGAACGTTTATGCCTCGCTTCAGGCTCTGATTGCACAGCGTGCAAACCACTCGTGTCTTGTCGTCCGCACATTGTCTGAAGAACTGCCACACAAGGGAAATCCTTGAAGATGGCTTTGGTGTGCTTGGTCCTTTGCTGCATTGGGCAGTAGCAGGCATACTGTCTAGGGGAAGGCCGCTCCGCTTTTGCACCCTGCTCCCTCTTCTGCTGTGTTGGTGACTCTGTGCGACCACCGCCTCTTCCTCCAAACTACACGTCACTCGCATGACCTTGATTCCATGTGGGGTCAAGGACCTCATCGTCCTCCACATCATCTTCCACCCAGTTTTCAAACCCGCCCTCCTTGTCGGTCTGCACACTGCAGGAAGCCACAGCATTTGGCACCTGTGTTTCGTCATCAGAGACGTGGTGCGGTGGTCCTACTATGTACTCATCTTGAAACATAAGTGGTTGGGCATCGGTGCACTCAATCTCTTCTACTTCTAAGGCAGGGCTATGTGGATGGCCCTGGGAAAGCCTGCTAGCAGAATCATCAAAAATCAGAAGAGACTGCTGCATGACTTGGGGCTCAGACTGCTTGGCTGATTTGCAAGGGGGTGAGGTGAAAGACAGATGGACATCGGCTCCAGGAGCTAACGCTGATCTTTCAGCAGGAGACTGGGTGGTAGACAATGTGAAGGAACTGGGGGCACTGTCAGCAACCCAATCTACTATTGCCTGTACTTGTTCTGGCCTCACCATTCGTGGAGCCGCATTAGGCTCGACCAAGTAACACTGAAGGTTCTGTCGCCTACTCGCACCTGAGGAATGTGTTTCACTTGTGCGTGTAGCTGGCACAGATCGACCACTTCCTCTCCCTGCAACAGTTGTTCCACCAGTAGCACCATGACCGGGGCCACGTCCCTTTTTCGACGCTCTTCTCATTCTCCACAAATTTAGGATCCTGCCGAAAATGTATTATTTTTTTAAATAACAGAAGATAACAGCAGTATCTAACGCGTGTATTTCACACTGACAGATGCAGCAAAGGCTGAAAATGTAGTATTTTTCCCAAAATGGGTGTGTTTTTTTATAACAGAATATGACAGTAGTATCTGACACTTGTATTTTACACTGACAGATGCAGCAAAGGCTGTAAAATGTTGTATCTTGCCCCAAAAGGGTGTTTTTTAAAACCCAGAAAATTATTGCAGTATTTCAAGCTTAAATTTCACACTGACAAATGCTGCATAGGCCCCATATGGAGGGTGATGCAAAAATGGATGCTTTTTTAAACCCAGAAAATTATTGCAGTATTTCAAGCTTGTATTTAACAATGACAGATGCAGCAAACGCCGAAAAATTTGTATTTTGCCCAAAATAGGTATTTTTTTTAATAACAGAATATGACAGTAATATCTAACGCTTGTATTTAACACTGACAGATACAGCAAGGGCTGTAAAATTTAGTATTTTGCCTAAAAAGGGTGTTTTTTAAAACCCAGAAAATTATTGCAGTATTTCAAGCTTAAATTTCACACTGAAAAATGCTGCATAGGCCCCAGATGTAGGGTCTTGCCAAAAATGGGTGATTTTTTTTTTAAACCCAGAATATAATTACAGTATTTCAAGCTTCTATTTGGCTGTCATAAATGCACATATGCTGTGCTGGTGCACTGCACTTGCATAAAATGCCCGCCACCGCGCACTTTACTAAAATACGGATAAAAGTTATTTTTTTGTGTCACTACGCTCAGGACAGGGTAAAAAGATTGAGCACTGCACCCACAAATCAAAATTTAGGTAGATCGCTGAGTTAACAATCACTTCAGATTAAAGTTTCTTTCCTATTCTTTCCCTCACAGAAGCAGCATCCTATCCCTACACTAATCAGAGCAGAGTAACGTGCAGTGCTATGCGACTCCAGCTTGTATAGAGGCTGGGTCACATGCTGCACTGGCCAATCACAGCCATGCCATTAGTAGACATGACTGTGATGGCTTCTAAGGGCACACAAGTTAAACGCTTGTTGATTGGCTGCTCTGCATTAACTCGCCAAACACCGAACCCAAACTTTTACTGTAAAGTTCGGGTTCAAGTCCGGGGTCCAAAAATCCTAAAGTTCGGTACGAACCCGAACTTTACAGTTCAGGTTCGCTTAACCCTACTGTCCACTGTTCCTGCTGTGACCACGTCCTGAGCATAGCATTCATAATTATTGTTATTGCTGTCCCTCTATAATCAAAACATTATTATTTCTCATGAGTAAGTATTACTTGTGACATACAACATGTTAGTCACCTTGTATCTGGCTGAAAATAAAGAAAAGATGCTTTGGGGTCTATCCTGTCTTGTCTTTGAAGAGGTTACAAATGTTTTACCCTGAAAGCAATACCAATTCCCAATCTGTCACGAAATCCAAGAGGTCCTGTTGTCAGAAAGTTTCAAATGGCTGAAAATGATGTGACACTACTAAATGTCATTTCATTTAAATGCTTATGACAACACATCACAAATATTTGTCCTTTCCACAAGTCTGTCTTTTCACACAAAAAGATTCAAAGAATAAAGAAAACAGACCACCAAGGATGTAAATGACATGGGTATACCTGCAATGAGCCAAACCAAGGATACACTATTGGGAATATACGACGTACACATCAAAATAGGTGCAAACTGGAAAATGTACTATATGGATAAAAGTACTGAGACCAGTGAAGACCACAACTTTGTATGTAACTGTAAATGGTGCCATTAGAAAGTGCATCTTATCCTGCAAAAAAATAAGCCCCTCATATGGTTATGTGAATGAAAAAAAAAAACTAAATTATGGCTTTGGGAGAGCTGGAAGTAAAAAAACGAAAACGAAAAAATGAAAATCATCTGGTCTTGAAAGAGTTAAAAGGGAAAAGAGGTATCCTGAATCTTGTAAATAAGCAGGGCGATATGTTACAAATCTATGCAATTGCCCATTCAGGTATTCCAAAAAGTGGCTAGTCAGGGAACCCATCCCCACCACTATCGGCCTACCTGGTGTTTTTTTGGATTTTTCTGTAATTTAGGAAGGATGTAAAATAGGGGTTAGATGGATGCTGTATTAAAATATCATCCTTTTTCTCTTTTAATATTTCTACTTCATATGCTCAAATTTTTTATTTTTTTTTAAAGGTTAACGGATCTTCATCTAATTAACATATCTCATCTCCCAATATATTTTCTACCTCTTCCAAATAGTAGAATCGAATTTTCCAATACTTCGCTCATCTCTATTTATAATGTCCAAATATATAAAATCCTTAAGCAATAGTTCACAAAATATATCTATAAAATGGCCTCTACTATTACCCAGATAAAACTTTGTTTTTCAAATTTGTGTTAATAGGTTTGTTTAGTAACATATCAGCTACCGCTTCTAGATCATATACCCCAAGATCTCGATATTTTTCAGTTACTATGTATACTACTGAAAATTTTTCATCCTTTCAGGATTAGCATAAGTTGTGGCGCACTTGTTCCCTTTTTCTATATGGTCGTGGATAGACTACACCTCCTTTTGCAAGTCTTAGACTTCTTGTAGTGTAAATTTACTATTATATATCATTCTTGTGGAAAAGCCCTAACCACAGGTTTTCCATCTCTTTGCCCTAACCTATTTCTCCTTAGGAACTCCCTTTTCTCCTTACAATTTATTGCTGACCCTCTATGACTTCCTCTTTCATAATATCAGAGGGAGCAGTCTTTGTACATGCCAACGGGAATATACTGTATGTTTATGAATATTGTCTATATTATGTATGTATACCTCTTCTCATATGTACAGCTCTATGGAATAAATGCCGCTTTAATAATAAAGAATAATAATATTAACCCGTGGCTTGCTACCTCTTACTATCTTCTTATCTTATCCCAATCATATGTACTATCATTGACATACTCATTAATATATTAATATATTTCCCACATTTTTCCCACATTTTTTTCATTTTTTTTCTTTATATATGTTGGCGGTATATTATTAAACCACTCAACAAGCTTATTTATAACATAAACCTTTAAGAGCATGCATAAAACCTATATTACTAAGCTTTCCTGTTCCTGATTAACATAGACATTAAGGAAATCGAACATTTGTTCAAGTACCCGTACTATTCTTTAGTGAATATTTCATCATCTAAAAAGTTAGATTTTAAGGAGGAACACAGACCTCTAGGATTCATATTATTTTCTAAGTAACACTTCATATATGCCCAGTATACAGTATGCTGTACATAATCCTCCACAACATTTTACATTTTCTTCCATTCCAAAAGATTCTCCTTCATTTGATCATTCTTACATTCTCACATTATTGCTATAATTACCTGTGCACTCAAAGATCTGAAAAACTGTAAACCTTCGGGGACATTAAAATTTTTTTTCAATGATTGCATTTTACTCATTTTGTGCAAAAAAAGCATTTTTTCAATTGTTCTTCATTAAACATGTTCAGCCGTTCTGTCACAAAGAGTCAACTGTCTAGTTGTGTGAATCGTGCTTTCACTTTCACTTTGTACAGGTCATAAACCTTATCTTTAATTTACTAAAAGGTCATAAACACTTATTTTAAGTGTTTATGAGGTCAGTGTTTATAAGGTCAGAGAGTTTATAAGGGTGAGTGTTTATAAGGTCAGAGATCAGAGATAAGGAGTCCGCAGCTGAGTTGCCTGACGGAACAGAATGAACGCAGACAGTAGGCTACTGGAGAATCTCAGTGCTGTACAAACAAATGGCTCCTAGTTCTAGGTGCCTAAAATGGGTTGTCTCACTTCAGCAAGTGACATTTCTTATGTAGTGGCATTTTTCAAATTAATATAAACCACTTTCTAATGTATTGTTATTATCCATATTGCTTCCTTTTCTAGCTGGATTCATTTTTCCATCACATTTTACACTGCTCATTTCCATGGGTACACCTAGAGACGAGCAAATTTTGAAAAAATTTGATTTGCCGGTTTGCCGAATTTTTTTCAAAAAATTTGGTTTGATCAGAATATATTTGCGGCGAATTTCGTTAAAAAAACTGCTATTTCCTGGCTGCAGAAAGCCTTTATAGTGGTGTAGAACACTGTGCCTTGCAGTAACGCACATAGGGAATCTGCTCTGCTAGTGAAATAATACTGTGAGTTAGTATGACATGCAGATGACAGGCGTCGCTCTTAGAATCACTGCACACATACAGTAATTGGGCCAAAACTGACCAAATAACTCAAGCATGAACTCAGCCTTACAGGTCGATGTTAGCGCCAAGAAGATGTGCACTCCTTTTACACCGTTGTCAACTGATTCCACATAGATGTCTACAGAACCTGTTCTATTAAACACTTATACAAGTAGAGCCCCCCACCCGACAGAGTGGAGAGGGTGTCAGCAGTAAGTTTGTATCGACGTCACTGATCCGTTAGAACAATAACCCACAAAAAAACGCTGAAGAGCAAATATATTTTTTCTTTTTCCACTAATACACACCAAAAAGGGCTTTATAACATATAACTGCACCACTGAACGGCAAATATATTTTTCTTTTTCCACTAAAATACGCCACAAAAGGCTTTAAAACATAACTGCACAGCTGACCGGCAAGTTTTTTTTTTTCTTTTTCCACTAATACAATTCACAAAAGGCTTTAGAACAGATAACTGCACAGCTGAACGGCAAATATATTTTTTCTTTTTCCGCTAATACATGCCACAAAAGGCTTTACAACAGATACATGCACCACTGAGCGGCAAATATTTTTTACTTTTGCCACTAATACATGACTAAAATGACTGTAATTTTAGTACTTCACCTCACAACGGCTAATAAGCCCTTTTTTCCCACTAATACAAGCCCAAAAATGCTTTAGAACATATAACTGCACCGCACAAGGGCAAATAAGACATAGAAATATTTCCTTGTACCCTGTTAATGCCTGTTGCAAACAGAACTTGCACCCTAATAAGAACGGTTTGCTGGAATTACAGAGCTGTATAATGGCAATTTGGATCCCCAGTCAGTGCAGCAAGGTGTAATAGGATTGTTCCTATTACCCAGGCTGTAACCTCCCCTACTGAACCCTGTTCAACATAAATGCTGTGGAATGATTCCTCCCTATCCTTTCCCCACACCTTGAATAATCCTGCACTGGAATTTTTTTTTTTTTAGCACAATGATGTTTTTTATAACACTGTTCCTAGTGCCTGCTGATGTCTCTTACTGCACTAAGTACACTGGAAAATTGTAAACTCTAAGATGGCTGTCACTATTTATAGGGTTGTGACATCACAGGGCTGATTGGCTGCATGCATGGCATTATGGGTGACCCCACCTTCCCACAGTTCCTTTCTCCATGTCCTCACACATGCAACAGACATTTTTGGAAAAAATGCAATTCGTTACAACGAATCACGAGGAAATTCGGATTCGGTGCAAATCAAATTTTTCCTGAAATTCAGATCGAATTCCACTTTGTCAGGTTCAATTTGCTCGTGTTTGCGCTTAACTAAGATCTTCCAGGCCCTTTATGAGTTTAGTTGCTCTCCTCTCTACTTTTTCTAACTCCAGGGCATCCTTTTTATGGACTGGTGCCCAGAACTGAACCGTGTATTACAGGTGAGGCTGTACCAATGCTTTGTATAGTGGCAATATTACATCCCTGTCCCGTGAGTCTATACCTCTTTTAATACAAGACAAAAGTTTGTTGGCCTTACAGGCAGCTGACTGGGACCCATCTGCGGAAGCCACCTTGACGCCTGGTAGATGGGCCCGACACACGTTTGATCAAATACATGCGCTAAGAGCTCCCATTGACTCACTTATAGTCAGTATTGTACAACTTTTATTTAGAATGACCCCCATTTCTTAGTTCTATTGTTTGTATGTATAATGGTGTGCAGCCATTTTCTTTTTTATATTTATATGGCATTGCCTGCTGTTATTTAGTCTGTTATCTACTAATACACCCAGATTCTTCTCAACCAGTGGCACTCCCAGTTTTACTGCCCCTAGGACATATTAGCCCCCAGGTGCAAAACTTTTATCTATATTGAACCTCATTTGCCAAGTGGAGACCCAAACAGTAAGTTTGTCCAAGTCAGCTTGTATCTTATTAACATCTTCCATAGACTGTCATTAATGAATAAGTTAAATAACAGCAGACCCTGCCTGAATCTTGGGGTACACCACTTATAACCCTGGACCATTCAGAGTAGGAATCATTGATCACAACTCTTTGGTCAACAAGGTGGTATAGTATTAATAGAAGTAAGAAAAGTCGACAGGCACTCTATATCTGGTTTTTAAAGATATTTATTAGTTGATGTTGTACAGAGTTTTTGTTAAAAATGTTAATTATTAAAAATTATTAAAATATTGGAATTGTTTATTTGTTATTGTGGTGGGGGATGAGTGGTGTGATCTGGGTATCAAAAAAACAATTCCAATATTTAATAATTTTTAATAATTAACATTATTAACAAAAACCCTGTACAACATCAACTAATAAATATCTTTAAAAACCAGATATAGAGTGCCTGTCGACTTTTCTTACTTCTATTAATTACATACTTATCAGTGGGTAGGTGAACCACCTCTGACAAGAGCACCACTCCAGGGAATAATCTGGGAGAGCCACTATTACTCTTGCACAAGGTGGTATAGTGTATGGACACAGGTTACCAGACCCAGACTTCAGGATGCTTGCTTTATCCTCCAGCTAGGCAATACACTAAAGCCACTTTCACACTAGTGTTGATCACGAATATTCGAATTTCTAATTTTTATCGCGAATATAGGTACTTCGAAAATTCGCGAATATTTCGAATATAGTGATATATATTCGTAATTTTGAATATTAGATTTTTTTTATTCGGTACACATGATCCCTCCTTGCTTCTGGCTTGTGGGCCAATGAGAAGGCTGCAGTATATTTGACTTTAGGAGTAGTGTTGTTTGTGAATTTTCGTAATACAAATTTTTTTATTGCTAATTTTTCAACTTACAACTATTAGACAAAGAAGATTATAGCACTTAGCTAAATTGCTCTATATATTTTTTTCGAATATTCACTATATTGCTATAACTTTGTTTTTTCGAATATTCGTAATTTCTAAAACAAGAATATATAGCAATATAGCGAATATTCGAAAAAAAAAAAGAATATAGAGTGTGACAGTATCATCTGTGTCACCGTCTAGTATTCCCTTCTTCCCTTGAAATAGCGCCGCCAAGTAATCCACAGAGCAATAAATCGCTATTATCGCTAGTATCGCCAAATAAGTCTATACATCAGCCCAAGCTGACTGCTAGAAATACTTTACTGGAAGGCACACTACATTCAAAAATACAATTTCTTTTATCCCCTGCTCCCATGCAAGGGAGACACCCACAACAAACATACATTAACCAATAACACAAAGGTTACAACCCACATAACATCCTCCCGTCTGCCTGTGATATAATTATGATACAACGGTTAACATAATTATCCCAGGCAGGACAACCGAGGTATAATTCCATTATCTCTGAGGACAAAGGGAAATCGCCAAGTCACACAGGGAGACAATAGGACAGACATCATTTACTCAAATATACAATGTCCCACCCTTTACAATACACATATACATTTAACACATCCCAAAATGACACGAATTAGACCAGGAATTCAAAAGTTAGTACAATCCTGGCTGTACTCATGGCTTTTCTGTCCAACACCGGATCTACACAGTCTTTTGTCTTGGAGACAATTGAGAAGTGATCCAATTATCCCCCAAGGACAGAGGCCAGACTCCATTAGCCACATGGTAGCAAAAGACAGCAAAATACATGATCTTATATAACAATGCCGCTATTGCATAAAACCGGTGCATACAACATGGGACCGTAATCACATGGTAAGAGACTGGCAAGTAGTCCTCTCCAAGCACTCGTGGCAAACTCAAAAGAGGGGAGTTTGTCACATAGAGCAATTTAGCTAATATAGTGCTATAATCTTCTTTGTCTAATAGTTTTTCTGAAGTTCAGATTAGAAAAAAATTACAACTATAAAAAAAAGATTATAGCACTACATTTGCTAAATTGCTCTATATTCTTTTTTTTAACATTTGCTATATTGCTATATATTCTTGTTTTAGAAATTACGAATATTCGAAAAAACAAAGTTATAGCAATATAGCGAATATAAAAAAAAAAATCGAATATAGAGCAATTTAGCTAATATAGTGCTATAATCTTCTTTGTCTAATAGTTGTAAGTTGAAAAATTCACAATAAAAAATTTGTATTACGAAAATTTGCATTACGAAAATATGCATATTGCACAATCATTACCTTCCCGATTTTTCGAGTAAAAAAAAATCGTAGAATATAACGAATATTCTAATTTGCGAATATTCGATGAATATTCTACAAAATATTTGCGAAATATCACAAATTCGAATATGACCCCTGCCACTCATCACTATTTCACACGGGCAAGTATTCCGCGCGGGTGCAATGCGTGATGTGAACGCATTGCACCCGCACTGAATCTGGACCCATTCATTTCTATGGGGCTGTGCACACGAGCAGTGATTTTCACGCATCACTTGTGCGTTGCATGAAAATCACAGCATGTTCTATATTGGGCGTTTTCCACGCAACGCAGGCCCCATAGAAGTGAATGGGGCTGCCTGAAAATCGCAAGCATCCGCAAGCAAGTGCAAATGCGGTGCGATTTTCACGCACGGTTGCTAGGAGACAATCGGGATGGAGACCCGATCATTTTATTATTTTGCCTTATAACATGGTTGTAAGGGAAAATAATAGCATTCTGAATACAGAATGCATAGTACAATAGCACTGGAGGGGTTAAAAAAAATAATAATAATTTAACTCACCTTAATCCACTTGCTCATGCAGCCAACATCTCTTCTGTCTCTTTCTTTGCTGTGTGCAGGAACAGGACCTTTGGTGACGTGACTCCGGTCATCACATGATCCATCACCATGGTAAAAGATCATGTGATGGACCATGTGATGACCGGAGTGACGTCACCACAGGTCCTTTGACTGCAATCAGCAAAGAAAGAGACAGAAGAGATGCCGGCTGCACGAACAAGTGGATTAAGGTGAGTTAAATGATCTTTTATTTTTTTTAACCCCTCCAGCGCTATTGTACTATGCATTCTGTATTCAGAATGCTATTATTTTCCCTTATAACCATGTTATAAGGGAAAATAATACAATCTACAGAACCCCGATCCCAAACCTGAACTTCTGTGAAGAAGTTTGGGTTTGGGTACCAAACATGCCGATTTTTCTCACGCGCGTGCAAAACGCATTACAATGTTTTGCACTAGCACAGAAAAATTGCGCATAGTTCCCGCAACGCCCGCGTGAAACCAGCCTAAAGAAGGGATGCTCACCTTTGGCCCTCCAGCTATTGTAAAACTACTGGTAAGTGACAGGTCTGTGCGGCGCATTGCTAAATGAACTGTCACTTACCAGTAGGAGGAGCTCCCGGCCGGACACAGACATCGCAGCAGCCAGCAGGTAAGTATGATGCTTCTACTATTGCTAAGTAACCATGGCAACCAGGACTGCAGTAGCGTCCTGGTTGCCATGGTTACCGATCGGAGCCCCAGTGATTAAACTGGGACTCCGATCGGAACTCCGCTGCCACCAATGATCGGGGGGGGGGGCGGGGGAGGCCGCACACTGCCACCAATGTTCTTATTACAATAGAGGGAGGGAGTGGGGCCGGGGGAGGCCGCACACTGCCACCAATGTTCTAATTACAATAGAGGGAGGGAGGGGGGGCCGCGGGAGGCCACACACTGCCACCAATGTTCTAATTACAATAGAGGGAGGGAGGGGGGGGGGTGCACACTGTGCCACCAATGTTATTATTACAATAGAGGGAGGGAGGGGGGGCCGCACTGGCCACCAATGAAATTTAAACTGGGGAGGGAGGGGGGTCTGCCCCCTGCTGCCTGGCAGCCCCAGATCTCTTACAGGGGGCTATGATACGCACAATTTACCCCTTCAGGTGCGGCACCTGAGGGGTTAATTGTACGGATCACAGCCCCCTGTAAGAGATCGGGTGCTGCCAGGCAGCAGGGGGCAGTCATGTACACAGTTCGTTGCATATTCTAACTAGAAGCGTCCCCATCACTATGGGAACGCCTCTGTGTTAGAATATACTGTCGGATCTGAGTTTTCATGAAGTGAAAACTCAGCTCTGAAAAAGCTTTTATGCAGACGAATCTTCGGATCCGTCTGTATGAAAGTAACCTACGGCCACGGATCACGGACACGGATGCCAATCTTGTGTGCATCCGTGTTCTTTCACGGACCTATTGACTTGAATGGGTCCGTGAACCGTTGTCCGTCAAAAAAATAGGACAGGCCATATTTTTTTGACGGACAGGATACACGGATCATGGAGGCGGATGACAAACGGTGCATTTTCCGAGTTTTCAACGGACCCATTGAAAGTCACGGAAAACGGAACAACGGCCACGGGTGCACACAACGGTCGTGTGCATGAGGCCTAATACTGTTATTACTGTATAAGTGGAGAATCGGAGCAGCTCTAGCACACTATTTTGTTTTTAAATAATTTGTTTTCACAATCAGTCAGGCGTTTACCCAAATCCATAAATGTTACTGTCACTTTAAGATTACTAACACTTGCTTGGCATTAAAGAACTTGAAACGAATTACATAGAGCCCTAGGAGACTCCAGACGCAATTGGAGCATCTTCGATTTGGGTCGATCAAGTCACCCAACCGATTTGGCCAAATTGAATCCGAATTAAATTTCAAGAAATTCACTCATCGCTACATTTAATGCATCTTTGGTCATCAAAAGACTCTGATCTCCTGTCAGCACTTCACCTGCTATCAGAAAAGTTATGTTTTTTTTTTTTTTGTTTTGTTTGTCAAATTCATTTAGCTAAATTAAATATTTAAAGAAAATATTTGAGAACAGCAGAAATTCCCTAACAGCTATACTGTAAATTTTCATCTATCAGCAAGGAATGGTTTTATTACTGTTTTTCTTTTCTATTTAATTATTTATACATCTTGTTTAAATGTATACTAATTTGTTGTGTCTTATGAATACATTTGAATGTTATTAGACGTATGATGCAAATGTGACCATACAACACATACAGTTAGCATAATCCCTAGAATACCAGCGTCACAATTTATGAATGTAAATGTTTAAGTTTCACAATTTGAATAATAGAAATTGAAACAAAGAGGTCACTTGATTCAATTCGAAACTAGTAAATCTAGGAAAGTAAGGATATCTCTATGACCTTATGAAATATGCATTCAATTATTAGATTTAATCAAACAATGAACTAGTTTAATCAGAACCACAGCTTTAAAGTATAGTATAGTACAGATGTAGTAGAGTTAATACGCATGCTTAACTAGATTTGTTAATTACGGCCTCATTCATATTTCCGTGTCGGCATCCTTATTTAATCCATAAAGATGTTTGTGAAGGATCCGTGGATGTGTTAGTTTTACCTCCATGTGTCATCCATAATCCACAGACCCTGCTCAGCTGAAAAATTAATTTCAAGAGCATTTCCTATCAGTATTCTGTGAAAAAAGGACACTCCACGGATGCCATCCGTTTTGTGCCTGTGATTTTCACTGACCCATAGACTTCAATTGGCATGTTTGGTCCGCCTCACGGACCAAACTAGCACATGTCTACTGATATGTGAAAAGACACATTTAAATCAATGGGCACGTGTGCTGTCTAGAGATGAGCGAATTTCCGCTTATGAAATTCATTCACACTTCGTTTGTTGGTAAAAGCAGAATTGCGTTATGGATTCCATTACCACGGACCATAACACAATTCTATGACTGAATGCAAAACAGATTGCCTTTAGAGGCATTCCGTTATTCATTCCGTCATAATAGAAGTCTATGGGCTGCAAAACTGATTTGTCTCGTTTCCATTACGCAGGAGAGGACTCCCCTGCATAACGGAAACGGGACGGATCCGTTTTGCAGCCCATAGACTTTTATTATGATGCAATGAAAAACGGAATTCCTCTAAAGGCATTCTGTCATAGAATTGCGTTATGGTTCGTGGTAACGGATTCCATAATGCAATTCACCTTTTACCAACAAATGAAGTGTGAACGAATTTCAAAATATTAAATTTGCTCATCTCTAGTGCTGTCCATGAAAAATGTGGACAGCACATGTCCGTGAAAATATGGCAGAGCATATGAGGAGCAGTCTTGCACATGTGCAATGTGCTGCGAACACAAGGTAAGAAACACATGCTAATATATCAAACAATGTAATATATAAGTGTTGGTGGAGCTTGTCAAGCAGGTTGTGTAACAACCGTGCTCATAGCAAATAACATTTATCACGTAGACAAAATTAATACAAGTCACTAATATATTGCCTCCTTTGCTGGCTTTTTTTCATCACATTATGCACTTCCACTTGTTTCCAGAGGTTATGGCCACGAGAGAGGCTGGCACTTTTTCTTATAGTGCTCCAGCACGGCCACTGCTGATGGATTGCAGGGTGGTTGTAGCCCCTTGATACGGACAGTGTATAATGTGATGGAAAAATTATTAATCCAATCAGCAGAGGAAACAATATAGACAACCACAATACATCAGTAAGTGCCTTGCATTAAGTTTGTCTACATGATAAATGCCATCTGCTGAAGTGAGACAACCCCTTTACACTGAAAAACACATGGGAACCACTGGAGAATAAACTTAGATAAGCTACGCTTTCTGTTATGCAACAAATGGCTCAAAGTCAGAGATGTTTCTGTCCCCCTTTAAGTAAACTACTCCATTAAGTAGAATCTTAGCAGTACAGTAGAATAAACTTCAATATGTTACCATTAACATCCCAATAAATGGCTGTATAAGGCCCCTTTCACACGGGCGAGTATTCCGCGCGGATGCGATGCGTGAGTTGAACGCATTGCACCCGCACTGAATACCAACCCATTAATTTCTATGGGGCTGTGATTTTCCCTCATAACATGGTTATAAGGGAAAATAATAGCATTCTGAATACAGAATGCATAGTTAAATAGCGCTGGTGTTAATTTGCATATTTAAAGAATAAGGAATTATAGTTTGAAAAAACTGATTTCTTAAAAGTTTTAGCAGTTTTCCCCAAATAAAACTTAAAAGATAATTGCCCAGAAAACATTGAAAAGCCCTATGTGTTACATAAAAAATGTTGCAAAAATTATTTTAGTTGTCCAACAAATAGAATAGTTACAACCGTTAAACCATCACATGAACTAAATCATATAAAAAAGTCATTAAGGCCTTTTAAAATTTGGTCATTAAAAGGTTAACCGATGAGCACACTCTCCACCAGTAAGGCCTCTTTCACATGGCCGTTGCAGAAACATGTGCGGGTGCGTTGTCATTGTCATGCGTTTTGCACTCGCGTGAGAAAAATTGCGCATGTTTGGTACCCAAACCCGAACTTCTTCACAGAAGAGATCTGGGATCGGTGTTCTGTAGATTGTATTATTTTCCCTTATAACATGGTTATAAGGGAAAATAATAGCATTCTGAATACAGAATGCATAGTAAAATAGCGCTGGAGGGGTTAAAAAAAAAAAAAAAAATTATTTAACTCACCACTTAAGTCCACTTGCTCGCGTAGCCGGCATCTCCTTCTGTCTTCATCTTAGCTTTGTGTAGCAACAGGACCTGTGGTGACGTCACTCGGTCATCACATGATCCATCACCATGGTAAAAGATCATGTGATAGATCATGTGATGACTGTGACGTCACCAAAGGTCCTTGTTGCTACACACAGCTAAGATCAAGACAGAAGGAGATGCCGGGCTGTGCGAGCAAGTGGATTAAGGTGAGTTAAATTATTATTATTTTTTTTAACCCCTCCAGCGCTATTTTACTATGCATTCTGTATTCAGAATGCTATTATTTTCCCTTATAGCCATGTTATAAGGGAAAATAATAATGATCTGGTCTCCATCCCGATCATCTCCTAGCAACCGTGCGTGAAAATCGCACCACATCCGCACTTGCTTGCGGATGCTTGCGATTTTCACGCAACCCTATTCACTTCTATGGGGCCTGCGTTACGTGAAAAAACGCTGAATATAGAGCATGCTCCGATTTTCACGCAACGCACAAGTGATGCGTGAAAATCACCGCTCATGTGAACAGCCCCATAGAAATGAATGGGTCGGTATTCAGTGCGGGTGCAATGCGTTCAACTCACGCATCGCATCCGCGCGGAATACTCGCCCGTGTGAAAGGGGCCTAAGGGAAAGTGCTTACTAGTGACTGCAGGGCACCTGTCACACAGATTTAATAGAAATGTGCCCTGCTGAAGCCTAGAAAATGTTTATTTCCTATGGGTTTGGTGTATACAAATGTGCAGCACTCCACGTTTTTGTATCATGCAGAGTTCATAAGAAAATGCATACGTTAACATAATTTTTTTTTCTACCATAGAACTGTATGGTGAACGAACACCACTGTACGGCATCAGTCTGAGGCATCTGTTAACGCATACATTTTTGGTATGCATTAAATTAATGGCAAAAATGGGATGTGAACCCAGCCCTAGTGTCAGAATAAGCACCAGTACACAGCGGAGAAGCGGAGCAGAGAGGGGAGGCCGCCATGTACTGACAGAGTGTTACCGGGTCCTGGTGGTCAGGGGAGAGGACTGTGTGTCTCCCAAGGATAATTTATCTACTGGGAAATACAGGGCACGGTATAATACACTAGACTCTATATAATATAAAGATATTAGCCCTACCCCCGTAAAATAATACAATTAGGGGGTCATTTATTATATAGAAATATGTCTATGTTAGGTGTATATCACTGCCTGCCCTGTGAGAGATCTGAGAAGGTCAGATAGACTTGCAGCACTTGAGTCTATCTGACAGGTCTTTCTGTGTTTCCTTAATGTTTGTTGTTGTGGGCAGGATACCACCTCTCACAGGTTCTGCTCTTTAGCTGCTCTATTTAAGTCCGCCTATTACTGCTGACTGTGGTTGATATTTTCTTTCTGGAGTTCTATACTAGTTGTTTGTGGATCCTCTACTTCCCGCTCATCTCAAGCTAAGTCCTCCTGTTTTCTCCTTTGTGCGAGTGTACCTTCTAGGTCTCAGGGAGATGCTGGTCCCTTCACAGTTGAAGGTATCGTCTGTTTCATTCCCCGCTCCCTAAGTTAGGGTTTGCAACAGTGTCAGCAGAGCTTAGGTTCCAGCGTATGAGTTCGTTCACCATCGGGACTTGCTCATACTGTCAGCAGTCAGGGAGAGGGTCAGGGATTGTTAGGAGGTTAACATTCTCTCCTCCCTAGCTTTGGGGCCTAGTCTGTTTACCTGTTGCTGTTTGTTTACTTTACTTACCATGACAGCGTATTTCTGAAACAGATTGTGTTGCAAAGGTCCTTAGCACCACAATCTGCATATTATCCCCTCTTATACTAGGTCTACAAAAGGATGGTGTGGGCAGGGAAAGGGATACAGTTATGGCTATACAGTTATTGGATACCACAGCCATACAATGACCGGATAACACCTCTGTACAGTGACTGGACAACACCGCCATACCGTGACCGGATAAAAGGGTATAAGAGGGAACAGTATAGGGAATGACTAGGGGCATTGCACAAGGTGTGGTTAAAGGGCACAATGCAGGGTATAAGGGGTCACAGTATGGGGTAAGGGGCACAGAACGGGGTGGGTGGCACAGTCACATGACCCTGTGACATTAGAAGGTCCTTATGGTGAATGCGGTTGATACCCCACCATAATGAGAGGCAGAGAAGTGAGACAGGGGTGTGATTATGTGGATAGTCAGTACAGGCCTCAAAAATTAGGCAATAGGCATTCACCTGACAGCAAAGAACTTTGGATACTGTGGCTGGAGGTACATTAGACGGTCACAGGATAAAATGTAACTGTCGGACAGTATAGGCCCCATAAATTAGCCAATAGGCATTCACATGAGAGCACAGAACTTTGGATTCTATGACTGGAGGTGCATTAGGCGGTCATAGGATAAATCTGTAAATGTCGGCATTAGGCATTCACCTGACAGCCTTTTATGCTTCTCCATATACATAAGAAAAGGATCATTCTTTCTTCCGGGTTCTGGCGGTTATGTGTAGGCTGGCATGAGGAAATTCAATTACACGTGGTCAAAAAAGATGTTCCCTCCGAGATCCATTCCTAAATCATTTTTAAAAATGTGAGGTAGTCCACACTGTCGTGAGCTAGGCGAGTGCGCTTATTGGTCATAATCCCCCCTGATGCGCTGAACGTTCTTTCAGACAGGACACTCGACGAGGGGCAAGCCAAGAGTTCCATGGCAAATTGTGCCAGCTCTGGCCACAGGTCAAGCTTGCACACCCAGTAGTCAAGGGGTTCCTCGCTTCTCAGAGCGTCCACATCGGCCGTTAACCCGATGTAGTCGGACACCTGTCAATCTAGGTGTTCCCTGAGGCTGGATCCGGAGGGCGGCTGTCGATGGGTTGGCTGCAAGAATGATCTCATATCCGAAGTAAACAACAGATCTTCAAACCGCTCTCTTTTTGCAGGTGCGGTAGGAGTGGTACCCACACCTGTTTCTCTGTGGGTGAAAATTCCTCTGCCAGTGCCCGCAACAGCACAATACAGCATCTCTCACAGCAAGGCCTAGAAATGCTGCATTGTGACAGCCCTCAGTGATGCTGGTAACATGTCCACCATTTTGTGTTTGTACCAGGGGGTCTAAGTACGTTGCCACCCAGTACAGGTCCTTGACCTTTATGCTTTTTATACGGTGGTCCCTCTTCAAACACTGGAGAATGAAGGCCCCCATTTGCACTAAATTGGAAGCGGTGGAGCGCCCTTGCTCCTACTCATCGCCCAGGAGAATGTCGTCCTCAGTCTCCTCCCCTCAGCCACGGACAACACCAGGGATCCCAGAAAAGCCTGCTCTTCTTGCTCCTCCACCTCCTCCTCCTACCCCCAGCCACCATCCTTCTCTGACTCCTCTTCAGACTCCTGCTGACATGTCTCAGATTGTGTAGCCCCCTTGGGAATTCATTCAGCATTGCGACTTCCTCATCTTCCAGCTCCTGCTCCCGGATGGCTTGATCAATGACACGACACAATGCATGCTTCAGAAGGAACGCGTAAGGTATGAAGTCACTGATGGTGCCATGTCTGCCACTGACTAGTTTGGTGATCTCATCAAATGGCCGCAGAAGCCTGCATGCGTTGCGCTTGAGCAGCCACTGGCGCGGTGAACAAAAAACAAGCTCCTCAGAACCTGTCCTGCTGCAGAGTTCGTACAGGTAGTCGTTAAAGGCACGTTTCTGCTGGAACAGCCTATAAAGCATATACAAGGTGAAGTTCCAGCGCGTCGATTGTCATAATTCAGATGTCTGACGGGCATGTGGTGTCGCTGCTGAAGGCGAGCCATGGCCGTGTAAGATCTTAAATGGCCAGAGATTTTCCTGGCCTGCCGCAAGATGTCCTGGACCCCAGGGTATTTGGCAACTAATCGCTGCACAACTAACTTCAGGACATGTGCCATTTTGCCCAGTTTCAGCGCGATCAGCCCGCTTGGCACCATTGTCGCACTCCACTTTACCAACTGTCAAATTGAGCAGGGTTAGCTGCTGATCGGCCTGTGACTGCACAGCTGAAAGCAGTTCAGGACCGGTGTGGCTCTTGGCTTCCAGGCACAAGAGTCGCAGCACAGCATGTCAACGTCTCACCTGACATGTCGAATAGGTTCTTGGGAGCTTGGTGGGTGCAGTGGAAGAGGCGGCAGCAGTGGAAAAGGAGGAGTCAGTCAATGAGGAGACGGAGAATGGAGTAGGAGGAGAAGAAGAGGCAGGCCTGCATGCAATTCGTGGCAGTAACACCAAATCCACACGGCTGCCACGGGTTACATGCTTGACGGACGTCAGAAGGTTCACCCAGTGGGCAGTTAGAGTTATGTACCTTCCCTGCCCGTGTTTTCTGGACCACGTGTCTGTGGTCAGATGTATCTTTGCACCGACACTTTCCGCTGAACGTGGCCATATAGCTCAGGGATGCCCTTCTTGGAGAAATATTTCCTTACGGGGCCTTCCATTGCAAGTGTGCCAATGGCCATACATTTTCTAAAGGCCTCCAAGTCCACCAATTTATATGGCAGTAGTTGGCAGGCTAGCAGTTCGGACAAGCCAGCGGTCAGCAGTTGGGCAAGAGGATTATAAAGCGTCATCATTTTTTTACACTCAAACATTTGGGCCACGGAAGCCTGCCTTGTGCCAGATGAACGCGACGAAGGCACGGTGGAAGGTGGAGTGGAGGACAAATAGGAAGAGAGAGGAGAAGAGGCAGGACGTAGAGCACCGGGAGTGTGGCTTTGTGGGTTCTGACGTTTATGGGAGGCCAGGTGCCTTCTTAAGATGGTCGTCCTAGGTGAGTGTTGGGCTTACCATGACTTATGTGTTGACAGCACAGGCTGCAGAGGGCAATACTGTTATCAGCAGCTGACACGTTTAAAAAAAGACCACACTGCGGAGCCATGTGCCGGCGTCCTGGGAGCGCAAGTTGTGACCGTGCATGGTGGATGGCTCGCTCCAGATACATTTGCAGTCTGCTTTTTGCCTCCTGTGCACTGTGAGTTCTGCTTGCTTCTCCTCCTCCTCCCTGTCTGCTTCTCTGTCTCTCCCTCTGAACTCCCCTCCCCTTTCTCTTTTGTGGGCACCCACGTGACATCCATTTACACGTCAGCATCATTACCTTCACCACCACTGACATTAGAGATCTTGGAGTAGGCAGCAACAGCGGGGACCACCCTCCTTGGGCTAATCTGGGCACTGTCTTCAGACTGTTGGGTGGCGGCCATTGCTAACTCCTCTTCCTCATCCGATGCCAAGTATGGCTGCGCATCGGTAAGGTCTAAGAATGGATGGGAAAATAATTCAGCTGACTCGAGTGGTGGTGGTGGTGATGTCTTTGGGGATGCACACAGCAGAGAGTGAGGAGGGTACAGAAGCAGAAGGCTAAGTGAGCCACTCAACCAACTCTGGTGCGCCCTTTGAAGTTATCGCACGCGTCTTCTCCAACTTCCCACTTAGGCTCCAGCCTGGTGAACCTGCCCGACACCTATCATCCCTGCGGAATGGTCTGCCTTATCCTCTGCCTGTCATTTTCTAAATGACCCTCTGCCTAAGTCGGTAGAGAAGAGCTGTATTTGTGGAACAAGGTATATCGCCGCCCTCAATCAGTATTTTGTGGAAACAGGTATATGGCACCCCTCGATCTGTATTTTGTGGAAGCAGGTGTATCGCAGCCCTCAATCCGTTTTTGGTGGAAGAAGGTATATAGCAATGGCACCCCTTAATCAGTTTTTTGTGGAAGAAGGTATATGGCACCCCTCAATCAGTATTTGGCGGAAACAGGTATATGGCACCCCTCGATCTGTATTTTGTGGAAGCAGGTGTATCGCAGCCCTCAATCCGTTTTTGGTGGAAGAAGGTATATAGCAATGGCACCCCTTAATCAGTATTTAGTGTAAGAAGGTATATGGTACCCTTCAATCAGTATTTGGCAGAAACAGGTATATAGCACCCCTCAATCAGTATTTGGCGGAAACAGGTATATGCACCCCTCAATCAGTATTTTGTGGAAGCAGGTGTATCGCAGCCCTCAATCAGTATTTGGTGGAAGAAGGTATATAGCAATAGCGTCCCTCAATCAGTATTTTGTGGAATAAGGTATTAGGCACCCCTCAATCAGTATTTGGTGTAAACAGGTATATAGCACCCCTCATTCAGCATTTGGCGGAAACAGGTATATAGCACCCCTCAATCAGTATTTGGCAGAAACAGGTATATGGCACCCCTCAATCAGTATTTTGTGGAAGTAGGTGTATCGCAGCCCTCAATCAGTATTTGGTGGAAGAAGGTATATAGCAATAGCACCCATTAATCAGTATATTTTGGAAGAAGGTATATAGCACCCCTCAATCAGTATTTGGCGGAAACTGGTGTATGGAACCCCTCAATCAGTATTTGGAGGAAACAGGTATATGGCACTCCTCAATCAGTATTTGGCAGAAACAGGTATATAGCACCCCTCAATTAGTATTTAGTGGAAGAAGGTATATGGCACCCCTTAATCAGTATTTGGCAGAAACAGGTATATAGCACACCTCAATCCGTATTTGTCGGAAACAGGTATATGGCACCCCTCAATCAGTATTTTGTGGAAGCAGGTGTATCGCAGCCCTCAATCACTATTTGGTGGAAGGACATATATAGCAATAGCACCCCTCAATCAGTATTTTGTGGAAGAAGGCATATGGCACCCTCAATCAGTATTTGGCGGAAACAGGAATATAGCACTCCTCAATTAGTATTTGGCAGAAACAGGTATATAGCACCCCTTCATCAGTAATTAGTGGAAAAAAGGTATATACCACCCCTTAACCCCTTAGGGCACTGGCTCATTTTCCCCTTAAGGACAAGTCAATTTTTTGCAGATCTGACCAGTGTCACTTTATGTGGTAATAACCTTAAAATGCTTTGACTTATCCAGGCCATTCTGAGAGTGTTTTTTCATCACATATTGTAATTCACGACACTGGTAAAATGGAGTAAAAAAAATCATTTTTATTTTCAAAAAAACAAACAAATTTATACAAAAATTTGAAAAAATGTGCAAATTCAATTTCAATTTCTCTACTTCCATAATACATAGTAATACCTCCAAAAATAGATAGTACTTTACATTCCCCATATGTCTACTTCATGTTTGGATCATTTTGGGAATGATATTTTATTTTTTGTGGATGTTACAAGGCTTAGAAGTCTAGAAGCAAATCTTGAAAATTTTCAGAAATTTTTTAATAGGCCACTTTTTAAGGACCAGTTCAGGTCTGAAGTCACTTTGTGAGGCTTACATAATAGAAACCACCCAAAAATGACCCCATTTTAGAAACTACACCCCTCAAGGTATTCAAAACTGATTTTACAAACTTTGTTGATCCTTTAGATGTTCCACAAGAATTAATGGAAAATAGATATCCAATTTCAAAATTTTACTTTTTTAGCAGATTTTAATCTTTTTTTCCAGTTACAAAGCAAGGGTTAACATACAAAAAAAAAAAAAAAAAATATTTATTGCCATGATTCTGTAGTTTACAGAAACACCCATATGTGGTTGCTTGCTATTACACTTTTTGTGATGTAAGCTGACAAAAAATGGCTTTTTATAATACCGTTTTTTCTTCTTTTTTTTTACGGTATTCACCTGAGGGGTTAGGTAATGTGATATTTTCATAGAGCATGTTATTATGGACAAGGTGATACCTAATATGTATAGTCTTTTTTTATTTATGTAAGTTTAACACACATTGATTTCATTTTTTAAACAAAACAAAAAAACATTTTAGTGTTTCCATAGTCTGAGAGCCATAGTTTTTTCAGTATTTGGGCGATTATCTTGGGTAGGGTATGATTTTTGCAGGATGAGATGACGGTTTGATTGGCACTATTTTGGGGTGCGTATGACTTTTTGATCGCTTGCTATAAGGCCCCTTTCACACGGGCGAGTTTTCCGTGCGGGTGCGATGCGTGCGGTGAACGCATTGCACCCGCACTGAATCCTGACCCATTCATTTCTATGAGACTGTGCACACGAGCGGTGATTTTCACGCATCACTTGTGCGTTGCGTGAAAATCGCAGCATGCTCCTCTTTGTGCGTTTTTCACGTAACGCAGGCCCTATAGAAATGAATGGGGTTGCGTGAAAATCGCATGCATCCGCAAGCAAGTGCGGATGCGGTGCGATTTTCACGCATGGGTTCTAGGTGACAGTCTATTCACTGTATTATTTTCCCTTATAACATGGTTATAAGGGAAAATAATAGCATTCTGAATACAGAATGCTTTGTATAATAGTGCTGGAGGGGTTAAAAATAATAAAAAAGTTAACTCACCTTCTCCTCTTGTTAGCGCAGATGCCGGTCTGTTCTTTATCTGTGGGCTAAAGGACCTTTGATGACGTCAGATCACATGCTCCATCACCATGGTGATGGACCATGTGATTGGAGCATGTGATCTGACGTCACCTCAGGTCATTCAGTCCACAGCTAAAGAACAGAGTGGCATCTGCGCGAACAAGAGGAGAAGGTGAGTTAACTTTTTTATTATTTTTAACCCTTCCAGCACTATTATACAAAGCATTCTGTAGTCAGAATGCTATTATTTTCCCTTATAACCATGTTATAAGGGAAAATAATACAATCTTCAGAACATCAATCCCAAGCCCGAACTTCTGTGAAGAAGTTCGGGTCTGGGTACCAAACATGCGCGATTTTTCTCACGCGAGTGCAAAACGCATGACAATGTTTTGCACTCGCGCAGAAAAATCGCGCATTTTCCCGCAACGCACCCGCCTCTAATCCGGGCAAAAAACATGACGCCCGTGTGAAAGAGGCCTAACACTTTTTGTGATGTAAGGTGACAAAAAATTGCTTTTTTTACACCTTTTTATTTTTACGGTGTTCACCTGAGGGTTTAGGTCATGTGATATTTTTATAGAGCAGGTTATTACGGACGCGGTAAAAATCTAATATGTATACTTTTTTTTATTTATGTAAGTTTTACACAATAATATCATTTTTTAAACAAAAAAAAATCATGTTTTAGTGTCTCCATAGTCTGAGAGCCATAGTTTTTTCAGTTTTTGGGTGATGATCTTCGGTAGGGCCTCATTTTTTTGTGGGATGAGATGCCGGTTTGATTGGCACTATTTTGGGGTGCATATGACTTTTTGATCGATTGCTATTACACTTGTGATGTAAGGTGACAAAAAAAGCTTTTTTTACACCAGGCTTTTTTTTTTACGGTGTTCACCTGAGGGGTTAGGTCATCTGATATTTTTATAGAGCAGGTTATTACAGATGCGGTGATACCTAATATGTATACTTTTTTTATTTACTTAAGTTTTACACAATAACCTTTTTAAAAACAAAAACAAATTATGTTTTAGTGTCTCCATATTCTGAGTCATAGTTTTTTTTTTAAATTTTAGCTATTGTCTTAGGTAGGGGCTCACTTTTTTGTGGGATGAGGTGATGGTTAGATTGGTCCTATTTTGGTGGGCTCACGCCTTTTTGATCGCTTACTGTTGTACTTTTTGTGATGTAAGGTGACAAAAAAATTGTTTATTTAGCACAGTTTTTATTTTTTACGGTGTTCATCTGAGAGGTTAGGTCATGTGATATTATTATAGAGGCGGTCTAAATGGACGCGGAGATACCTAATATGTCAACATTTTTTTCCTTATTTTTTACCATTTTTTTATTACTTTATTTGGTGAAAAAAACGTTTTTGTTTTTTATTTTTTACTTGAAACTTTAAAAAAAATTTGGGGGCAAACTTTATTTTTTTCTACATTTTTTCACTTTATTTTTTGTCCCACTTTGGGACTTCAACTTTTGGGGTCTGATCCCCTTTACAATGCATTCCAATACTTCTGTATTGGAATGCATTGGCTGTATGAGTAATACAGTGTGTATTACTCATACAGCTTCCGGCCTGTGAGATCCAGGGGGCTGGATCTCACAGGCTCATCACCGGTAGGCAGCACAGATGCCTAAGGAAGGCATCGCACTGCCTTCCATGACTCCGGGTCCCCCCTTACAGTCACACGGGGACTCAATGGCTTCTCCGATCACCGCCGCAACCTCCAGTAAAAGCCGCAAATTCATACCTGCGGTTTGCGGCGATCGCCGACACGGGGGTGGCACATTGCCCAAGTAATGCCTGCTCAATGACTTGAGCAGGCACCTTGTTCCGATAACCCCCCGCCGCGCGGTGGTGATCGGAAATACACAGAACGTACAGGTATGCCCTGTGTCCTTAACAGGTTAATCAGTATTTTGCAGGTTTATCGCAGACCTAAATCAGTATTTGGTGGAAGAAGGTATGTAGCAATAGCACCCCTCAATTACTTTTTTGTGGAAGATGGTAAATAGCACCCCTCAATCAGTATTTGGCGGAAACTAGTATATAGCACCTCTCAATCAGTATTTTGTGGAAGCAGATATATCACAGCCCTCAATCAATATTTGGTGCAAGAAGGTATCTAGCAATAGCACCCCTCAATCAGTATTTGGCAGAAACAGGTATATGGCACCCCTCAATCGGTATTTGGCAGAAACAGGTAAATAGCACCCCTCAATCAGTATTTGGCGTAAACAGGTATATAGCACCCCTCAATCAGTATTTGGCGGAAACAGGTATATGGCACCCCTCAATCAGTATTTTATACAAGCAGTTGTATCGCAGCCCTCAATCAGCATTTGGTGGAAGAAGGTATATAGCAATAGAACTCTTCAATCAGAAGGTATATTGCAGCCCTCAAGCAGTTTTTTAGGGGCAACAGGTATATCACACCCGTTGCAATTATGTGTAGTTACTCCAATAGCGTTTGTCCCTCTATCTAGCTGCGGTATCGCAACAGAACCGCACATAACTGCTGCACAATACAAATACACTATAATATAATTTCTATGTTAGAAAGTATATTATAAGTATATCACACCCCTCTAAATCTCACCTATCAATAGCACACCTATACCAGTACTTAAAATTACTTTTGTGGCCCTATTAGCTAGCGTTTGGTGTCCCTAGCTGTCCCTGCTCCAAAATGCAACCTCTCCCTACACTGGCAAAACACATAATGTAAAATATCTGCCAGATCGGGGTCTGTTATAGGGTTGGGGTGGTGTCCATGTGCTGAAACGTCTCAATTGGCTGTCCTGTCCCACCTGATGGATGTGTCATGGGTCAAAGTTTGGCGCTATGCAAAAAAATATGGCCCGTGCAAATATCGCCATATGTTCGCATGTTCGGCAAATCGCGAACAAGCAAAGTTCGCCGTGAAACGACCGCCAGGTGAACCTCAAGGCCATCTCTAATGCTTAAACCCACACCCTAAATCTTCTGGGCTGGACTCGCTTAGGGCTGTTGCACATGAGCGAGTCCATTGCGGAAATCACGTTCCTTGTGTGAGTGTGATCCTTTGTTTTGGACTTGTAGGAGTCCATGGCATTATCATAATTTATAATGCTATGTGCCTCTCTGCTTGACCTTACTTCTACAGTGACATAGCTGTCAGTATGATTCTGTAGAAGTAAGGTCAAGCAGAGACACATAGCATTATAAATCATGATAATGCCTTCTGTTCCTACAAGTCCAGAACGGAGGATCACGTTCACACACAGAGTGTGATTCCCACAATGGACTCACTCGTGTGAAACAGCCCTTACACTGCATGATTTTTGGACCAATTATTGGAAACTGGTGTTAATGAGAACACTCATTCCTGATAACTGGCCTGTATAATTGTCTTGCTTATCAGCTGATAAACGAGCAATTGCTCATTTGTCTACTGATTTGCATCTTTCATCATGATGCACCCCTGCTCTACTCAAGCTTTTAAGAACATGAAAAAAGTTTCTTCGACTGCAGATAAAAATAGAGACTTTCTGTATAGTCAGTAGAAGTACTTTATGTGATTGAATTGTTGATACTTCCAATAATGCTGAGAGTTTATGCTGTGAGGAAAAGGTGGCTGCTTAAAAAAAAACTAGTCCTCACCTTACATGGAGGTTATTTGTTTCATTTTTTTGGGGGGATAGGGATATTTTTTATGCACAACCCCTTTGTATAACACCAACAAAACAGGTTCTGTCAACAGAAGAATTGACAGAACATTTGGTAATCATTGTTTCTTGAAAATCATATTTCTCTGAGGGTACAGCCACACAGCACTGCCATGATGCATTTGAGACACAGCCTCCTTGAATCCAAGTACAGTACACCCAAGCAAGCAGCAGTAAGATGACACTATTCATTGAACTGAATTGTCTATTTTTTGTTCAACAAAAGCAAAACAGCTCACCCAACCATGTATTGCAGAGGTCACCAATACCAGCAGGATCCACTCACCCTTCATAGACGTTCACCAAGAAACTATATTTGAGAGACAATTTTATTTTATTTTAATTTTTTATTTCCAATTCTTTATTAGTAGACATAAAAAATCCATAGAAAATCCATAAAAATAGACCAGGCAGCAAACCTACACGTTACATATACAAGCATACCATCTGTCAGACGTTCCATCAAGTATGCCAGTCTTTTTCATGGCCAGAATAGCACAGTAAAAGAATACCAGAACCTTGACAGAACACATTAAAATGAATGGGATCCACTGGTGACCATTTAGATTGACTGGACGATGGATTGTCACAGTGTTATAGTTTCCCATACAAACAATAGTCATAATGCTAGCGTGAACTGAACAGATTAAAAAGAAGCTCATCATAACTTTCAATGAAATGATTTACAATTGTTAAGTATTATCAAAAAGTAAAAACAAGTCAGTTTAATGATACTATAGTACAGATAAAGTACAGCTAAAGCAATATCATGTCTCCCTGCTCCAACACTCCTTGCATTGTTAGGGTTCATTCACACGTCCGCAACTGTTTTGCAGTCCGCAAATTGCGGATTCGCAAAATACGGAAACTGGCCATGTGCGTTCTGCATTTTGCGGACCGCACACGGCCGGCACTATAATAGAAATGCCTTATCTTGTCCATGGCTGCGGACAAGAATAGGACATGTTCTATTTTTTTGCGGGGCCGCGGAACGGAAGTGCGGATGCAGACAGCACACTGTCCCATTGAAAATGAATGGGTCTACACCTGTTCTGAAAAATTGAGGAACGGATGCAGACCCATTTTGTGGACGTGTGAATTGCCCAGCCTAGGAGCCAACAATGCCAGTGCACCTAACCTGTGCTCCATTAAAAAAAAACACTCACCTGTCCACAGTCTCCCATTTCTCCATTCCCAGGCACTTCCAGGCCTTTCATGACTGCTGTGGCCAATGACAGGCAACAGGGGTCCCATGTGCTTGAGCAATGAACAGCAGAGAAGCATTGTTCAAGCAGATGTGGCAACTGAGCTCTTCTGCAACAGTCACAGGATCAAGCCACTTCCTGGTACTGCAGAGACCAGAAGCATCTGCAATTGCATGTAATTTTAATATGGCCACAAAGTCATTATATAAAAGCTATCTATATAGCGCCATCTGCTGATTTCTCTTTTCCTTAATTTTTCCATCCACCTCACTGAGGTCTTTGCACATGCTCAGTTTAAATCTTCAACTGTAACCAGACATATCTTATATTAGAAGCTGTATGGAAGAGAGAAAAGGCAGGAGGCAGCAAATCATGTGTAGTACTGCCGATGGAGATGATACATAGTAAAAGGTAATGTGCTTACCTATTTCTGTTGTGAGAATTCACAGCAGCTATTCTAGCAGGCCATTTTGGGTGACCACACAGCAAGCAGGAGTTCTAAATTGCAGCCTGGGTTCCTTACCAACAGCGGATGATGGTGGCCTCAGCGTGAGAGGTTTCTGGGACTGAGAGGTGGTGCAGAGTAGGGGAGATGTCCTAGAGAGTGGGAAAAAAGTCAGTTGATGACATCACCTGAAATGCAGTTCTTGCTGTTTACCTTCTTATTCTGTTAGAAGCTGTGCGAGCTAAAGGAAAAAAGCTGTAGCAGAAAGGAGATGCCCCCTGAGCTGCCAGCTTGAAATAAAACAATTGAAACAATGAATGGGGAGATGTCTGGATCCATGTGAGGTACAGGCTGGTTCTGGTTTTGGTAGAGTGAGGTTGTCATATGCAATATGACGTTTGATTTTCATTTTTCACATCAATCATGGTATAACCACATTAATCAATGCAGCACCACCAGGATTTCCAGGTGATTAGATGCCAAACAACTGAGATTTTACTGTAATTCTCCCCTTGTCCTAGATATAGTGCTTATTATGTACAGTATATAACATGAATACAAAAAGGCCCGTAACTACAATGCATTGGTAATACACCAAAAAATATAGGTAATAATGAATGTCTATGTTCTGAGAAAATGTAATGTGCTTGCAAGGTGTTATTTTCTGTGGAGTATATTGAATGCTGTTCGTAGTATTTGGCAGTGTCATCTATGCACAGTTATATTCACAAAAACACCATATTCATCATTTGATTTGATCGATACAGAGGTTCATTATCTATTATAATGAGCTTAGTTCATTCATGCTTACGTTATACCAGATGACATTCAGATTTAATATATTGAACTTGTTGGACAGTGCTGAATATGAGAATAGTTTAGGTTTACAGATAGTATATGTGCGGTACCATTAGGATGCTAATAACCAGACTATATGAACTTACTAGGAGCAGCATAGCTTTATGCTGACAGGAAGAATGACACAACCAATTTATGCGGTAATATATCTTGCCGCACAGTCTTTTGCATGGTTTAATTCTGCAAGATTAAAACTCTTTCGAGCAGATGTATTTCAGTAGTTTGTATTCCTCCCAATACTCCCGATGAAAAGAGAGATGCAGAGCAAAATAATGTCCTTGTCTGTCCCTTCCTCATACAAACCTCCAATCAAATTTAATAAAGCTAGTTTGATACAATGCCAGCCTACACTTGGTTTACCCTTGGTCGACTTTAATAGGGTCAAAAATATTTTCACATTGGCAGTGTACGCATTAATCATTTTTCCAGAGGATTTAGAAAATTGAAAGAGACAAGGCCAAGCAAAATTTTAAATTAATTGGGCCTACCCCAGCATTCAAGGGTCACCTTGTGTCAGTTGTCCCACATTTTCCAGGTCACAGAGTTCCTGTGTATCCTACAACTGCCATGAGGAGAGATCCATGCTGTGGGCTCACAAAGGTGAAAGAATTTCTCTCAGAAAGTGCGAGTTTTCTTACAAGCTACTGCAATAATTACAGCTTCCAGATAGTCGCCAGACACTAACCACTTAAATAATGCACGCTCGGCTGACGCCTCTACTTGCACCTTCTCTAATGCAGTAGCAGTGAACATTGGAAAACACTCTGTCACTTGCTATAAATCTGCTACCAGCCCAAAAATATGGATTATTTAAGAGAAAACTTTTTAATAACATTTGTCATAAAACGTGTTTTTTTTGTGAATTTGAATAATACGATTAAATCTTGTTTAAATCTTTCATGGGAAACACAATTATTGGAAATCATAATAAATACATTAATACAAATATTGGAATATCGTGACACTACAATTGTCACTTATAAATACTGGAGATCATGGAGCTTTACTGTTACACCTTGTATTTCTGGTATAACATCATCGGAGGTAATTAAACTAAAGCTGGTCATGAGTGTTTAGGTGACAGCTACCGTAATCCTCCCTACCCCGTACAGCTGAGTGTGCACATGTTCTCAATAGGTACAGTTAAAACCAGAAGTTTGCATACACTATATAAAAAGACACATATGCATGCTTTTCTCAATATCTAACATGAAATCAGAATAAACCTTTCTTGTTTTTGGTCAATTAGGATTACCATAGTTATTATTATTTGCCAAATGCCAGAATAATGAGAGAGAGAGAGAATGTTTTAAGACATTTCAATAATATTTGGTACCATTGCCCTTAAACTATATGACTTCGGTCAAACGCTTTGGATCTTTCCACAAGCTGCTCAAAATAGTTGGTTGGAATTTGGGCCCACTCCTCCTGACAAAACTGGTGTAACTGAGTCATGTTTGTTGGTCGCCTGGCTCACACCTGCCTTTTCAGCTTTACCCATAAATTTTCAATAGGATTGAGATCAGGGCTTTGTGATGGCCACTCCAAAACATTGACTTTGTTATCCTTAAGCCGCTTTTTTAACCAGTTTGGCAGTATGCTTCGGGTCATTGTCCATTGGGAAGACCCATTTCCACCCAAGCTTTAACTTCCTGGCTGATGTCTTGAGATGTTGCTTCAGTATTTCCACATAATCTTCTTTCCTTATTATGCCATCTATCTTGTGATAGTGCACCAGTCCCTCCTGCAGCAAAACAACCCCACAACATGATGCTGCCTCCCCTGTGTTTCACAGTTGGGATGGTGTTCTTGGGCTTCCAAGCTTCTCCCTTTTTCCTCCAAACGCAATAATGGTCATTATGGCAAAAAAGTTCAATTTTAGTTTTGTCAGACCACCAAAAATGTAGGTCTTTGTTCCTGTGTGCATTTGCAAACATGAATCTGGCTTTTTTATGTTTCTCTTGGAGTAATGGCTTCTTCCTGGCAGAGTGGCCTTTCAACCCATGTTGATACAGTACTCGTTTTACTGTGGATATTGACACAATCTTACCAGCTTCTGCCATCATCTTCACAAGGTCTTTTGCTTTTGTTCTTGGGTTGATATGCACATGTCGGACCAAAGCACATTCATCTCTAGGACAAAGAACCCTTCTCCTTCCTGAGCGGTATGATAGCAGGACATTCCCATCTTGTTTGTACTTGCGTATAAAGAAGCAGTGTGTTTCAGGTGTGCATTTAAATACATCCACAGGTATGCCTCTAATTAACTCAGATGTTGCCAACAAACCTAACAGAAGCTTCCAAACACATGACATAATCATATGGGCAGTCCAGAATTGTTTAAAGGCATAGAAATCTTAGTGTATATAATCTTTTGATATTGCAAAAAGTAATAAAAATGCCTTAAAACATTATTTCTCTCATTATTCTGGCATTTGGCAAATAATAATAATTATGGTAATCCAAAATGACCAAAAACAGGAAAGGTTTATTTTGATTTCATGTCAGATATTGAGAAAAACATGCATATGTGTCTTTTTATATAGTGTATGAAAACTTCTGGTTTCAACTGTATAAGAGAAAAAGCCGCTCGTAGACATCTCTGACAGTGGCTTATTTCACATGAAAGCAAAAGGATCCTCCGTAGATAGCACTGGTGCAATGCAGCGCTGGGGTCCTTGGTTTGAATCCGACCAAGGACAACATCTGCATGGAGTTTGTATGTTCTCCCTGCGTTTGCATGGGTTTTCTCAGAGTACTCCAGGGAACTTAGACTGTGAGATTCCACTGAGATCTTCCCATAGATTGATGGAAGGATGAGGACAGTACAGAACCTGTGTAAGTGACATTTCAGACAATACAAATGTGCAAATTTGTGCTGGAGCTAGTGGAAAGAGTGTGAAGAGAGATCTCATAACGGTCACTTGAGAGTGCCATGATGTTAACTCTGCAAAAGACTGTTAATATATAGGAGCCCATGGGTGTATATTGTGGACATAGTATCATATCTGCCTGGAGACAAACTCAATAATGATAGGTTGCCAATGGCCTAGTAAAGGCCCACTATAGTATCTGCCTAAAATGTTTGTTGGGATTGGAAGGGCAAGACAGGCATCTGCAGTGGTTAAACTAAAGCCATTGTTGGTTGCTAATTCTCCTTCTATTTTATAATGTATAAAAATAGTAACTAGCGGTCAGAACAAAGTAAGTCAAGTTTTGAAATTTTGCTGTAAAGAGAGAAATATTGTTAAAGGTGAAAAGTACAAGTTTATTGTATTGCTGTGCTACTACTACGTATAGTTTTCAGAAAATGGAGGTGTAATCCTTCTGGTTGAAAACACTAAGGGCTGTTTCACAGCGTGAATGACAGCCAAGTCTCGCACTGGACAGCAGAGACACGGAACATTAACATGATTGATAATGCTCCGTGCCTTTCTGTGATTTTTTTGCTACAAAATCAATCAGTGACAACTTTATCTCACTGTGATTTTGTAGTAAAAAGATCAGAGAGGCACGGAGCATTATCAATCATGTTAATGCTCCGTGTCTTTGCTGTCCAGAGCACGGCTTGGCTCTTATTCACGCAGCGGATGACACGCACAGTGTCCGCTCGTGTGAAAGAGCCCTGAAGGGGGAAATTTGCCAAGCCTTGCATTCCAGAATTCTGGCAAAATAGAGCTTTTGCGACCTTTTGCATTTTTACGCCACTCAGTCCAGTTTTGAAAAGTGGGTGGGAAAGTAGGCATGGTTAGCTATGTTTAGAAGTTTCATTTCAGATTTATGATTGCAGCGTTTTTTTTAAGTCCCCAAAAAAAGTCCCAAATCCACTAGGGAGGTGGTGCAGAAAACTGGAGTAGCATTTCTAGACAAAAAAGTTGGTTGCAAAGATGCACAAAATTTAACAAACAACCTACACTGTTAACCCCTCAGGACCCTGCCATTTTTTACCTTAAGGACCAGGCCATTCTTTGAAAATCTGACTTTATGCGATAACTTTACAACACTTTTACTTATTACTTATCCAGGCCATTCTGAGATAGTTTTCTCATCACATATTGTACTTCATGACAGTGGTAAAATTAAGTAAAAAATGTTTATTGTTATTTATTTAAAAAATTCCAAATTTATAAAAAAAATTAAACATTTGCAAATTTGCAAATTTCTCTTCTTTTATAATATATATAAATACCTCCCCAAAAAGTTATTACTTTACATTTCCCATATGTCTACTTCATGCTTGGATCATTTTGTGAATGCCAATTTATTTTTTGGGGACGTTAGAAGGCTTAGAAGTTTAGAACCAAATCTTGAAGTTTTTCAGAAACTCTCCAAAACCCACTTTTTAAGGACCAGTTCAGGTCTAAAGTCAGGTCTAAAGTCACTTTGTGAGGCTTACATAATAGAAACCACCCCAAAATGACCCCATTCTAGAAACTACACCTCTCAAGGTATTCAAAATTGATTGTACAAACTTTGTTAACCCTTTAGGTGTTCCACAAGAATTAATGGAAAATGGAGTTGAAATTTCAGAATTTCACTTTTTTGGCAGATTTTCCATTTGAATCTATTTTTTCCAGTTAAAAGCAAGGGTTAACAGCCAAACAAAACTCAATATTTATGGCCCTGATTCTGTAGTTTACAGAAACACCCCATATGTGGTCGTAAACTGCTCTACTGGCACACGGTATTGTGCAGAAGGAAAGGAACGCCATATACAGTTTTTGGAAAGTAAATTTCACTGGGATAATTTTAAGTCACATTTGAAGAACCCCGATGCACCCCTAGAGTGGAAACTCCAAAAAAGTGACCCCATTTTAGAAACTACACCCCTCAAAGTATACAAAACTGATTTTACAAACTTTGTTAACCCTTTAGGTGTTCCACAAGAATTGATGGAAAATAGAGATTTCAGAATTTCGCTTTTTGGGCAGATTTTCCATTTTAATCCATTTTTTCCAGTTACAAAGCAAGGGTTAACAGCCAAACAAAACTCAATATTTATAGCCCTGTTTTTGTCATTTACAGAAACACCTCCCACGCGGTCGCAAACTGCTTTACGGGCACACGGTATTGCGCAGAAGGAAAGGAACGCCAGACGGTTTTTGGAAGGCAGATTTTGCTCGACTGTTTTTTTTTTTACATCCTGTCCCATTTGAAGCCCCCCTGTTGCACCCCTAGAGTAGAAACTCCAAAAAAGTGACCCAATTTAGGAAACTATGGGATAAGGTGGCAGTTTTGTTGGTACTATATTAGGGTACATATGATTTTTGGTTGCTTTATATTACACTTTTTTGTGAGGCAAGGTAACAAGAAATAGCTGTTTTGGCACCGTTTTTATTTTTTGCTACTTACAGCATTCATCTGACAGGTTAGATCATGTGGTATTTTTATAGAGCAGGTTGTTACGGATGCGACAATACCAAATATAACTATGACTTTGTTTCAGTTTTACAGAACAAAGCATTTTTGAAAAAAAAAGATTTTTTTGTGTCTCTACATTCTGAAAGCCGTAGTTTTATTTATTTTTTGGGCGACTGTCTTGTGTAGGGGCTAATTTTTTTTGGGATGAGATAACGGTTTGATTTACTATTATAGGGTGCATATAACTTTTTGATCACTTGCTATTACATTTTTTGTGATGTAAGGTGACCAAAAATGGCTTTTTTTACACCTTTTTTTTTTTTTACGGTATTAACCTGAGGGGTTATTTAGGTCATGTGATATTTTTATAGAAGCAGGTTATTACGGACGTGGAGATACCTAATATGTCTACTTTTTTTATTTATGGACATTTACACAATGATTTCATTTCTTAAACAAAAAAATCATGTTTTAGTGTCTCCATAGTCTGAGAGCCATAGTTTTTTCAGTTTTGTGTTAGGTAGGGTATAAATTTTGCGGGATGAGATGACGGTTTGATTGCCACTATTTTGGGGTGCTTATGACTTTTTGATCGCTTGCTATTACACTCTTTGTGATGTAAGGTGACAAAAAATTGCTTTTTTTACACCTTATATTTTTTTCACGGTATTCACCTGAGGGGTTAGGTCACGTGATATTGTTATAGAGCAGGTTCTTACGGACGCGGAAATACCTAATATGTATACTTTTTTTATTTACCTAAGTTTTACACAATAATAGCATTTTTAAAAACCCCAAAAACTAGGTTTTAGTGTCTCCATATTCTGAGCCATAGTTTTTTTATTTTTTGGGTGATTGTCTTAGGTAGGAGCTCATTTTTTGCGGGATGAGGTGACGGTTAGATTGGTACTATTTTGGCGGGCATATGCCTTTTTGATCGCTTGGTGTTGTACTTTTACTGATGTAAAGTGATAAAAAAAAATTGTTCATTTAGCACAGTTTTTATTTTATTTTTTTGACGGTGTTCATTTGAGGGGTTAGGTCATGTGATATGTTTATAGAGCCGGTCAATACGGATGCAGCAATACCTAATATGTCTACTTTTCTTTTTTCCCTATTTTTTACTTTATTTGGGGAAAATTCCGTTTTAGTTTTTTTTTACTTGAAACTTTTTATTTTTTTGGGGGGGAAACGTTATTTTTTCAACTTTTTTTTCAATGTATTTTTTGTCCCACTTTGGGACTTCAACTTGGGCGTCTGATCCCCTTTACAATACATTCAATTTTTTCTGTTTTGGAATGCATTGGCTGTATGTGTAATACAGTGTGTATTACTCATACAGGGTCCTGCCTGTGAGATCCAGGGGGCTGAATCTCACAGGCTCTCCACCGGAAGGCAGCCCGATGCCTAGGGAAGGCATCGGGCTGCTTTCCATGCCATCGGGTCCCCGTCACAGAAGCTCGGGGACCCAATGGCAGCTCCAATTCCCGTGAGGACATCGCATGTGCCGCGGTCAGCGTTGACCGCTGCACATCAAGGGTTAATGCACTAGGATGCAGCAGGGGTACGGCTATCAGTGACTGCCGGACTTCTGCCACTGATCGGGCGGGCGCAGCTCCTGCACCCGCTCGATCAGTGCGCTGTACATGTACTGCTCTGGTCCTTAAGTCACGGACATCTGCGCCGTACATGTACGGCGCGGGTCCTCTAAGGGTTAAACTGATAGGTTTGGCAGAACACCAATTCAGATTCAAGGAAAACTTACTTCATTTACCCTCGTGATAAATTCCCCCCAAAGTGTTGGCAGCATGCACATTTGTTTGGACAAAGCCATGGGTAGTCAGAAGAAAATTCCTGAGAAAGGTAACAAATTTAAGGTCATGAGAGATTAGCAAATTTTTCAAAGATTCAATTCGCCAGTTCGCCTAATTTTTTAGAAAAAATTTGGTTCGATCCAAATATATTTGTGGCAAATTTAGTTTAAAAATGGCTATTTCTTGGCTGCAGAGAGCCTTTTTAGTGGTGTAGAATACTGTGCCTTGTAGTAACAAGCACAGGGAGTCTGCGCTGGTAGTGAAATAATACTGTGAGTCCGTATGACATGCAGATGACAGGCGTCACTCTTAGAATCACTGCACACTTCACTTATTTGGGCAGTCATGGGGCCAAAACTGACCAAATAACTCAAGTATGATGTTAGCGCCAAGAAGAAGCGCACTCCTTTTACACCATCGTCAGCTGATTCCACATAGATGTCTACAGAACCTGTTCTATTAAACACTTATACAAGTAGGGCCCCGGACCGAGTAGAGAGGGTGTCAGCAGTAAGTTTGTGTTGACGTCACTAATTATTTTTAGTGTTGAGCACGAATAATCGAATACCGAATTTTTATCACTAATATCGCCACTTCGAGAATTCATAAATATATTTTTCCCTGGCCACTTTATGGTGATGCTGCATATGTTGACGCAGGCACCCTGACTCCGCTTCACCTTCTGCCCACATATTCTACATATGGCCATGTTCACTTCCTCTTGCAGCTTAACAAAAAACTGCCCCACCGCCAATTAGGTAATTTTACTCCCAACACTACGCAGTGACTGACTGCTACGGCCGCTGCATCCGTGAACCTGCGCCAGAAACATTTAGGGCTCTGCCACTCCACTGTGCAGGGCCTGGAATTTCTCTGTCTGACATACTGTTAGATCAAAAAATAAAAAGGAAATTAAAACACCCCCAAAAAGTCTGTAACTTTCTCACTTCACCACACAATTGCTAATAAGCCCTTTTTTACCCACGAATACACGCCACAAAAGGATTTAGAACAAATAACTGCACCACTGAGCGGCAAATGTATTTTTTCTTTTTCCGCTAATACATGCCACAAAAGGCTATACAACAGATAACTGCAACGCTGAGCGTCAAATATATATTTTTCTTTTTCCACTAATACATGCCACAAAAGGCTTTAGAACAGATAACTGCACCCTTAGCGCCAAATATATTTTTTCTTTTTCCACTAATACACGCCACAAAAGACTTTAGAACAGATGACTGCACCGCTGCATGGCAAATATATTTTTCTTTTTCCATTAATACATGCCACAAAATGCTTTAGAACAGATAACTGCACCGCTGAGTGCCAAATATAATTTTTTCTTTTCCACTAATACACGCCACAAAAGGCTTTAGAACAGATAACTGCACCGCTGAGTGCCAAATATAATTTTTTCTTTTCCACTAATACATGCCACAAAAGGCTATACAACACATAACTGCACCACTGAATGGAAAGTAAATTTTTATCTTTTTCCACTAACACACGCCATAAAAAGACTTTAGAGCAGATAACTGCACCACTGACCGGCAAATATATTTTTTCTTTTTCCACTAATACACGCAACAAAATGCTTTAGAGCATATAACTGTACCGCTGAATGGCAAATATATTTTTTCTTTTTTCACTAACACACGCAATAAAAGGCTTTAGAGCAGATAACTGCACCGCTGAGCGGCAAATAAATTTTATACTTTTGCCACTAATACACGACAAAAGGGTTGTAATTTTAGCACTTCAACACACAACGGCTAATAAGACCCATTTTTCCCACTATTACAAGCCAAAAAATGCTTTAGAACATATAACTGCACTGCACAAGGGCAAAAAACACATAGAAATATTTCCTTGTAATAAACCCTGTTAATGCCTGTATCAAACAGCACTTGCACCCTAATTAGAACAGTTTGCTGGAATGATGGAGCTGTATAATGGCAATTTGGATCTCTAGTCAGTGCAGCAAGGTGTAATCAGATTGTTCCTATTACCCAGGCTGTAACCTCCCCTACTGAACCCTGTTCAACATAAATGCTGTGGAATGATTCCTCCCTATCCTTTCCCTACACCTTGAATAATCTTTCCCCTGCATCGTTTTTTAGCACAATGAAGTTTTTTCTAACACTGTCCCTAGCGCCTGCTGACGTCTCTCCCTGCACTAAGTACACTGGGAAATGGCAGAATCTAAGATGGCTGATGCTAATTGCTGATGCTGCTGATTGGCTGCATGCATGGCATTATAGGTGATCTCGCCTTCCCAGAGTTCCTTGCTCCATGTCCTCACACGTGCACCAGTCATTTTAGGAAAAAATTTGATTCGTTGCCACGAATCGCGAGGAAGTTCGGCTTCGGTGCAAATTGAATTCTTCCTGATATTCGGATTGAATTCCACTTCATCACCTTTGATTCACTCATCTCAAGTCATGAGGGCCGCCCTTGGAGGTGCTGGAGCAATTCTAAATATTAGCTGGCATAACCCTGTAAAATACAACCTAGACATGGAATACTGGTAGGCTTCCTGGTGGATACCTTGTTGTGGGTAAGAGTCGTCAGCCATCTTGGGAACATCATGACCCTCTGAAGAATAAATGGTATAGCAGAACAAAAAACTTGTTTCAAGAACAATGTTGTGAGAACATTTTTATCTCTAGCCTGTTTAGTTTTCTTATAGGTACTTAAATATCTTTGTTTATTAACTTTTTTATTGATTGTGAAAAAGCTCTTTTTTAAGGATGATCCTAGATCCGAAATCGCTTCGCTCAAAACTTTGTTTTAATGATGTACAGAGAATCGACTCGGTACAGCATTAAAATGGGCTCCGGCAAGGTGAAATGAGTTATCACTGGCGTTTGATTATTAAACTTGTAAAACATTTTAAAGCAGGTATCCAAAGTCGACTTTGGTACTGACTGGTACCTTGGTACCAAATCCGACTTCGGAACCAAGTTTTAAAATGGTTTACAAGTTGAAAAATCAAATCTCGAAGTTATTCACCAACATCCCCCGAGACTTTGCTGCTAATGAATTTGTCCAGAGCCAATGTATTTTAATGCTGTATGGAGGTAAATCTCTGTACAGCTGTAAAACAAAGTTTTGATCGAAGCTACTTCAGATCTAGGTTTCAAAGCTCATTTTGCTCACCCCTACTCTTCATCTATGCTTCTGAAAATGTATGTTGTTTCTCTTAATGCCTACTAACTTGACAGTGTCTTCCAAATCTGAAATTTGCTACACATTATGAGGGAGATTTATCAACTCCCAGCACCTCTTTTTTGAAACAAAAAGTTGCAAACTTTGTATTTGCGATTTTTCAAATGACACTGTTCACTTTCTGAAAAGGGTCCATGGTAAGGGTGGGGGAGTGGATGGGGCCAGCAGGTCCGCTACAGCTCCGTGCTGCCATAGATCTGATTCTGGCACACGGACAGCCAGAGTATTAACCTAATTTATGATGAGCTCTGCACCTCATCATAAATTAGTCACATCCTCCAGCAGTACAGGAGATGTCAAAGACTGTCATTTTTCCTCGATAAATACCCCTCTATGTCTTTATCATATTTCGGCCTTCTTCTGCTTCCCAGTGTCTTTTGGTGCATGCAGCCCCACAGACACAAAAAAAAATAATTGCAGCTGCATTACACTCTACCTTTTACAGAGTTATTCCCTAATAATTTACATTGAGCTTGTATACTGAGAAGTGGGACCTCAGAAGAGGAAGATATTACTAATTTTCCCTAGTAAAAATATCATGTATTTACTGTAGCACCAATTTGTGACTTCCGACAGCCCAGACATCATAATGGCTTCTTTCGCCTGTTTTCAGATCCTCCTTTAGCAGCACACCCAAATCTGCTCGAGCCAAACAACATCCCTATCCTCTATTACTTTTAATATTGTCTAATATTGTCATGCCGGCTGAAGCATTTTCATAGTTTTAACCTGTACCGTCAATATAATGCCTGTTGCTACCTTAATATAGCACCTCTTGATCCCAAAACAGCATTGCTACAACCTCCAAAAGTATGCTTGCTGCCACTTCCCTCTACACAGTACCTGCTGTTTCCAACAGAATGTCTGCTGCTTCTAATATTATGGTTGCTGTCCCACTACTATGCTTACTTCCTCTCAATGCAATGCCAGCTGTGTTGCCCTTATTTTGTGCCAACTGTACACACTCCCAAATAATGTTTCTACTAGGGTCATTTAATATTGTGCATTGTGCTGCCACTATGAATACTACCCATAGCTCACCACTTTTTTTTATTATTTTTTTCACTTTAACACAATCCTGCATAATCCAGTCATCCAAAGGAAGTCACTTAGGGCATGTGTTTATGGTGCCCAATGTTATCTATGCCACTGCTTTTATGTTCAGAATCATGAAATGATCATAAATACAAGGGCATAAAAGAAACTAGAAATATAGCATAATGTAATGTACAATATTCAATTGTTCCATGATGATCATTGTAAGTTGAAAACATTGTATGTTGTGACAATAAGGGTCATTTACTAAGCTGGAATGCGCCTAAATTAGGCGTATTTCAGGCACAGATGGCAGCACAACGGTTAGTTTTGCCACTATCTGCGACTTCGCCTCGCTCATGCCAGGTCTAAAATTGTGGGCATGATGTGGGGGGAGAAGGGGACGGGCCTGCAGACCCATCTCATTCATAATTTTTTACTCCTGTTTTAGGCATAGAAAATGGTCTAAACGTAAGACAGCTAGGAAGCTGTCTTACATTGAGAACTGGTGCTGGATGCGCAGAAGTTATGGAGATGGGTCTTTAGTAAGACCAGCGTCTAAAATGCTGGCCTTAATAAATGTGCCCTGATAAGTCTATAGAAACATAATTGGTTCTAAAGCTCTAAAAATGTCAACCTAAAATGACATAAAAATTCAATTAAGAAAAAAAAAAGCAGATGACTAATACGAATAAAGCAATTATTTAAATCAATGCATGCACTTTATAATACAGGTATTTTACTAATGAAATGCCCATGCTGATTGGCTGAATTTTCTAGGTAGTCATATGTGCTACAGAACAATGTTTGTTGAAGTAGTCCTTCAAGCTACAATATTATTCCTTTTTTTTATGTATGGCCATAAGTTCAAACTATTGTAACTTAAGACTAACACAATTAAAAACTAATAATTGGTTCTGTAAGACTATTAAAAACGAGTAATTGGTTCAGAAGTACCCAAAATGTTAACCAAAAATAACACAAAATGAAGATTAATGAAAATTATAAAAACGAACTAATGCATATAAAGAAAATCTTTACATATAAATGTCAGAAATCACTGCTGAAGGATGCAAATCACTTTCTAAGTAGAGAACTGAAGCTTCTTCAGGGCGCTGTACAGTATTCAGTGTATGAGTAAAATAAAATAGATCCTTCCTCACCTTGTGTCCAAAGGAGCAGCTCATCCTTACACTGATAAAGGCCAATATAATGCATGCAGTTCTGCGCTATACTGTAGAGAGATGGTGCAATCCTGCCAATTAGTGCATGCACTTAGGCAATATACAGGAGAAACTCGAAAAATTTGAATATCGTGCAAAGTTAATTTATTTTAGTAATGCAACTTAAAAGGTGAAACTAACATATGAGATAGACTCATTACATGCAAAGCAAGACATTTCAAGCCTTTATTTGTTATAACTTGGATGATTATGGCTTATAGATTATGAAACCCCAAAGTCACAATTTTGAGGTACCCTTTGCTCAGGGGATATGGATTAATTAGCTGACTACAGTGTGACACTTTGAACCTAGAATATTGAACCTTTTCACAAAATTCTAATTTTAAGCTGCATTAATGCAATTCCTTTTAATTTGCATTACTGAAATAAATTGACTTTTGCACAATATTAACATTTTTTGAGTTTCAACTGTGGGTGTTTTACCAGTGCAGAGTCCATGCTGTTTGGAGGGGTTCATCCAGGCAATTGCATGCTATAGATTCAGACCTGTGGGATTACTTGAATATAATTTCAAGTTACAATGAACCCGGAAGGACCATAATATGCAGAAATATTACACCTTGAGAATCATGATATAAAAAATAATTATATTTAATAGATGTATAATATCAATAAAGAAATAGCAAAGTTTGACTTAAACTCATACTTCCAAAATGCTCCACCACTCATCTGGGTGGGTTTTCCAAGGTATGGACCTCTAGATTCTGAGGTATTGAACAATACTTCTGTATTTACAAAGGGTCCTCTACAGGGTGATGCTGGCACTGCAGATGTAGTTGCCCTCATTGCTGTGCAGGTTAGACACATTTAACAAACAGGTAGAGAAAACTGAATTCACATTGACTTTACTCCAAGGAGGATTTTTCACCCTTGGCTTTGAAGACTAGTGTGGCATCATGGGTTTAGGTCACAGAAAGTTCAATAGGGCTCCTGCTGCTTTCAGCAAGACCCCACTCACCACACAATAATTGGAATGCTCTCCTGATCACCCACGTCTTTTCTCAGGTGAACTCTCTCTAGATCTCTCCTCTAAGACCACTGTGTCCCTCTCTAGGCAAATTCTCAGCAGGAACTGTGCATGGAGCAAACTTCCAGTCCACCACCAAGGTGCCTTTCTCCATACCCAGCAGCTACAGCAGCTTCAGCAAGCAGTTATGTCGCACACCTTTTGGTAGGAAGCAATACCTTGTATTTGCTCCACATAGCAGCTTCATCTCCTAGTGATACCACCACAAGGCTACAAGAAGTCCTCCTTTCCACTATGTGTCACGCCCGTGTGGAGGAGGGAGACACCACACCGGAGGAAGAAGGAGAGGGAACAAGGAACAAGACCTGAAAGCTAGGGAAGAAAGAAGGACCCCTCTTAGTCAAATCCCTAGTCACAGTCTTGACAGGTAGGTAGGCTCATGCGCAGGAGTACCTAAAGTCCTAACTCACCCTATAAGACCCTGGCGATAGTGACAGGACTGAGACTACCCTCAGGCCTACAACAAAGGGCAGGGGAAAAACAACACAGAGATGCACGGTGGCTCAGTGGTTAGCACTGGGGGTCCTAGGTTCAAATCCAACCAAGGGCGACATATGCATGGAGTTTGTATGTTCTCCCCATGTTTGCGTGGGTTTCCTCCGGGTACTCCGGTTTCCTCCCACACTCCAAAGACATACTGATAGGGAACATAGATTGTGAGCCCCATTGGGGACAGTTGGATGCTAATGTCTGTAAAGCGCTGCGGAATATAGTAGCGCTATATAAGTGCAATAAATTAATAATAATAAATAAACCAAAACAAAATGTAAAATGGAAAGGAAACACTTAACTTTCTAGTAGCTAAAGCAGCAACAAGAACTCAGCCGAGAACCAAACACCAGCAGACCACAGATACCACTGAAGCTATAAACCACACAGCATTGTGGAGAAGCAACTATAAATAAGGAAAGTTAAATGACCACAATAGCAACACCTGGAGGATAGAGGTGTGGCCAGTATCAGAAACAACAAAGACACCTATTAATCCACAAGGAAGCCTGTCAGATCAAAGCACTTGTTGCCAGTCTCACAGATGCTCTGTCATCCACTGTCGCGGGGGAAGGCCTTGCGATTCACTAGGCGGTCGTTTCGCAGGAAACTTTGCACATTTGTGATTCGCCGAACATGTGAACATATGGCGATGTTCGCATGTGCCATATTCTTTTGCATTGCGCCAAACTTTGACCCATGACAGATCCATCAGGTAAGACAGGACAGCCAATTGAGACGTGTCAGCACATGAACACTTCCCCACCCTATACCAGAACCCGATTTGGCCACCATTTTACATTCAGAGTTTTGCCAGTGTAGGGAGAGGTTGCTTTGTGGAGCAGGGACAGACTGTTAGGGACAAAAAATGCTAGCTAATAGGGCCAATAAAGTCCTTTTAAGGACTGGTATAGGTGTACTATTGATAGGTGTGATATACTGAGGGTTGTGATATACTTATAATATACTTTCTAACATAGAAAGTATTTTATAGTGCATTTGTATTGTGCAGCAGTTGTGTGCGGTTCTGCTGCAGTAGCACAGCTATATAGAGGGACAAAAGCTATTGGAAAAACTAATTGCAACTGGTGTGATATACCTGTTGCCCCAAAAACTACAGATTGAGGGGTGTGATATACCTATAATATACTTTCTAACATAGAAAGTATATAAATCATTTGTATTGTGCAGCAGTTGTGTGACGTTCTGCTGCGATACTGCAGATACAGTATGTAACAAACCCCGTTAGTAGTAGCGTCTGGTTCATCTGGTTTACCCGAACTGAGAAGCACGCAGTGAGTATAGCCCTCCGTTCGGTGCTGGTTTGGTAGTTTCCCAAGGTGTAACCGCCAGCAATCTCAGCAGTATCACTCCCACACACATCACAGGTACCCAAACAACAGCCGAAACGTGATGAAGGGTGTAAAAAGACTCTCTTTTTATTGACCCGAACTTGTATTTATACTGTACCTCCTGAAAAGGGGGGGGCCTTCCCCGGGGGAGGCAAGAAACAACCAATAGTACATGCGTTACAGTTTGATTTCTCCCTTTCTTTGCCTGGAGACAATTAGTCCAGACACTGTATAAATTAACTATCTCCAGACAATAAACCCATGAAAAATAGACAAATTACATGGTATAATTACAGGCCACACAATACGCATATCTTCACACAGTATATAGAGGGACAAGCGCTATTGGAACAACTATTTGCAACGGGAGTGACATACCCGTTGCCCCCAAAAAAACTGATTGAGGGGTGCAATATACCTGCTTCCACAAAATACTGATTAAGGGGTTTGATATACCTGCTTCCACAAAATACAGATTATAGGGTGCGATATATCTGCTTCCACCAAATATTGATTAAGGCCTGCAATATACCTGCTTCCAAAAATACTGATTGATGGGTGCGATAAACCTGCTTCCACAAAATATTGATTAAGGGGTTCTATATACCTGCTTCCACAAAATAGTTATTACTAAACGAGATAGACGAGGCGGCAAATCATAATGAGGTGGTTATTATGGGGGACTTCAACTACCCAGATATAGACTGGGAAACTGAAACTTGTATATCTCATAAAGGAAACAGGTTCTTGGCAATAACCAAAGACAATTACCTCTCCCAACTGGTTCAGGACCCGACTAGAGGGACGGCCATACTGGACTTAGTATTAACCAATAGGCCGGACAGAACAACAGACGTGCAGGTTGGGGGACACCTGGGAAATAGTGACCACAAAGTAATAACCTTCCAATTATCATTCAAAAGAGCGTTTCTACAGGGAGGAACAAAAATACCAAACTTCAAAAAAGCTAAATTTAGCCAACTAAGAGAGGCCATAGGCCAAACTAACTGGGACAAAGTCCTCAAAAATAAAAATACAGCCACAAAATGGGATCTCTTTAAAAACATCCTAAAATCTCATTGTGAGAGGTACATACCGTATGGTAATAAAAGGTTAAGGAATAAAAAGAAACCAATGTGGATAAATAGAACTGTAACGAAAGCAATAAATGACAAAAAGAAAGCATATCATTCACTGAAACTGGAGGGGAGCACGGAAGCACTGAAAAACTATAAGGAAAAAAATAGAACATGTAAAAAACAAATAAAAGCGGCCAAACTAGAGACCGAGAGATTAATTGCCAAAGAGAGTAAAACTAACCCTAAAATGTTCTTCAATTATATAAATGTTAAAAAGTATAAATCTGAAGGTGTCGGCCCTTTAAAGAGTAATGAGGGGGAAGTCGCAGAGAGCGATGAGGAGAAAGCAAAGCTGTTAAATATTTTTTTCTCCAATGTATTCACTGAGGAAAATAAATTGTCAGATGACATGCAGAATGCAAAAATAAATTCCCCATTAAAAGTGTCCTGTCTGACCCAGGAAGAAGTACATCAGCGACTTAAAACAATTAAAATAGACAAATCGCCAGGACCGGATGACATACACCCCCGTATCCTAAAGGAATTAAGTAATGTCATAGCCAGACCCTTATTTCTGATATTTGCAGACTCTATACTGACAGGGAATGTCCCACAGGATTGGCGCATGGCATATGTGGTGCCAATATTCAAAAAGGGGCCAAAAACAGACCCTGGAAACTATAGGCCGGTAAGTTTAACATCTGTTGTGGGTAAACTGTTTGAAGGTTTTCTGAGAGATGCTATATTAGAGCATCTCAACAGAAATAAGCAAATAACGCCATATCAGCATGGCTTCGTGAGGGATCGGTCATGTCAGACTAATTTAATCAGTTTCTATGAGGAGGTAAGTTCTAGACTTGACAGCGGCGAATCAATGGATGTCGTATATCTGGACTTCTCCAAAGCATTTGACACTGTACCACATAAAAGGTTAGTATATAAAATGAGAATGCTCGGACTGGGAGAAAACATCTGTATGTGGGTAAGTAACTGGCTCAGTGATAGAAAACAGAGGGTGGTTATTAACGGTACACACTCAGATTGGGTCACTGTCACTAGTGGGGTACCTCAGGGGTCAGTATTGGGCCCTATTCTCTTCAATATATTTATTAATGATCTTGTAGAAGGCTTGCATAGTAAAGTATCAATTTTCGCAGATGACACTAAACTGTGTAAAGTAATTTACACTGATGAGGACAGTATACTACTACAGAGGGATCTGGATAGACTGGAGGCTTGGGCAGATAAGTGGCAGATGGGGTTTAACACTGATAAATGTAAAGTTATGCACATGGGAAGGAAAAATGCAAGTCAACCGTACATACTAAATGGTAAAACACTCGGTAACACTGACATGGAAAAGGATCTAGGAATTTTAATAAACAGCAAACTAAGCTGCAAAAACCAGTGTCAGGCAGCTGCTGCCAAGGCCAACAAGATAATGGGTTGCATCAGAAGGGGCATAGATTCCCGTGATAAGAACATAGTCCTACCACTTTACAAATCGCTAGTCAGACCACACATGGAGTACTGTGTACAGTTCTGGGCTCCTGTAAACAAGGCAGACATAGCAGAGCTGGAGAAGGTCCAGAGGAGGGCAACTAAAGTAATAACTGGAATGGGGCAACTACAGTACCCTGAAAGATTATCAAAATTAGAGTTATTCACTTTAGAAAAAAGACGACTGAGGGGAGATCTAATTAATATGTATAAATATATCAAGGGTCAGCACAGAGATCTATCCCATCAGCTATTTATCCCCAGGACTGTGACTGTGACGAGGGGACATCCTCTGCGCCTGGAGGAAAGAAGGTTTGTACACAAACATAGAAAAGGATTCTTTACGGTAAGAGCAGTGAGACTATGGAACTCTCTGCCTGAGGAGGTGGTGATGGTGAGTACAATAAAGGAATTCAAGAGGGGCCTGGACGTATTTCTGGAGCTTAATAATATTACAGGCTATAGCCACTAGAGAGGGGTCTTCCTCTGGATCAACTTGCGGGATAACAGGCCGAACTGGATGGACAAATGTCTTTTTTCGGCCTTATGTACTATGTTACTTATATGTACTATGAGGTTGCGATATACCTGCTTCCACAAAATATTGATTAAGGGGTTCTATATACCTGTTTCCACAAAATACTGATTGAGGGGTGTGATATACCTGCTTCCACAAAATACTGATTGAGGGGTGCGATATACCTGCTTCCACAAAGTACTGATTAAGGAATTGATATACTCACGTCCACAAAATACAGATTGAGGTATGCGATATACCTGCTTCCACCAAATATTGATTAAAGGTTCCTATATACCTGCTTCCACAAAATACTGATTGAGGGGTTTAATATACCATGTCCACCAAATACTGATTGAGGCCTGTGATACACCTGCTTCCACAAAATTCAGACTGAGGGGTGCGATATACCTGCTTCCACAAAATACTGATTAAGGGGGTTTATATACCTGCTTTCCACAAAATACTGATTGAGGGGTGCAATATACCTGCTTCCACTAAATATTGATTAAGGGGTTGCATATATGCCTGCTTCCACAAAATACTGATTGAGGGGTGCGATATACCTGCTTCCACCAAATACTGATTAAGGGGTGCGATATACCTGCTTTCATCAAATATCGATTGACGCCTGCGATACACCTGCTTCCACAAAATACTGATTAAGGGGATTGATATACCTGCTTCCATTAAATATTGATTAAAGCCTGCGATACACCTGTTTTGACAAAATACCAATTAAGGGGTTTGATATACCTGCTTTGACCAAATACTGCAATATAGCTGCTTCCACAAAATATTGATTAAGGGGTTTGATATACCTGCTTCCACCAGATACTGATTGAGATCTGCGATATACCTGCTTCCACAAAATACTGATTAAGGGGTTTGATATTGTCATGCCCTGCTCTGACTATGTGCGGAGGTCTGCCAGATTAGCAGCACGTGTTTAGTTTTTTGTTTTGGAGTCGTGCTAGATCCGCCTCCCTTCAGGTGCACTGGATGGGGTCGTTGGTTTAAATTACTCACACTCCCAGTGTTCCGTGCGGGTTATAGCTTCTGTCTGGCTTTGGAAGCAAGGAAGGAAGGATTGGCTGTTCCTGCTCAGATAAGATAAGTTGGTTTGTGATTTCTTGCCTTTTGCTGTCTAGGCTGTTTGAGTTACGTCTGCCCCCTCCAGGTTCTGAGGGAGCAGGCTGCCCCTTTTCCCCTTTCACCATCTCAGGGATTCTAGGGTATTTTCAGCCCAGGCACGAGGACACATTATTCCCACCTTAAGGGTCTGAATGTGGGCATAGCAGTATAAGGAGAGCTGTTAGGGATTTGCTAGGAGGTGACCTTATCCCCAGCTTCTCGCCTAGAAACTTGTTTGTTTGTTTATCTGTGTATCTGATATCCTGTCCGCCGTGACAGATATACCTGCTTCCACCAAATACTGATTGAGTCCTGCGATATACCTTCTTCCACAAAATATTGAGTAAGGTGTTTGATATACCTGCTTCCACCAAATAGTAATTGAGGCCTGCGATACACCTTCTTCCACAAAATACTGATTAAGGGGTTTGATATACCTGCTTCCACAAAATACTGATTGAGGCCTGCAATATACCTGCTTCCACAAAATACTGATTAAGGGGTTTGTGCGTAAAAAGTTGATGACGCCGGATAACTCTGTTGCCTAATGTCTTACCGTTGGCTTGACGGAACTGCTAGCCCACCAACTACTGCCATTTAAACTTGTGGACTCAGAGGACTTTAGAAAATTTGTGTCCATTGGCACACCACAATGAAAGGTCCCCGGGAGGAAATATTTCTCCCAGAAGGGCATCCCAGAGCTATATGGCCACATTCATCGGCAAGTGAATATATCTGGCACACAGTGTCGGTGCAGAAATATCTGACCACAGACATGTGGTCTAGCAAACACGGGCAGAGAAGGTACATAATTTTTACTGCCCACTGGGTGTATGAATTTGGTGCTACCACCACGGATTGCATACAGGCCTGTCTTCTCCTCCTCCTACTCCATCCTCCATCTCCTTCTCAGCTGACTCCTCGCTTTCCACTGCTACCGCCTCTTCCGCTGCACCCCCCAAGCTCCCCAGAACCTATTCAACGTTCTAGGTGAGACTTTGCCATGCTGTGCTGCGGCTGTTGTGCCTGGAAGACAAGAGCCACACCGATCCTGCACTGCTTTCAGCTCTGCGGTCACAGGCCCATCAGTGGATAACCCCCACTCAATTTGACAGTTGTTAAAGTGGTGTACGACAATGGTGCCAATTTGCTGAGCGCGCTGAAACAGGGCAAAATGACACACGTCCTGAACTTTGTCATGCAGCGATTCATTGCCAAATACCTCGGACGTCTTGCGGCAGGCCAGGAAAATCTCTGGCCATTTTAGAAGATCTTACATGGCCACGACTCGCCTTGCTGACGTTCAGCGGCGACACTACCTGCCTGTCAGACGTCTGATTTGTGACAACCCGACGCGCTGGAACTCCACCTTGTATATGCTTGATAGGTTGCTCCAGCAGCAACGCGCCGTTAATGACTAGTGATGAGCAGCAGGGGCAATATTCTAATTTACAATATTTTGCGAATATTCAGTAGACTATTAGTCATATTCTAGAATTCAAGATGATTTTCTTGATCGCGAAGATCGGGCATGTAATATGCGCGTATTTGCGTATGCGCAATACTTTCTTGGCCTAGTTTTGCTACCTTTTTCAACCTGCAGTAAGCTTGCAGAGACTGTAAAATATAGTGGGCAGCAATTTTCACGACGGTGAGGAAGAATTGCATTACAGCACTGTATTTGATTACATTTCGCATGCATTGCAGAGCAATGGCTTTATATGCAGATAGAGTGTTCCAAAATATTTGTGATTGCGAAAAGCTGTGCTATTGATGCAAATTTGTATTTGCAATACATACAACCTCACATTTTTCAGGCCTGACTACATTTTACTGATTGGTGCGCTAAGTATTGTTGTGACATCACAGCACTATATCTGTAGCATGTATGTATGGACAGCAGAGAAATATCTCTCAAATTCACATTGCACATCCATTTTCCTGCAACACACTATATACCACACACCAGAGGCTAGGGGGAGGAGACCGAGGACGACATTCTCCTGGGCGATGAGCAAGAGCTGCAACCCTTCAAATTTAGTGCAAATGGGGGCCTTCATGCTCCAGTGTTTAAAGAGGGACCCCCATATATAAAAAGCATAAAGGGCAAGGACCAGTACAGTGTGGCAACGTACTTAGACCCCTGGTAGAAACACAAAATGGCGGACATGTTACCAGCATCACAGAGGGCTATCAGAATGCAGCATTTCCAGGCCTTGCTGAGAGATATGCTGCATTCTGCTGTTGCGGGTGCTGGCAGAGGAATTTCCACCCACAGCGAAACAGGTGAGGGTACCAATCCTACCGCCCTGCAAGAAGAGAGAAGTTTGAAGATGTGTTGGTCACTTCGGATATGAGATCATTCTTGCAGTCAACCAATCGATAGCCGCCCTCCGGATCCAACCTCAGGGAATGCCTAGATCCACAGGTGTCCAACTACATCAGGTTAATGTCCGATGTGGACGCTCTGAGAAGCGAGGAACCCCTGGACTACTGGGTGTGCAGGCTTGACCTGTGGCCAGAGCCTCCACAATTTGCCATGGAACTTTTGGCTTGCCCCTCGTCGAGTGTCCTGTCTGAAAGGACGTTCAGCGCAGTTAAAGGGGATGTTAATTATTGATATTTTAGGCAATCTCAATAATTAATATTCATAAATAGGCGTGAGTCGTCTGTTGATGACTCCGTCTATTTATACCTTAAAGGGGTTATCCCATCATAATGATCACTGTTAAATCTGTTAATGATTTGACAGTAATCATTTTTGTAAATATACTTGATTAACAAATTCCCACCATTTAGGATAAAATTCATCCCCACTTACCTTTTTGTTGTGACTCGGTCTTCCCTGGTTACGCCACCGCTCATCTCCAAAATCCCGATGGCCGCGCTTGAGCAGAAGACTCCTTCTTTTCTCCTGGCTGGGCCACTCGCTGTCCTGAATGCACACGCTGTCGCTCATGCGCGATGGTGACTTCTTCATGGCCAAAATAGTACAGAGCTGCGAAAGCGCACGCCGGCTCTGTACTATACTTGACAGAAATAAGTCACCATGGCGCATGCGCTGCGGCGTGCACAGTCAGTCCAGCGCGCGGCCCAGCCGGGAGAAGACTTCAATCAAGATGAAACCCGCCTCCAGCCAGAATCCAGGAAGTGAAGTATAAGCAGCAAGTAAGTATAAAAAGGCAAAGTGGGATAACCCCTTTAAATAACTACCTCTGTTTCCTTACTCTACACTGAACTAAACTACGTGCAATTACTGCTACAATGAAAGAGTATACATTTTGCGATATTTCGCGAATATTTGATTGAATATTCGTCTTATATTTGTCAAAATCGAATATTTGTCATTATGCTATTTATCGCAAATAATTTGCGATTTAATTAATCACGTATTGCGATTTTGTGTATTTTACGAATATTCGCCATATTGCTATATATTCTTGTTTTAGAATATGATGATTTTGACGAATATTCTAAAAAACAAAGTTATAGCAATATAGCAAATATTCGTAAAATACACATATAGACTGCAATTTCACTAATGTAGTGCTATAATCTTTTTTTTTGTATAATTTTTTTGGTCTCTTTCTGAATCAGAAAGAGACAAAAAAAATTGACAAAAAGAAAAAGATTATAGCACTACATTAGTGAAATTGCTTTTTTGTTTTTTAGAATATTCAGTTTTTTCCCCCCAATTAGTACAGTTATTGCCCTTCGGCATACTCCTCCCCGACAAGCGTCCCGTCACCATGGGAACGCCTGGTGGTTAGAATATACCATCGGATCTGAGCTTTCACAATCTAACTCAGATCCGATGGTATATTCTAACCACCAGGCGTTCCAATGGTGATGGGGACGCTTGACTTTAGAATATACCGCCACGGGCGCTGTGATCTGCGCAATTAACCCCTCAGGTGCGAGTTAATTGCGCGGATCACAGCGCCCTGTGCACCCTCCCCCCCACCTCCCCAGTATTAAAATAATTGGTGGCCACTGCGCCCTACCCCCCCTCCCCAGTATTAAAATAATTTGTGGCCAGTGCGCCCTAACCCCCCCTCACCCAGTATTAAAATCATTGGTTGCAGTGGCCACAGGGTCCCCATCCCCCCCAGCAGTGGCCACAGGGTCCCCCTTCCCCCCCCCCATCATTGGTGGCAGCAGGCAGTTCCGATCAAGTCCCAGCGTAATGGCCGACCTTTGATCGGTTACCATGGCAGCCAGGACGCTACTGAAGTCCTGGCTGCCATGGTTAGTTAATCACTCAGCAGCATTTACTTACCTGCGGGGCTCTCCTCCTTCTGAGAAGTCACAGGTCTATGTGGCGCATTGCTGAAGGCATATGCGGCGCATAGACCTGTGAGTTCTCAGAAGGAGGAGAGCCCCGCAGGTAAGTAAATGCTGCTGAGTGAAACTGACTTCTTCCACCAATGACGGGGGGGAGGAAGGGGGACCCTGTGGCCACTGCCAGGGGGGAGGGGGACTCTGTGGCCACTGCCACCAACGTTTTGGTGTCCGCCTCTAGAGCGGAATGGAGGCGGAACGGAGGCAAACTGATGCATTCTGAACGGATCCTTATCCATTCATAATGCATTAGGGCAAAACTGATCCGTTTTGGACCACTTGTGAGAGCCCTGAAACGGATCTCATAAACGGAAACCAAAACACCAGTGAGAAAGTAGCCTAATATACCTCCAGACACATAATCACTTGTTCTTTTCTGTCAGGTGAATACGTAATTTTTGGGACCTGTACTCCCGTGGCCTAAAATAATGCTTATCTAGGCTCCAGCAGGGCACATTTTTTAGAGTTTCCCTTTAAGACGCACAAAAATGGAAACTGATTAACCCCTTAAGGACACAGGGTGTACCGGTACGCCCTGTTTCCCGAGTCCTTAAGGACACAGGACGTACCGGTACGTCCTAACTTTAAATAGGCATTCCGGCGCCCTAGGGGTTAATCTGAACAGGATGCCGGCATCCTGTCACAACGACGGGTCATGTGACCCCCCCCCCCCGTGTCGGCGATCGCAGCAAACCGCAGGTCAATTCAGACCTGCGGTTTGCTGCGCTTTTTGCAGTTTATGATCCCCGCGGTCCCTGATCAGAAACTTTAGAGTGCCTAACATCAAGATTTTTCACCCCCCCTGCACGATTTGATGCCGGCGGGTGGTGCAAGGGGGGTGTCGCAGGCGGTGGGGGCGTTGCGGGAGGCGGGCGGTGCAGCAGGCGGGATCGCGATCCCCCACCCGCCTCCCCTTGAAAATTTGTTGGCTTCTAGTGGGTTATACCAGGGTGCCAGCACATTGCTGACACCCTGGTATAAACGGCTGACATCTGCGCAGATGTCAGCCGTTTAACCCTTTCCATACCGCGATCCGTACGGACCGCTGTATGGAAAAGGTTAACTGTCATCGGTCAGGGAGCTCCCTCCCTCTCCATCGGGGGCTGCTGTGCCTTTGCAGCCCCCCGATGGAGAGGGAGAGAGCCCCCCGACAGCCCCCCACAGCCCCGTACTCACCCATCCCCGTCTGCGAAGTTGTGGCAGATGGGGGAGGTTCCCATGGCAACAAGACGCCTGCTCAGGCGTCCTGCTGTCCATGGTGCTGAACAGATCTATGCAGACATCAGACCCACTGGATCTTCAAGAACCAAGTGGGTCTGGGTCAAAAAAATGTAAAAAAATGTGAAAAAAGTTAAGATTAAAAAAAACATTTATCACTGAATAAAAATTAAAATAAAATACATTACACATATTAGGTATCGCCGCGTCCGTAACGACCTGATCTATGAAACGGTCATGTTACTTTCCCCGCATGGTGAACGCCATAAAAATAAAAAAAATAAAAACTATGAGAAAATTGAAATTTTGCCCACCTTACTTCCCAAAAAAGGTAATAAAAGTGATCAAAAAAGTCGCATGTACGCCAAAATAGTACCAATAAAACCGTCATCTTATCCTGCAAATTTTTTTTTAATACATTGAGGGGTGTCGTTTCTTAGATGGGGTCACTTTTATGGAGTTTCTACTCTAGGGGTGCATCAGGGGGCTTCAAATGGGACATGGTGTCAAAAAAACAGTCCAGCAAAATCTGGCTTCCAAAAACCAAACGGCGCACCTTTCACTCTACGCCCCGCTGTGTGGCCGTACAGTAGTTTACGGCCACATATGGGGTGTTTCTGTAAACGGCAGAGTCATGGCAATAAAGATACAGTCTTGTTTGGCTGTTAACCCTTGCTTTGTTAGTGGAAAAAATGGGTTAAAATGGAAAATTTGGCAAAAAAATGAAATTCTCAAATTTCATCCCCATTTGCCAATAACTTGTGCAACACCTAAAGGGTTAACGAAGTTTGTAAAATCAGTTTTGAATATCTTGAGGGGTGTAGTTTATAGAATGGGGTCATTTTTGGGTGGTTTCTATTATGTAAGCCTCGCAAAGTGACTTCAGACCTGTAGTGGTCCCTAAAAATTGGGTTTTTGAAAATTTCTGAAAAATTTCAAGATTTGCTTCTAAACTTCTAAGCCTTGTAACATCCCCAAAAAATAAAATATCATTCCCAAAATAATTCAAACATGAAGTAGACATATGGGGAATGTTAAGTCATCACAATTTCTGGGGGTATTACTATGTATTACAGAAGTAGAGAAACTGGAACTTTGAAATTTGCAAATTTTTCCCATTTTTTTGTAAAATAGGTATTTTTTTATGCAAAAAAATTTACTTTTTGGACCCAGAATGGCCTGGATAAGTCAAAGTGTTTTAAAGTTATCACCACTTAAAGTGACACTGGTCAGATTTGCAAAAAATGGCCTGGTCCTTAAGGTGAAATAAGGCTGTGTCCTTAAGGGGTTAAAATACATATTTTTTGTGGGAATTTCTGCCATTGATCCCCATCTAGTATGTCACTGTCCATGTTGTGGGACTATTTGTGCACTTATAGTAAGTATTTGGTGGCTGCAAATATGACCTGAAGGTTTTTCAGGTTCGCCTGCCATTAAAGTGAATGGGACCCGCTGCGAACGCCGTTCACGTAAATTTGATCGCGAATATGTGTTCACAAAAAGTCCCGGCCGATGTTCGTCCATCACTAATCCATATGTAACTATGCTATTAATGCTTTCATAATAATTCCCTGGTGAAGAGACACCATCTTAGTACATATCATCATTACATTGCATATGTAGAAAAATACATAATGACTATACAACACCTTTAACTCTTCCCACCCCAGACAATCTATCCTGAAAGGAAAAGAAACATGCTAAATATATAACATTCTCCAAAGAAGGGAACTAAACACATGCAGCATGATTATTTTAAAGGGTAGGTGCTGCCATCCCCTAGATTCCTTTGTGAACTAAGCAGACTATTACCTTCATAGCAGTCTGTACAGCCGTCTCCACTGAGTAAGGCCTCATGCACATGACCGTAGTTATGGTCCGCATCCGAGCCGCATTTTTTGCGGCTCGGATGCGGACCCATTCACTTCAATGGGGCCGCAAAACATGAGACAGCACTCTGTGTGCTGTCCGCATGTGTTGCTCCGTTCCAAGGCCCCACAAAAAATATAGCATGTCCTCTTCTTGTCCGTTTTGCGGACAAGAATAGGCATGTCTACAATGGGCCGCCTGTTCCGCAAATTTCGGAAGGCACACGGGTGGCTTCCGTTTTCTGTGGATCCACGGTTTGCAGACCGCAAAAAACTGCACGACCGTGTGCATGAGGCCTAAGAAGTATAGCTGGGCAAAGCACATTGTAGTTTAAATGTCCCTGTCACGCTCTGATCTATTTTCTGAACCATCCACCATAAACCAGATTTGGTATATATTTAATAGTTAACTGCAGACAATGCCGATCACTACTATAATGTTTAAAACAACTAAAAGGTGGAGGGTCACTACTTTACACATACACTTACACACGTACTTGCACTAGCAAAACCTTTTAAAGTGCACAGCATAGATATTTCATATTTCCTTTGCTAAACAGAAAATATTCTTGCTGCTAGAGCAATCTTTATAATAGCTTTCTATTGAGTGTGTGTCACTTTTAAACTGATATGTAGTAAACTAAATAAAATAGATTTGTGGTTATGGAAATAAGCTAATTTCACATACCTACAATTTAGAGATGTTGTAAGGCATTTTATTTTCAGAGACTTAGCCTAGGATTACCACTGGTAAAATTACATAAAAAAGATTTGTGACTATGCTAATAGGCTAGCTTTCCTGCTCTCATTTTGGTGTTATATGGGATTTTATTTTCAGAGGCTAACCTGCAATTATAGACTCATACGTTTTATTCCTGTTTCCAGAACATAGAATGTTTTCTCCTTCATAACAGATTTGCCTATTGGGAAATAAGTGTATGAATTCTTCCAAAAGTTTTCAAAGGTATTTTATTAAAACATTTTTCTAACCCTGAATTGATATAGCGATTCTATTCATTTTGGAATGCAATATAGAAAAAAAAAAAGAAAAAGAAAAGAAGAAAGAAAAGATCTAATTCAGTAAATACATTAACAAGATGATGGAATTAAAATTCTTACTTCCATTTGCTATTGGACCAGAACTGGAAAATATTTATTAAAAAATATGAGAGAGGACACAACAGAGCAGTAGTAATGGAATTGATCAAATCATTTAAAGGCTATGTACACCTTTGTGGGTCATTTTGTATCCTAGCATTTGACAAATTTGGGGCAGAATATATTTTTTTAATTTTTTTTGCCATTTATTAAAAACAGTTCAGTTCCAGTGCATCTATGAACTATTGTTCTCTGCCTCACACTTAATCCATCAGCAAGATGCTCTAATGGCTGGACCCATTGTCCTTATCTCTGTACTCCTGACAGCTCATAAACATTTAAGTTAGATTCATACCACACTGATAAGAATTAAGCTAAAAATTAGATATTGCAAAACAACACAAGTATAATAAAAATAATAAGCAAAAATAAACAAAAACAATAACCATAATATATAGAGATGAGCTAATTTCTAAAAAATTCAGTTCAACAGGTTTGCCAATTATTATTATTTTTTATGGTTTCAATACAAATTTATTTGTGGTGAATCAAGTTAAAAATGGCTATTTCCTGACTGCAGAGAGCCTTTATAGTGGTGTAGAACATTGTGCCTTGCAGTAACAGGCATAGGGAGTCTGCTGTGGTAGTGAAACAATACTGTGAGTCAGTATGACATGCAGATGACAGGCGCCGCTCTTAAAATCACTGCACGCTTCACTTATTTGGGCAATTACGGGCCAAAACTGAACAAATAACTCAAGTGTGAGCTCAGTCTTGCAGGTCGATCTTAGCGTCAAGAAGAACCACACTCCTTTAACACTGTTGGAAGCTGATTCCACGTAGATGTCTACAGAACCAGTTCTATAAAACGCTTATACAAGTAGAGCCCCCCCCCCCCCCCGACAGAGTGGAGAGGGTTTCAGCAGTAAGCTTGTGTTGACATCGCTAATTAATTTGCCCTTCCTGTGATCCATCAGAACTATAACCCCCAAAACACTGATCCTGTCTGTGGAGCATCCGCCTTCACTTGGTCAGCAATAGGTCAGTAATCAATCAGTATTGCTAAAGCCCAAAAAAACAGGAGTGTATCCAAAACAGAGATGACATGTGAATGGAATATTTGTATGTCTTCTGTGTTTTGTAACCACTCCTGCTTTTGGCTACTAAATCATAAGCCAATTCTGATGCAAAATAGGGACCATGTAATGCAGGTCTTACAGCTGTTACATAGACAGGATCCGTTGTGCGTCTCATTTTTCCCTCCTTCTGACAGATCAGAAGGGTCAAAAAAATGAGGATGTCAGCCAGGCCGAAAGGCAAACTAGTGGTCCAGTCATAAAGTGGGGAGGGTGGGAATAGCATGAGAAGTCCACTGAGTGGCCTTTTGACATAGTAATGAGGTGGAAGCAGCATGAGGAGACCACAGAGTGGCCCATTGACAGAGTCTGGAGGTAGCAGCAGCATCAGGAGGAGACCACAGAGTGGCACAATGACAGTGTGGAGGTGGCAGCAGCATCAGGAGGAGGCCACAGAGTGGCACAATGACAGTGTGGAGGTGGCAGCAGCATCAGGAGGCCACAGAGTGGCACAATAACAGCTTGTGGAAGACGCAGCAGCAGAAACATCAGGAGGAGGCCACATAGTGGCACATTGACAGTGTGGAGGCAGTGGAAACAGCAGCTTTAAGAGGCCACAGAGTGGCACAATTACAGAGTGTGGAGGTTGCGGCAGCAGCATCAGGAGGAGGCCATATAGTGGCACAATGCGAGTGTGGAGGTGGTGGCAGCAGCAGCTTTAGGAGGCCACAGAGTGGCACATTAACAGAGTGTGGAGGTGGCGGCAGCAGCAGCATCAGGAGAAGGCCACAGGGTGGCACAATGACAGTGTGGAGGTGGCAGCAGCATCAGGACACCACAGAGTGGCACAATGACAGAGTTTGGAGGTGGCAGCAGCAGCAGCATCAGGAGGAGGCCCCAGGGTGGCACAATGACAGTGTGGAGGTGACAGCAGCAGCATTAAGAGACCACAGAGTGGCACAATAACAGAGTGTGGAGGTGGCGGCAGCAGCATCAGGAGGAGACCACATAGTGGCACAATGACAGTGTGGAGATGGCAGCTGTAGCATCAGGAGGCTACAGAGTGGTAGGTGACATAGTGTGAAGGTGGCAGCAGCATCAGGATACCTCATAGTGGCAATGTGACATAGTGTGGAGGTGGCAGCACCATCAGGAGACCACAGAGTGGCAAGGTGACATAGTGTGGAGGTGGCAGCACCATCAAGAGATGACAAGGAGGCAAAGTGACATAGTATGAAGGTGGCAGCAGAATCAGGAGACCTCATAGTGTCAAGATGACATAGTGTGAAGGTGGCAGCACCATCAGGAGACCACATAGTGACCCGGTGACAGAGTGGGGAGGTGGGTGGCAATACTAGTATCAGCTGAAAATGGTGCGTGAAAGAAGGAGCACTTGTCATCAGATGTGCGGCATCAGGCAAGTGGCAACATCAGAATAGTAGCCACATTTTGGGTGGACAGGCGAGTTCTTCTTGGGGTAACTATGGCCCCCGCCACACTAAACACCCACTGTAATGCCACACTACTGGCCAGGCAGGACAGCTTTTCCAGGGCAAACTGTGCCAGTTGCGGCCAAAAATCCAGTTTGGCTACCCAGAAGTCCAGTGGGTCTTCAATGTGGGGTGGCAGGTTGCTGTGCAAGTATGCCACCACCTGCTGGTTCAAGAATTGCTCCAGGTCTAGCTGCTGCTGCTGGTGAGTAGTTTCTTCACTAGGCAGGTGAAGAAAGCTGCCCATCTGCGACTCTAGACTCAAGTTGCTGCTGATGGAGCTGGAACTAATCCTACCCCCCACCCTACCACAGCAGCTAGAAACAGCAGAGAAACATGAGCACAGAGGGCCCCCCGGGGATGGACGATGATGCAGATAGGCAGCAGCCAACTGACTACATAGGATGTCTCTATAGTAGTTCAGTTTGTCCTCCCTCTCAGCGGATGTAAAAAAGGCCCCAATTTTGGACCAGTAGCGAGGGTCCATCAAGGTGGAGAGCCAGAAGTCATCCAGACAATTCAGCTGCCACTACGCAAGCAAGTTAGCTGCATCGGGCCATTTGTGCAAGTGACTCGGAGGGACTCCCTGCCTCAATCTCCACTGCATACTGCCACGGTGTGTCTGGGTCCTCTGCCTTGTCTTCCTCATTGCCCTGTAGCTCCTTCGGCTGCTCCTGCTCCTCCTCTCCTGTCCCCTGTGTAGAAATACCACCCATTTCGCTACATATTGCTTGAGCTCCAATGTCCTCCTCCAGTTCAGCCCCCACAGGGCTCATGTGGCCATAAGATCTAGGCGCCACATCTCCAGTCCCCTGACCAGCCAGATTTACCAGCATCTGTTCCAGAATATGATCCAGTGGAATGACGTTGTTCATCCCGTAGTTCTGGCGACTGAGAAATAACGTGGCCTCCTCAAAAGGCATGAGCTGCCACTGACTAACATAGGAATTACACAGGGGAGTACAACTGTCCGCTTGGATCATCAAGGAATCGTTTTTATGGCCTTTCTCTGTTCATATAGTTGTTCCAACATATTTGCAGGTGGTATTCCAAAGGGTGAAAACGTTGCATATCAGCCTATGTTGGGGGATGCTGTTCTGCCGCTGCAGTTCAAGGAGGGTGTGCTTTGCAGTGTACGAGTGGCTGAAGTGCATGCAAAGTTTCCTGCCCATTTTTAGGATGTCTTGCAGATGGGTGGAACCGCTTGACAACCATATTGAACACGTGTACCATGCAGGGCGCATGGCTCAGCCCTTCTTGACACAGCACCGACATCATGTTCTTCCTGTTGTCGGTCACCATAGTTCCGATTTTGAGTTGTCACGGAGAAAGCCAGAATCCGATTACTTGATGAAGGACACAGAGCAGTTCCTCCCCTGTGTGACTCAGTTTGACCAGACAAACGAGGTGCAGAACAGCATGACACCGCCATGCCCTGCACATGTGTTATGCTGGAGGAGCACTGTAAATTGTCCCTGCAGTGGAGGCTGAGGACAAGGTGGAGGATGAGGAGGCAGAGACGGACATTGTGAGAATGTGGAGACAAAAGCGGCGTCACCTGGCCAAGTTGCTGGTGTGGCTGTGCAGGAACCACATTCACCCAGTGGGCCATAAAAGGACATATATTGTCCTTGATCGTAGTTACAGATCCACATCTTGGCGCTGCCATGCACTTTGGCAGACACCGAAAGGCTCATGGACTGGCCCTCCTTCTGTTCTGAAAGGTGCAGAGTCCACCACTTGGAAAGGGAGGGACTGCAGCACCAGCAACTTGGCCAGGAACGCATTCAGCTTGTGCGCCGTTGGATAAGTGCATGCATATTGTTGTCTCTTGGCAATCTCTTCAGTGATTGATTGCTGACGGAATGGCTGATGAGGAGTAGGAGGAGGAGCAGGAGCATCAGGACCAGCAGATGAAGGTAAGGACAGACAGCTCCCTTCGGCTGAGGTGGTGGAGCCTTAACTACCTGAAATCGGGTGCGTGCCACTGGGTGAACCACCACATCAGAGCCACGGTTCTGGCAGGCAACTTTATGGTGAAACTACATATGTTGACACAGGGCAGTGGTGCCAACCATGGTACCCTGGCTACGCTTCACCTTCTGCCCACAGATTCTACAGATGGCCATGTTCACCTCCTCCAGCCACTTATCAAAAAACTGCCACAAAACCGAGTAGGTCATTTTACCCCCAACACTCTGCACTGACTGACTGCTACCGCTACTGCCGCCAAAATATTTCTACTCGTGTGAAATACCAGTTGCCCCCTGAAAAAACATGATTGAAGCAGAGGTGTGATATACAAATAATATACTTTCAATATAGTGCATTTGGGTAGTGCAGCATTTGTTTGCGGTTTAGCTGCGTTACCTCAGCTACACAGAGTGACAAACACCATTAGAACAAACAATTTCTACTGGTGGGAGATATCAGTTGCCCCCCAAAAAAATTTATTGAAGCAGAACTGTAGCTCCCCACAGCTGGCAGCACTCAGCTATCCCCAATTATACCAATTATATACTTTTTATATAGTGCATTTGGGTAGTGCAGCATTTGTTTGCCGTTTAGCTGCGTTACCTCAGCTACAGATAGTGACAAACGCTATTGGAACAAATAATTTCAACTGGTGTGATATTCCAGTTGCCCCCCAAATAAAGTTAAAAAAAAAGTGGGCTACAGTAAAGTTGTTAATCAGTGACCGCATAATGTACCTCGAGCCACATAATCAGAATGTATTTTATGCCTGGTAAATGCCTAATTTTTAAAGGGCTTCTGTCATCCCCAAACCTTTTCATTTTTGGGCATATTAAAATCCTTATTGGATGACTATTCCCTATATAGGGCTGTTTTGACATATATATATCCTCAGCACTCCCTCAGTGCGCCTGCGCCGATGACGTCTTCTCTTTCGGGTTTAGAGGTGATGTCATTGGCACAGGCGCACTGAGGAAGCGAGCGTCCTTCTCTCAGAGCGCCTGCGTTTTAAATGCTGACAGGGCCAGACGGAGGAGGAGAGCGCTCCCTGGCCCTGTCAATCAACTGGAGGAGGGGGCGTTTTTTTAAAAGGAGGATGCGGCGGCTACCAGCAAGTAGACGCCCTATTTGCTGGTAGTGAAGTCATTTGCATATTTTAAAAGCTTGATTTTTAATAAAACGAAGCCACAGAACAAGGTAAGAGCCCTATATAGGGAATAGTCGTCCAAAAAGGATTTTAATATGCCCAAAAATGAAAAATGAATTTTGGGGGTTGACAGAAGCCCTTTAAGGTCCGTATTCCTGTGGCCTAAAATAAAAAATTTCTAGGCTCCAACAGGGCACTTTTCAGAGAATTTCCCTTTTAAGACGCATAAAAAATGTCCACTGATTAAGAAACATATTTTTTGTTGAAATGTTTGTCATTGATTCCCCTCTGGTATGTCACTGTCCATGTTATGGGACTATTTGTACACTTCTACTAAGTATTTGTTGGCTGAAAATATGAGCTGAAGGTTTTTCAGATTCGCCTGCCTATAAAGTGAATGAGACCTGCTGCGAACTTGCGGTTCGCGAACATTTGATCGTGTTCGCGAACCGTCCCGTCCGATGTTCGTCCATCACTATTGCACACTACAGGAAAAAGCGCTGGTCTATTTGGTGGCCGGGAGTGCACCTAGGCTAGTGCTTTTTCCTATAGTGTGCAAGCTCGACCACCACTGATGAATTGCAGGGTGGTCATAATCATGGAAATGAGCAGTGTATAATGTGATGGAAAAATCAATGCAGCCAGCAAAGGAAGCAAAATTGATAAGTTTGGAAATAATGTATTCACTCAAGTTAGCCAAGAAATTTGATTTGTTACAAATTAATTAGTCATATATCTCTATTAATCAGGTATACCCAGGCCACTCTTCCTTAGGGAAGGCCACAGGGAGTGGGCGTACTGCGGGCGGGTTGTGGCCACTTTGCGGTGAAGAACCATGTGGTCAAATAGCCCCCAGGTGCCTTTCATTTATTAATGAAGACCGCACTGTATAGTCCTTCTTTATTGTTAATGGTCACGCAACACTTTCAAACAGGGGCTATTGCTGGTATGGGGAATTGGCTGGTTAGGTGGGGGGCACAGTATGCATATTATTGCTGTTTGTGCCTGCAATCTTCAGCAAAAGTGAGTACAACCCTCACTTTTTTAAATATATTTTATTATATCTTTTCAAGGGACAACACTGAAGATATGACACTTTGATACAATGTAAAGTAGTTAGTGTACAGCTTATATAGCAGTGTAAATTTGGTGTGCCCTCAAAATAATTCAACACAGAGCCATTAATGTCTAAACCGCTGGCAACAAAATTCAGTACACACCTAAATAAAAATGACCAAATTGTGCCTAAAGTGTCAATATTTTGTGTAGCCGACATTATTTTCCAGCACTGCCTTAGCTCTCTTAAGCATGGTGTTCACTAGAGCTTTACAGGTTGCCACTTTCCGTTTGAGGATGCCCCACAGATGCTCAATAGTGTTGGCCAGTCCAGTACCTTGACCTTCTTTAGCAAGGCAGTGGTCGTCTTGGAGGTGTGTTTTTTTTTTTTTTTATCATCTTGGAATATTGCCCTGCGCCCCAGTTTCTGAAAGGAGGGGATCATGTTCTGCTTCAGTATGTCACAGTACATGTTGGCATTCATGGTTCCCTCAATGAACTGTAGCTCCCCACAGCTGGCAGTACTCAGCTATCCCCAAACCATGACATTCCCACCACCATGCTTGACTGTAGTCAAGACACAGTTGTCTTTGTACTCCTCACCTGAATGCTACCGCACACGCTTGACACCATCTGAACTAAAATAAGTTTATCTTTGGCATGTCCTGTGTCATCAGACCACATGACATGGTTGCACATGTCCTTAGTCTGCCTGTCTTCAGCAACTGTTTGCAGGTTTTCATGTGCATTATCTTTAGAAGAGGTGTCCTTCTGGAATGTCAGCCATGCAGACCAGTTTGATGCAGTGTGCGGTGTGTATGGTCTAAGCATTGACAGTTAAAAGAAAGACACAATTATACTGCCCTCTGTGTGAATCTACAGTATATAATAGTGGTTTCCTATATATATAAGATATAAATAGCTTCAAACTGAAATAGTGGCGATGGTATGAATACTAATACCCTCACTATACAGTATATCAGTAACGGCCTTCAGTTCTATAATACCCCACAGATATAGTAGTTGTATAAAATAAAACTAAGTGCTGACTGAATTTTTTATATCACAAAGAGTACCTTTTGTTTCACACTATTTTAGATATTTAATAATAAAGGTACATTTGTATACGATAATATGCCTAAAATAGAATCATGATAGCCTATGGCTATTGAACATTGATATATTAAAAGAATATTCTGGGCCATAAAGTTTTTTTTTTAATTATTAAGAAGAGTTGTAGTTTTACCACAGCTGGAGTGCCGGAGTTTAGCTATCATACGCCTAGGCCATCATTATGTAGGACAACAATTCTCTTTATCAGATCCTCAGAGAGTTCTTTGCCATGAGGTGCTATGTTAATCTTCCAGTGACCAGTATGAGAGAGTGTGAGAACGATAACACCAAATTTAACACACCTGCTCCCCATTCACACTTGAGACCATGTAACAGTAACGAGTCACATGACACCGGGGAGGTAAAATGACTGATTGGCAACATTTTGGCCATTTTCACTTAGGGGTGTACTCACTTTTGTTGCCAAACATATATGGATCCGAGGTCCAAGATGAAAAAAACCCTAAATAAATGCAATCCCCAGACCATACTTCCTGAATATATACAGACACCATACCTCCTAAATAAATACAGAACCCCAGAATACTTACCTCAGATCAGACTCCATACTACGAACCACGCAATATATTTATAGTTCACAATTGATTCACACCTCAGATCACATCCTGAAATAAATAGACCCCCAAAATAACTCCTTGGACCCTCTAAGCTATATCATATTTCAGACCCTAAAAATATAGACATAAATCCAGACCCCAGAATAAATATATACTTCAGAACAGACCCCGTGATAAATACATACCAATAGACAAAATCAGTAACAGCACTCCTGGCTGTGCATGGATCCTGGGGTATATAATGCATCTGTCTTTTTTTGGGAAGGTGCTCCAAAGGTACAGTCCAATTCCAAATAAGCAAGAAAGCTGTGGCACTCTCCCAGAAATGTCCTTAATTGTATATAAAGCATGTAAAATCAGCAGGGATGTAAGTCCATTGAGCAGCTTTCTTGCTTATTCAGAATAAATACATCTCTCAGACCAGACCTTGACTTTGAATAAATATTGACCCCAGAATAAATACAAACCCATATCTGACCCAATAGACCTTCAGAATAACTACAGGACCAGAAAAAACAGACCCCTTGACCAAAGCCTCTAAATAATTACAGACGGGACCAGGACTGGTGCAAGGATTTTTGCCACCGTAGGCAAAAGCTAATTTTGCCACCCCCCTAGACTCTGTCTATTGACCACGCCCTTTAACCCACCCTTTTTTTGTCGCCCACCTATTTATACAGACTGTACCCTTCATTGTGGTAAGGCCACGTTTTCTCCCTTCAGCTACATACCATATCATCCACAAATCCCCACAGAACAACTCACATTCTCCTTCTCTGTGGAGCTTTATACAGCAGCTACACAAATTGACATCAGGACCTTTACAGGCCATTTGACCAGAGGTCCTTCAATAGTGACATCACATCACTGTTTTATCACAGTTTTTAGCATGGCTTGGAGCAAAAATGTAACAACCATGTCACAGACATTACATTCTGTATTTTATAAAGAAAATTGCCTCCCCTCCCATCTTTGCTGCCAGATGGAACCCTAGTCAAACACATACACAATAGCCTGTTATATCAGTAAACTCATCAATGTTGATTTTTATTTGTTCACATATTTCTAAGATGATAAGTAGTTTGCAACAGCATTGTTTATAGTTATCAGTTTCATCGAGTTACTTCAGTAATAAATAAAAAAATCTTATCTCATGAGTGTCCCACACCAGTAGTCCAGTCCACCAGGAGGCCTGTATACTAGAAATACATTAAGTGCTGGTATTGTACAGTATGGTATCCAGCAATAATTCAATAATATATATTCTAATCGTTAATTTTTATCACGAATATTGGTACTTCGAGAATTTGTGAATATCTAGAATATAGAGCTATATCTTCGTAACCGTGAATATTCTAGATTTTGTTTAATCAGTACCCATGATCCCTCACTGCTTCTTGCTTGTGGGAATATAACAAAATACAAACCGGATTCCAAAAAAGTTGGGACACTAAACAAATTGTGAATAAAAACTGAATGCAATGATGTGGAGATGGCAAATGTCAATATTTTATTTGTAATAGAACGTAGATGACATATCAAACGTTTAATCCGAGTAAATGTATAATTTTAAAGGAAAAATACGTTGATTCAAATTTTCACGGTGTCAACAAATCCCCAAAAAGTTGGGACAAGTAGCAATAAGAGGCTGGAAAAAGTAAATTTGAGCATAACGAAGAGCTGGAAGACCAATTAACACTAATTAGGTCAATTGGCAACATGATTGGGTATAAAAAGAGCTTCTCAGAGTGGCAGTGTCTCTCAGAAGCCAAGATGGGTAGAGGATCACCAATTCCCACAATGTTGCGCAGAAACATATGGAGCAATATCAGAAAGGTGTTACCCAGCGAAAAATTGCAAAGACTTTGCATCTATCATCATCAACTGTGCATAACATCATCCGAAGAGTCAGAGAATCTGGAACAATCTCTGTGCGTAAGGGTCAAGGCCGTAAAACCATACTGGATGCCCGTGATCTCCGGGCCCTTAAACAACACTGCACCACAAACAGGAATGCTACTGTAAAGGAAATCACAGAATGGGCTCAGGAATACTTCCAGAAACCATTGTCAGTGAACACAATCCACCGTGCCATCCGCCGTTGCCAGCTGAAACTCTACAGTGCAAAGAAGAAGCCATTTCTAAGCAAGATCCACAAGCTCAGGCATTTTCACTGGGCCAGGGATCATTTAAAATGGAGTGTGGCAAAATGGAAGACTGTTCTGTGGTCAGACGAGTCACGATTCGAAGTTCTTTTTGGAAATCTGGGACACCATGTCATCCGGACCAAAGAGGACAAGGATAACCCAAGTTGTTATCAACGCTCAGTTCAGAAGCCTGCATCTCTGAAGGTATGGGGTTGCATGAGTGCGTGTGGCATGGGCAGCTTGCATGTCTGGAAAGGCACCATCAATGCAGAAAAATATATTCAGGTTCTAGAACAACATATGCTCCCATCTTCCCTGAAATTCCTCTTTCAGGGAAGACCCTGCATTTTTCAACAAGATAATGCCAGACCACATCAATCACAACATCATGGCTGCGTAGGAGAAGGATCCGGGTACTGAAATGGCCAGTCTGCAGTCCAGATCTTTCACCTATAGAGAACATTTGGCGCATCATAAAGAGGAAGGTGCAACAAAGAAGGCCCAAGACGATTGAACAGTTAGAAGCCTGTATTAGACAAGAATGGGAGAGCGATCCGATTTCTAAACTTGAGAAACTGGTCTCCTCGGTCCCCAGACGTCTGTTGAGTGTTGTAAGAAGAAGGGGAGATGCCACACAGCGGTGAAAATGGCCTTGTCCCAACTTTTTGGGGATTTGTTGACACCATGAAATTCTGATTCAACATATTTTTCCCTTAAAATTGTACATTTTCTCAGTTTAAACTTTTGTTCCGTGATTTATGTTCTATTCTGAATAAAATATTAGAAGTTGCCACCTCCACATCATTGCATTCAGTTTTTATTCACGATTTGTATAGTGTCCCAACTTTTTGGGAATCCGGTTTGTAATAGCAAAGACAGGTGCACTCTGCGATCTTACTAAACCCTCAAACTGATTCTAAAATTGAGAGATTAGCCAACATGTCCTACGGTGTAGGACATGTCTGAGCCCGAGCACCGTGCCAAGGTTTCTCAAGTAGCTCGGGGACCTAACACTCACCTACCTGTGCCATATGGGCAATACCAGGAGCCAGTGGGAAAATTACAGGAGCATGAGGCCGACTCACAAACAGCTCACCAGTTACCTCCAGCATGTAACCATGCTTGCAATGGGAGGAGGGAGGCGTCTGCGAGTCCCACCCAAGACTGGCTGATATGGCCCAGGCCGTGCAGGTGCACCTAAATGTAGCCTGTAGATGGAAAGCAGGCATATTTAAATTGGAGTTTATACACCTCCAGGCATCTCTATAAATACAAACTAAAAAGAATGGCATGGTATTAAACAAGCAGGAAGTGCTCAAGCCCAAATGCAGTTGTGCATATATATTGGGAAGCAAATCCTGCACTTGTGGCCCGTTGCTAATGACGATCTCCAGCTCCTGTAATTTGCCCACTGGCTCCTGGTATTGCCCATATGGCACAGGTAGGTGAGTGTTAGGACCCGAGCTACTTGAGAAACCTTTTTAAATCTCTCAATTTTAAAATCAGTTTGAGGGTTTAGTAAGACCGCAGAGTGCACCTGTCTTTGCTATTATTTTCTTATATTGCTATATTGATTATCACATCCACATAATTGCTTTCTTGTGTAGGATGTCTACTGTGGTACTTGTGGTTCGCTGCGGGCATCCTCCACTGTATGCATTTTTGCTGGGGATCGTCATTAGCAACGGGCCACAAGTGCAGGATTTGCTCCCCTATATGTATGCACAACTGCATGTGGGTTTGAGCACTTCCTGCTTGTTTAATACCACGCCATTCTTTTCAGTTTGTATTTCTTGCTTGGGGGCCAATGAGAAGGCTGCAATATCTTTGACTTTAGGAGTAGTGTTGATCGCAAATTGTCGTATAGCAATTTATTTATTTTTATCACAAATGTTCCGATTGCCAATTTTTGCAATTAAGAAAATAATGACTGGAGATCACGAACTCTCGAATATATGACGAATATTCGCCCAAATATTCATGAAATATCGCGAATTCGAATATTGCCCCGCCGCTCATCACTGATGCAGAGATGTTTGTTAGCCATTTGTTGCACTGGTTGTCATCTGTGTAATCTGACAGCATACTAAATTCTTGTTCTCAACTACAGGATTTGTTTAGCTCCAGGCATCTGTGTTTGGATTACAAGAATGCCTATTGGTTCACTGCCAGGGGGCACCAAAAGGTCGTGCTTTTCTTTTAAAGACTTTTTTATATTTAAGAGATGGGCTCATTAATCAGTGTTAAACGGAAGGGAACTAGCCAGAGGGTTTAAACTCATGTCTTTGTAAGGGCATCAAAACAATGAAAAGCTAGAGGTTGGTGTGAAAGGTTGAGTAGATTTTTGTACCCATTACATAACCTATATTCATCTTACAAATAACATTCAATAGAATGAAAAAAACATAATGTATGTATTTTATATTAATCCAGGCCTGGATTATGACCCTCTAATTGTTCATCAGTAATGCATTTCTGACCATGCATATTTTTCTAGAGTCACAGCCATATTTGATTAAAGAAACATTCCAGACAAACTTGTAAACTGTGTTATGCCTAGCACAGAACCTGATGTGTAAGAGCAAGGTCTAGTGCAGTTACGGCTAACCTCCGGCACTCCAGCTGTGGTGAAACTACGACTCCCAGCATGCTCCATTCATTTCTATGGAGTTCTGAGAACAGCCAAGCAAGTGGGCATCTTGGGAGTTGTAGTTTTACCACAGCTGGAGTGCCAAAGGTTAGCCATCACAGATCTAGTGGGTCCTGAGCCAGGACTTTCTAACTATGACATCTATATATCTAAATAGGGCATATGGACATGGGTTGTACTAGTAAGACAATACTCTATAAAGCAGCACCAAATCCAGAAAAAGCTAAAGAAAAAATCATAGCGCTTCCTCCCTTAATCTCCCCCTTTTCTTATGATTCTATTTTGTCTCATATTACAATTAAAACAAAAAAATACGTAAGTACATCTCATTGTGTCCCAAAAGTTCAACCATGTCTTTCCTCCACATTTTCATATGACTGGCTGTAAGGCAAGTGTCAATAGCAGGTGTTTCCCTCCTTTTCTCTGTCCGCAATAGGAAAAAAGTTGTTTATTACAAACAAAATGAACAGCTAAATCGTTCATGAGCAAAAAATGGAACCAAAGAGCAGGAAATTAACCTCTATGTTCTTTGGAGGGTTTCTACAAGCCTGTTTGTTTTAGGAACATACAGAATACCCTGCAGAAAATCCACAGTATGGACAAGTTTATCTCTTATTTACAATGATCTTTCAGTCATACTTTTAGGGTTCATGTAAGACCTCTTGCACACGAACATGTGCTGCCCGTGCTGCGGACCGCAAATTGCGGTTCGCAATGCACCGGCACTGACCGTGGGCCAGCCGCATGCTGGATTGCTATCCTATTCACTTGAATGGGTTCCACGATCCCTCCATTCAGCAAAAAGATAGGACAAATTCTTTATTTTTGCGGAATGGGAGCACAGAACGGAACCCCACAAAAGCACTCTGTAGTGCTTCCATTCCGTGGTTCCGTTCCGCACCGCATCTCCGGATTTGCGGACCCATTCAAGTGAACATCTGTGTTGCGAAATGCACACAGCCGGTGTCCCTTGTATTGCGGACCTGCCGCATGCGTGCCGCAATACGGCCACGTGGGACACATGGTTGTGTGCAAGAGGCCTTAAGGGGTTCCCAGAATTTAAACTAAATCCCCCCCGATCATGAGAATAAATGTCCCGTTTGTCTTGTTTGATTGAAGAGTGGCCAAGCATCTCTGGAACTGGTAAAGAGCTGTACTAAGCTTTCTCCGTCAGTCCCATAGACTTTGTATGGAGCATGCCAAGTTCAGCAACTGCACTCAAACAGGGGACACAGGACCCCAGTTACTACAATCAGTGATGTTGAGACCCCATCAATCTGAAACTTAGGGGGAGATTTATCAAACTTTTGTAAAGTAGAACTGGCTTAGTTGCCCAGAGCAACCAATACGATTCAACCTTTCATTTTTAAGAGCTCCTTTGGAAAATGGAAGGTGGAATCTGATTGGTTGCTATGGGGAACTAAGCCAGTTCTACTTTACACCAGTTTGATAAATCTCCCCCTAAGTTTCAGATTGATGGGGTCTCAACATCACTGATTGTAGTAACTGGGGTCCTGTGTCCCCTGTTTGAGTGCAGTTGCTGAACTTGGCATGCTCCATACAAAGTCTATGGGACTGACGGAGAAAGCTTAGTACAGCTCTTTACCAGTTCCAAATCTCCCCCATATTCCCTAAAATTTGTGGATAATTTTGATTCTGGGGGAGGGGGGAAGGCTTTACCTGCCATCCTCTTATCACTGTGCATGGTATGCCTGTGTTGGTACAGATCATGGATGGATGACTGGTTCCTGCACCTTTTATATATTCCTGTTCTCTTGAAAAAACAAGCACTTTGTTCCTCTTGTGTCAATCTGCTCATTGCCTTTAGATTGTCAGCTCTGGTGAAGACCCTGTGGATCCTTTTTGTCCCACTGCCAATAGTAAATGTTCATTTTTTTGTATAGTTTTCTAGCAAACAGAAGTGATGTTTGTATCAGGGATGAAGCTCAGCATTGTAATTATTAGCTAGCTAAAATTTATTGTAAAAGAGTGAAATGGTAACTGTGCGACCACAGGAAATTGAATGAAAAAGACTTCATCTGATCAAAATAAATAAAAAAGTAAAATGCATCTTTCATTACACTGATTAAGACACAAAGTTTAATTAACTGGAGCATGAAAACATTGCCAATAGCATTAACACAATGCTGTGAAGATACTGTATTGTCCTCTTAATCTACTGACAATAATAATCATATTCTGAAAGAAACATCAGTAACACAAACAACATTTAAATAACACAGCGCGTCGCACCTATGTTCAGGACTTTATTTTGTATTTTATAGATATTTTTTATTTGGCCCTATTAAATGCTTATTTGCTTTTTAACTAGTTCAAAACCAAGCCTCCCTTCCTGACCAGACACATTTTCCTTATTTTTTTTTTTTTATACAGTACATGCATCTCTGAAAGCCATACCTTTTTGTCCATTAGGCTATGTAAATAATTGTGTACCCTTTTTGATTTATACATGGGGTTTTACTTTTATGTTGTTTTTAATTTAGTGTTTTTTATACCTGGAAAAATGTTAAAAAGAAAAAATAGTCAGTTTTTTACATTTTTACAATTTTTTTTTAGCCCAAAGTGCAACTAAGATACTTTTTGGAATGATGTCCCCTTTCAATAACGGTTGCTTCATATAGTATTGGTACTAGTGCTAGTGGTACAGGTTATCGTTCCTGCAGTAGGATTATTGTACAGCACTGATAGGAGAGATGCAATTTAGATTTTTCTTTTATCGAAGCATTGCCACACAAGGTGTTCACATTTGAGAGTTATTGTAACGTTTCAGGCAGAACTGGGAGAATGCCCTTTATCAATTGAGGAAGTCGGCACCAGGAGCGCGGCCTTCACTCACTGCACCTGCGCCGAATACAGTAGTGAACGGCACAGGCTCGGGATTTCCTCAACGATGCATGGAACTTGGACATCAATCAAGAGGAACGAGGCGGGCAGAACGGACCTAGGCGGGATAAAGGGTGAGTAGACCGAGCCTCTAGGTGCTGAATCTACGCCCACATAGCAGCTAGAGGCACATTAGCATATTGTAAAAGTGTGTATTTTAACAAAACGGCTGCAGGGACAAATGTAAAAAAACATCAGTCAGCTACATAACATTAATTCTGATGGTAGAAACAGGAGGGCCTTTAACAGGAGGGCCTGCACCCAACAGATTTACTTTCATTTATGTCAAAAACTGGTATAAATGATGGTTCATATTTACACCAGTTTATAGGTCACATAGATTTGAATTTCTTGCTCACAAACTCCTTGGAGATACACCTAAGTTATTAAGAGGCCTGTGCCTTTTAATAAATTTGGTGCATTTTGCGCCAACGGGCGTTATACTTAGACTGGTATAGGAACACCAATCTTAGTAGATCTGCTCTAATGTGTATGTGTTGTTCTTTCTTTGCTGAAAAGATTGTAACAGTCCTTAAAACCAATAGAAAAATTTATGTAAAAAATAAAATAAAAATTGTAGTAGGCATAGACTATAGTGTTTATTCTTCCTCTTCCAGACTAGTATATCCGAATTTTCACACAATGCTTCTGTAGAGCTGTATATTATTATCTCTATACAGTACAATGATCTGCTCCATTTAAATTTACTAAACAAGCATTATTAATCAGCATTCATTTTTCAGGCAAAATATCAACCCATGCAAAATAGGCCCTTAGGCTGAATTCACACATCCAGATTCCAAACAATTTTCATTGCCCAACCATGGGTCTCGTGACTCAAAATGAAAGCTTCATAGATGTCTGTGATACCGGGAGTTCCAGTTAGTAAACCTACGGTCGGTCCAAGATGCACGTGCAAAATCTGGAGTCTGAAATCTGGACGTGTGGAGGAACCTTAAGGCTGATTATGTTATGAAGCTCCCTGTTAAATCATAGAATGAGCAACCTGAAAATGATCATCAAAACTAGAGGTCTACAACCAAACAATACTGTTGCCAAAGTGACAAAAGTTGATAAAGTTAAATATGTTGTGTTTTTCCCATACTTTTTGCAATTCATACTATTGCTAGTCTTCGACGCTAGTCTTTAACGCAATTGCTATATTATAATCTATCAGTCATCAAACTATTCCAGTGTACATGGTTTATACTTAATATTTATAAATCTCTTAACATAGGGAAAAAAATTTAAGAAAATATTTTTAGGTTCTACAGAACCCAAATCGGCATTAATCAAGAGCACAAGTTCATAAATTATTCTAAAAAGCTTGAGAAACTCTAAAACCGGAGATAGACCATAGATCTACATTAGGATAGGGAAACTACAGTGTGTAAGTGTTTACGTCTCCTGTTTCTGGCTTTTACAAGGATTATAAATTAAAAGATAATGCCGCACACAATGAAATCACATCAAAGAAAAAAGATTCGGCTCCTCGTAATCCCAAAGCCAATTTTTAAAAGCTAGTGCTGTTTTAAAGTATATATCTCTCCATTCCCACATGTGGCTCATGTTAATGCCCTTTTCTGCCGTTATAGCACAAGCTTTATGTTCCCTTGCTTATACATTTGAAAACTCACATGTGGTTATTCCTGACCTTACTTATTTCCAATAGCCATAAATCCATTCTCCGCTGAAGTTAAAACACTAAACTAATTAAGCAGCTTGCTCTATTCATCTCCTTGTGTCTAAGGAAAGGAACACAACATTTCGGCAGCTGATTCAGTGTGTGCTTATAATTCGATATATCCTGCATCGCTTTTTAAAACTGTAACCTACATGATTTAATAGAAGTGATTTAATAAACCTGCAATCTTTTCCAATTTACAATCACATCCACAGCTTATTACTGATTATTTTGAAATCATTCCAACATTTCTTAAACATAAAAAATATATTTTCTGTTTTTGGGGGGTTGTTGGCAATGTACATGTTTAGTAAGTGGATATATTTGCTTGTAAAATTTTACTTCTGTGAGAAGTTAAACGAGGAATTTAGGAGATGATACTTAAAGCTGGCAAGTTCCAGGAAAGCAAACACAGAAAATGCAGGAAAAAAGATATCATAGCTCGTATGTGATGAAAACGGAAGCTAGCTGTGAGTCAAGTAGGTGGAGCAGGAGCCTCCATGCTGTGCCTTGTCTGCAATAGGATGAAAATATTGGTAAACCCCACCTGCTTTGCTAACCCCCCCCCCCCTACCCCCAAGCCAACCACCAGCCACAATCTATGTAGGATTTCTGCAATACTGTAGCAGCCTGACAAACAGTAGGGATACGGTCGGATCAACTAGTTACAAGGCTGTGTAACAATAATTGGGACCTAATACACCAGGGCTTAAAAAGGTCTAGCAGAAGACATCCTTCTTTTAGAGCTTACTTTGGAGTTAATCAGTTGTCACTAACATCTTGCGACCCCATCTTCAAGACCAGTATAGACCTAACTGAGTATTCATCTAGCATGAGCAATAATTACAACAAAATTATTCTGTACAAGTGGATTATTATTTTTTTCATTTGAGCTCAATTAACCAAACTCTGTCATTTGTAGTACTATAAAATATTGTGTAACTTTGTTTATTAATGAGTTATCCAGGAAAAGATATTTATGATTTATCATCAGGATAGGTCATTAGTATCAGATCTGTGGGAGTACCAAACCAAGTACCCTCGCCATCTGCAGTTAGAATAGGCCTTGAGCACCGCAGCATCTTCCTAGGCCAGTGACCTCACTGTGCTTCCGTCATATGGCCGTGTTGCAGCATAGCCCCATTCAAATCAATGGGGCTGAACTGTTTTACTAAGCACTGCCGCTATATGATGTATGGCACAGTCCTTGGAAAGCTGCCAGAAGCCTGCAGCACAGCGGCTCCCTGAAACATTTGATCGGCGGAGATGCCAGACCCCCACTGATGTAAAAAAAATGATGACCTATCCTGAGTATTGTTGAGAGAATTGAAGTTGATGAAGTGGAATTTGAGCCGAATTTAAGGAAAATTTGGATTCGTCACGAGTCATGGCTGCTGCGCATCTTACAAAGTGAAAGTAAGAAGCCAGGGAAGTAGGGAGCAGCCATGATGCCGTGCAGCCAGCCAATCAGCAGATAGCCAGCCCTATAAAAAGCATCATTCTGCGCATGGGTCCTGGTTCCTGCTTTGCCTCTTCTGCTGCTCACATTCACTCACAGAGTTGCAGGTATATGGAAAGTTCAACAGAACTATGAGATTGACATAGCGTGTATTGGAGTTTATCCATAACCCACCATACTAATCCTGCTATTACCCTGGAGCCTGAGGGATACAGCAGGCCTGTGTGAATTATGAGGGATACCTCACCACTGGCACCCTACAAGTGTGACAATTAACATTGTGTATTGACGTTTATCCATAACCTACTACACTAATCCTGTTACTAACCATCTGTGTCCCCTGCCCACAAAACCTGGAGCCTGTGGGATACAGCAGGTTTTTTGTGTGAATTGTAAGGGACACCTCAACACCAATACCCTACAAGTGTGGACATACTGGGATTTATTCTGCATATGAAGTGTGGACTTATTGATTTTTATTACTGTAGTCAATAGGTAGTTTATTTTAGCTGAGTTTTTGTGCCATTACGATTGATTTTACAGTTGTGATATTAATTGTATACCATTGATTATTCCTAAATTCATCATTTTTTATCCATATTAAATTTCTGTGCATTCCCATATAGTGAGTGCCCTTCTCCAATCCATTTTCAAGATGCGCTTTAACTGCAGACTGTCAGCTTTAATTTGAGGGTATTTACATCCAAATCAGGTGAACGGTGTAGGAATTACAACAGTTTGCATATGGGCCTCCCACTCGTTAAGAGACCAAAAGTAATGGGACAGAATAATAATAAATAAAACTTTCACTTTTTAATACTTAGTTGCAAATCCTTTGCAGTCAATTACAGCCTGAAGTCTGGAACGCATAGACATCACCAGATGCTGGGTTTCATTCCTGGTGATGCTCTGCCAGGCCTCTACTGCAACTGTCTTGTTCTTGGGGCATTTTCCCTTCAGTTTTGGCTTCAGCAAGTGAAATGCATGCTCAATCGGATTCAGGTCAGGTGATTGACTTGGCCATTGCATAACATTCCACTTCTTTCCCTTAAAAAACTCTTTGGTTGCTTTTGCAGTATGCTTTGGGTCATTGTCTATCTGCACTGTGAAGCACTGTCCAATTATTTCTGAAGCATTTGGCTGAATATGAGCAGATAGTATTGCCTGAAACACTTCAGAATTTATCCTGCTGCTTTTGTCAGCAGCCATATATATCAATAAATACAAGAGAACTAGTTCCATTGGCAGCCATACATACCCAAGCCATGACACTACCACCACCATGCTTCACTGATGAGGTGGTATGCCTAGGATCATGAGCAGTTCCTTTCCTTCTCCATACACTTCTCTTCACTCTGGTACAAGTTGATCTTGGTCTCATCTGTCCATAGGATGTTGTTCCAGAACTATGAAGGCTTTTTTAGATGTCGTTTGGCAAACTCTAATCTGGCCTTCCTGTTTTTGAGGCTCACCAATTGTTTACATCTTGTGGTGAACCCTCTGTATTCACTCTGGTGAAGTCTTCTCTTGATTGTTGACTTTGACACACATACACCTACCTCCTGGAGAGTGTTCTTGATCTGGCCAACTGTTGTGAAGGGTGTTTTCTTCACCAGGAAAAGAATTTTTTGGTTATCCACCACAGTTGTTTTCCGTGGTCTTCTGGCTCTTTTGGTGTTGCTGAGCTCACCGGTGCGTTCCTTCTTTTTAAGAATGTTCCAAACAGATGTTATGGCCACGCCTAATGTTTTTGCTATCTCTCTGATGGGTTTGTTTTGTTTTTTCAGCCCAATGATGGCTTGCTTCACTGATAGTGACAGCTCTTTGGATCTCATCTTGAGAGTTGACAGCAACAGATTTCAAATGCAAATAGCACACTTGAAATTAACTCTGGACATTTTATCTGCTCATTGTAATTGGGATAATGAGTTAAAGCAGTTAAAGCACATCTTGTTCGATTCATTTCAAATCCATTGTGGTGGTGTATAGAGCCAAAAATGTTAGAATTGTGTTGATGTCCCAATATTTATGGACCTGACTGTAGTTTTAAATTAGAGGGGCAAAGGTTTAAAAGTAATATCAGGAAGTATTACTTTACTGAGAGAGTAGTGGATGCATGGAATAGCCTTCCTGCAGAAGTGGTAGCTGCAAATACAGTGGAGTTTAAGCATGCATGGGATAGGCATAAGGCCATCCTTCATATAAGATAGGGCCAGTATATTGGGCAGACTAGAAGGGCCAAATGGTTCTTATCTGCCGACACATTCTATGTTTCTATGTCTGATACTACTGATTTTGCAGTGTTCACATTGTTTTTTTACAGGCGTAATTCAGGTAATCCTTGATTCTGTAATTTGCGTGAAATAGCGGTTTGATACAACTGATTTTGGGGTGTTCACATTTTTTTGGGGTTTGTTCTTGTGACAGATCAGAAAAGCGGGGAAAATAAACAGTGACGTCAACACAAACTTACTGCTGATACCCTCCTTAATCTGTCATAAGTCCACTACCTGTATCCAGGGCCGGTGCAAGGATTTTTGCCGCCCTAGGCAAGATAAAAATTGCCGCCCCCCCCCCACCTTATCAGATGATCTGCCCATATCATGTTCCACCCCTTTCTCAGCTTTTCAATTAAAAGAACTGCTATGATTCCCTTAGGGTTAATCCAGCTTCTTGTAGCTGTCTCTTTTTGCGGAACTGAATTGCAGACCCATACATTTCTATGGGGCCGCACAACGTGCGGCCCCGATCCGGAATTGCAGGCCCGGATCCGCAATTCCGATCCTGAAAAAAATAGAACATGTCCTACTCTTGTCTGCAATAGCGGACAAGAATAGGCATATTCTTAGTGCCGGCAATGTGCGGTCCGCAAAATGCGGAACGCACATTGCCGCTGTCCGTGTTTGGTGGATCCGCAAAACACACACGGATGTGTGAATGGACCCTAAAAATTTGTTTCCAATGTAGTATTAATAACTAAACAATTACATAATAAACACATTGCATTGTCTACTTACCACCAGGACAATAAGATGATCTGGTCTCTGGCTCTTGGTCTGGCTCTGGGGACTCCCTTGTCACTCTCTTCTCCCCCTCCTTTGTCACTCTCTTCCCCCCCCCCTTGTCACTCTCTTCTCCCCTCTCCCTCCTTTGTCACTCTCATTCCCCCCTCCCTTGTCACACTCTCATTATTCCCCCCCTCCCTTGTCACTCTCATTATTCCCCCCCTTCCCTTGTCCCTCTCATTATTCCCCCCCTCTCTTGTCACTCTCATTATTCCCCCCCCTCCCTTGTCACTCTCATTATTCCCCCCTTCCCTTGTCACTCTCATTATCCCCCCCTCCCTTGTCACTCTCATTATCCCCCCCCTCCCTTGTCACTCTCATTATTCCCCCCCTCCCTTGTCACTCTCATTATTCCACCCCCCTCCCTTGTCACTCTCATTATCCCCCCTCCCTTTTCACTCTCATTATCACCCCCCCTCCCTTGTCACTCTCATTATTCCACCCCCCCCCCCCTTTGTCACTCTCATTATTCCACCCCCCTTTGTCACTCTCATTATTCCACCCCCCCCCGTCACTCTCATTCTACCCCCCCCCACCTCTAGTGTAGCGTGGCCGAGCTCTGTTCGGTCCGCGGTACAGGAGCTTTGTTTCCTGTACCCGGCCGGACTGACAGGAAGTGCACACAAAATGAGCACTTCCTGTCAGTCCGGCCGGGTACAGGAAACAAAAGCTTCTGTACCGAGGACCGAACACAGCTCGGCCACGCTACATTAACAACAGCACAGAGCAGACACAGCAGGCAGGATTCTTTAGAGCGACAAGCGCTCAGCCTCAGCCGCTCAGGCGGCGCAGCATGAGGGGCGCCGCCGGCCGGCCGGCCGAACTTATATAATCAACTTCATATTTTTTTTTTTTTTAAACCGCAACGGGCGCCCCCTGCTAAATGGCGCCCTAGGCGACTGCCTAATTCGCCTTACTGGTGGCGCCGGCCCTGCCTGTATCAGCGTGTAACAGAACTGGTTCTCTAGAAATCTGTGTGGAATTTTAGTTAAGTCCTTTATACCTGATGCTAACATTGACCTGTAAGGCTGAGTTCACACATAAGTTATTTGGTCAGTTCTGGACTCGTAACTGACCAAATAAGTAAAGTGTGAACTGATTCTTGGAGTGGAACTGCCTGTCATACTAACGCAAAAGTAACTGTTTCAATACCACAGCGGACTAGCCATACATGCTTCTGCAATGCACAGTGATGTATACCAAGATACATGTTCCCACGCTTCATCACAAATTAGTTCGGATCTAATCGAATTTTGGGGAAAAATTTGGCGAAGCATCAAAATCGCATTTTTAAAAACCGCTCATCTCTAATCCTGAGGATAAGTCATCATTATCTTTTCTAGGATAACCCCTTTAAATCAATAAACTTTATTATTTCAGTGGGATATATTAGGTAGCAGGAGAGCAGTCACTTCTTGAAGTTGATATGTTCAAAGTAGGAAAAAAAGAGAGTGTAAGTGCCGGAGTGACTTTGTCTATGACTGGGTCAGAGCATTTCCAAAACAGCAAGTCTTGTGGGATGCAGTATTAATATCACTGGGGCACATATCGCTGGAAAATGTAAAGGTTATGAACATCTTAGGGGGCATTTTTTAGCATTGGATTACACTGGTTTTAGATTAATATCATTTTTTTCAATTAACCATTTTCAACAGTTTTTGTTACACAGCCTTCACTTACAGTGTATCTGCAGTGTATGTTGCTTTTTGTTTTACAAAGAATCCATGAAGCAGCTGCTCTGATTGCTGAATGTGTAGCTTTTATCTCCGAACTTCTGAAAGCTTGATTTCACCATATTCTTTTCAGTTTGATAGGAATGTAGCTATATTGAATATTTATAAGGGCTATACATGGAGCCATCAGAGCAGCTGCTTGATGGATTCTCAGTAAAACAGAAAGCAAGATGGTCTGCACTGATACACTGAAAGTAAGGTCTGTAGAAAAAAGCTGTTAAAAATTTTAAGAAAGAAAAACTTTATTATAAAATGAGAATTCAATAATAAAAAAAATTGCCTCTGAAGGTGTTTATAGCCTGTTATGCTGGCTGTTATATAAAGATATCAGAATGCCCAGTGCCATCCAGCCTAGTAGCCTGACTTGATGAATCTTTTACAAAGACATTTCAGGCTTGTGTTTGGATCATTCTGGTTATGTTTATGTCTGAATTCTGACCTAGTGTTGTATGCCTTTATCATATGTCTGTTCTATGCACTCTGTTTGCTTGACCTTGTAATGGATTGTACGTGTTCTGCTAAATTACTGTACCATGTGTCGGGACTATTAGTGACATTGTGAGCGTCTTGTGCATCCTTTTGCCTAGTCGTCTTGACCACTGCTGCTCATTGTCCGCTGTGTATGCAAGGGTTCCTCAAGTCTGTCTTGCTAAGTTACTGCTCATGTAATGCTATGTCTCAATAGGTTCCTGGAGTCCGTATGTTTGGGTTCCTGTAATCTACGTGTCTAGGTTCCTGTAGTCTGTCTGTCAGTGCTCTGTATTTTGTCTCTTGCCTGTATCTTTATTGCCTTGGATTTGCCTATATTCTACCTGGTTCTGTATTAGTGCCTAGTCTGTGCCTCTGGTGCCTTGCACTAGTGTCACTGACCCCTAAGTGTCAGCTTCCAACTACACCAGAACTATCCCATTAGGTAGCAGTCTGGTTGCTAACCCACAATGAAGGCCAAATCCCTATACAGGGGTTAAAGGATGAATACTGGGGAGGCTACAGAATAATGATCTTACGGTTTAGCCTTATGGCAAACCGGTTAGGTGGTGCAGTGGTTCTACAACTATTCTCCATAAAAGAAGCACTTTTATATCATATGGACTACTGGGTCTAGGGGCATAATAGCCATAGTGGCAGACAATGCGATTGTTATGGGGCCCAGGGCAAGAGGGGACCCAGTCTTAGTTGGGATCATCTCCTCTTCTACTGGAGTTGAAAACTTGGCCAGGACTTTACCCTTTTTAAGGAACAACCTTTTAGCACATCAGGCAGTGGAAAAAATGGCCCAAGGGTCTTTGAAAAGGGTTTAGGCACAAAACCCTTCTGTCCTATGTGGGGGGGGGGGGGCTGGTTTGATCCTTGCTATGGGGCCCTTACTTCTCTATGTATGCCACTGACTAGGTCTATACTCATTGCTTATCTAGAAAAAAGATGGACTCATGATACATTTTGGGAAGAAGGCAAGCTAATAGAGGTGCTGTCTGTGATGCTCTGGGCAACGTTCTGCTGTGAAACGTTGTGTCCTAACCTACGTGTTAATGTTATTTTGAAATGTATCTACCTAAACATTGTTGCATACCAAGTACACCCCTTCAAGGCAACAGTATTCCCTAGTGGCAGTGGCTTAATTATTCAGGAATAGATTAATAAAAATGATAAATAGTTTACTTGTCCAAATTCCACAGATCTCAATCCAATTTAGCATCTGCGGGATGTGCCATTTCTTGTGAGTTACCACAGGATACCTTCTGAGTTATTGTTATGTTCATGCCTCAACAGGTCAGATCTGCTTTGGGACCCACACAATGTTAGGTAGGTGGTTTTAATCTTATGGCTTATGTTTGTATATCTGGTAAATAAAGCACTGTATACATAAGTAAACATACTAAATAAGTATTAAAATAAGTATTTCTTATTATCACCTAATAAAAACTTAGTGGATGGTGGAATGTGATGAGGTGACCCAGAGAAAGATCATGTCAGTGTAGCCATCTGTCATAAGGTTCTTGTACCTTGTACCTGTTTCTGTCATGGAATATTAGAATTGCTTGATAAGTAGTACTGCAACATACACCTGGAATTAATGATGTGAAAGTCTCTAAACACTCTTTCTGTGATATAACATCCATGCTTCTGTGTCTGATTGGACACCATCTACCAATATTGAGTCTGTAGTTACAATGCAAGATCTACACTTTAGATGTTGCTCAGGACAGGGCATACCTTTTAAACTACTAAATATCTTTTGTTTTCTATATCTGATATCTTATCATATATGTCTATCATATCGTATGTGATAAGCCCCCAATTATGTATTGTTAACTTTAGTAATGATACTTATGTGCAGTATATACAGTAGTTAGTAATGGGCATGAGATAAAAGTGTCTGAGGCCATTTTTGTGGAAACTACCGATAAATGATGAATAATCTGCTGAAATTCATAACTTTTGTGTTTTATTTTCTTTAACTGGTAGTTCACCATTACCTAATATTAACCTAAATTCATTCATGTTTTCTTCTGTAATAAATTCTATATTTTACACTAAAATGAACAGATTTGTTCACACAAATCGTAAACCAACTTTTCTCCACCTCTTTTTTATCCTAGTATAAATTAGCAAACGTATACATTTGGTTTCCATATTCAGGTTTATTTTTTTATATGTTGTTTTGGAAGCCAAATTCCTGAGAGGACTATAAAAGGAGAGTAAGTAAAAAGTAAAGATACTAACTCACCTTTCTTTTAAATCCACTCCTGGTTTTGGCTCCAAAAACTGAAAACCTAAAAGTCTAAACCCAGCCTAAATGAACAGGATTTAAAGGGTTCCCTTTGTAAGCTAGACATGCACATACACCAATATAAGACCCCTTTCACACGAGAGAGTTTTCCGCGCGGGTGCAATGTGTGACGTGAACGCATTGCACCCGCACTGAATCCTGACCCATTCATTTCAATGGGGCTGTGTACATGAGCGTTGTTTTTCACGCATCAGTTCTGCGTTGCGTGAAAATCGCAGCATGTTCTATATTCTGTGTTTTTCACGCAGCCCTGGCCCCATAGAAGTGAATGGGGCTGCGTGAAAAACACATTGCATCCGCAAGCAGTGCGGGTGCGATGCGTTTTTCACTGATGGTTGCTAAGACATGTTGTTTGTTAACCTTCGGTTTTTTTATCATGCGTGTGAAAAACGCATCAAAACGCATTGCACCCGCGTGGAAAAAACTGAACAACTGAACGCAATCGCAGACAAAACTGACTGAACTTTCTTGCAAAATAGTGTGAGTTTCACCGAACGCACCCTGAACGCATCCGGACCTAATCCGTCACGCTCATGTGAAAGGGGCCTAAAGCTGCATATAACGGTGATAAAAAATGTCTTCCATATAATATGTTGCCAAGTAGCTACTAAGGAAAGAGTTAACAGCTAGTTTTTTTTTTATAATGATATTACTTATGGTAAGTATTTTCTATTAGTTCAAACAGATGGCTTTGATCCACAGCAATGCTATAACGTCTAAAAGCATAATGTGTGAGTATCTTTATGTGTGAGTTACATATCCTTTCCCTCTGGTTAATTAGGATTTAGAGGAATAGAGTGTTTTTTTTTTCATGTTCCCATCTTGTTATTTCTACTAGTAGAAAACATACTACATAAGAATGAGGGCTTAGGTGTAGAGTGGTGCATTTATATCACTCTTCACCTCTAGTTTATCAACAGAACACACTCCAATCGCAAGTCATTGTGATACTTCATTCTCCGTGTAATAAAGAATAAAATGGAAGACATAAGTTGATGGCGGGCAATCTAGTTGACAGAGATACATGAAGTCTGCCGCTCTATTGGCATTGTATTACTAAATTAAACTGCTAGAAAAAATGCATTTTCTCCTAAGGCTTCTTAGTCTCATGATAAATGTATGGAATAATAGATGAATTGCAGTAGAAAAGCTGGGAATAATTCTACTAGAAGAACTCTGACATTATAAACTATGAGAGTGACATTTTGACTGTATGATTTTCCTGACAGTTTAAATAAAAAAGCACGTTGTGCGAGTCCAGAAACACTTTTACCTGTGACATCACGGACATGAATTATAATGATTTGCTAGCTCTATAACTCATTGGGAATACCCTCTCTGGAAAACTCCCCCAGCTATAATGTATGTAGAATTTTGACAATGAATTGTTTTAAAGAGGACCTGTCACCTGCATTTTTTACTGTTACCATTTTGGGGGTCCAAATGACTTTTTGATAATTTTTTTTTCTTTTTTCATTTTTATTGGGAGACATGGTGACTAAAATGTCAATTCTAGGATATTTTTATTTTTTTTATTTTTTTTATTAAGGAAGGCGTTCACCGTGTAAGATAACTAACCTTTTTACATTTTGGATATTTTGGGACGCGACAATTGCAATAGTTTTTTGTTTTTGTTTGTTTGTCTCTTTACAATAAATTAGCTAAGTTTTTTATGTTTAATATTTGTGTGGTTTTATTATTTTTTTAATGTTAAACATCTTTTATGGTTTTTATTTGGTCACCTTACTGGAAACTGGAACTGGCAATCGCTTAATCATTTGTACAATACACTGCAATACTTCCTAGGCAGGTTTTAATAGGAACTCTAACATGGCATGCCTGGGGCCTTCATGGTTAGAGATGAGCAAAGTTTCACAAAGAAATTAGATTCATGATGAATTAGTTCATCACAAAGTGCATTACTTTGTATGTAGAGGCTCAATAACAGGGAACGTTGATCCTGCCGCCCCCCTGTCATTGAACCCCTAATGTTTATTGGTGATCGCTGCATCTGAGATTAAAACTAATGTCTTTCAGGGGTTAATACTGTAAAAAAAACACACTCACTTTATACATTTGATCGCGGCGAGGCCGTTGCAGCCATCTTCATTGAAGACAACACTCTAAAGTCTCGTTAGGTGACATGATGATATCGCCGCGCTGGCCAGGTGCGATGATGTTATCACTACCAGCGCAGTGACGTTGTGACGTCACACATCACCCGGCGCGAGTTCTTGCACAGTTTCTCCAATCAAGATAGCCGTGATGGCCTCTTCACGTGCAAATGGATGAGATGAGTATGTTGGGTTTTCTTTAACCACCGTTTCAGGAAAAATAGATTTGTTACCACAAAGCGTGAGGAAATTCGGCTTTGCGGCGAATCAAATTTTTCCTGAAATTCAGATCGAAGTTAGTTTGTTTGGCTTCGATTCACTCAACACTATTCATGATGTTCCTGGCTACCATGACAACTGCTTGTGATTTCTGATGTCTAACCACTGAAATGCTACAGTCACTATGACAGAAGGTCTACAGGTATCAGAGTTACCTCCGATCCCAACCACTGCATGCATTGTGTTATTGGTGTAAACATATGTGACACCCACCACATATAAAGCCCACTTCCTGAACCCCTTCCATACACTGTTCATGCACCTGTGATACATATGTACACCTAGATGTACAGAGGGGACAAATGTGTCTATTAACTAACACCATCATCAGTGGATTTTGCCAAACAATGCCAACCAGACATTTACTCAGTGGTGACAGCTCTCTGTTCTGGCTCATAGAGGTGGGTCGTGGTGGGAACCTTCTTCTATCATGCTCATATACACTACAAGGACATATGACAAGTGGTTGTCTTTATGAAGTAGCCTTTTTAAGGATTCTTATTTAATATTTAGTCTATTAATTTATATAGTGTCAACATGTCGCACAGTACGGTGCACAGATCCTCACTCACTTTAGTCCCTGTCCCCATTGATGCTCACAGTCTAAATTCCACATTAACCTATCACTATAATTTTGGTGTGTGGAAAAAAAATGGAGATCCTGGAGAAAACCGATGCAAATATGAGGAGACCATTCAACCTCCACAGATACTTCAAGTTACAGAGTGATGTTCCGCAGTCCTGTAATCACAAGGGGCCATCATCCACAATGCTTTGCATTGCTTATCTTATATCCATTTAGCTGCTAAACATTAATTGTCTGCATTGGCTATTATGTACCCATTAAAACTCAGTTTATATAGGAAGGATTCATTACAATCTGTTAATGAGCTTATGTTCCCCCAGAATGTATTGGTCTTGCACTCTACAATAATGAATCAAGCAAGCATAATTAAATTGTAAAAATTGTCATTTACCAATAATCTTATCAATCAGCTGTATTAAAAGAATACTCATCACATTTGTTATAAAAAAAAAAAACATTTGCTAAGGCTTTCTCTGTATTGGCACATTACAGGTTTGACAACATGCATTTTTTACAGAGCAATTATAATATAATGTAAAGTTTATTCTATGGTGCTAATCTTGTTTTATATTTAGACTTTGTAAATTTAGACATTAAGACTGGACAGTTTAAAGATGTTCCAAGTGACTATAAATCTGGTTTATCTTTTAGACACATTTGTCCAACTTTAGTCCACCGAATGGTTGGCCTGTTTTTCTGCCAAACTTTTGCTGCAATATGGAGATACCAACATGCTGGACTTAATTTAATACAAAAGTTCATATCTATATTAGTACATAGAGATGAGGCCAGGTTCACATCACCATTTCGTTTTCAATACTTCTGATCCATCAGAAAAACAGAAAGCAAAAAAAAAAAATCAGATCCTGTATTTTAAGCCTCTGTTATGCTCAGTAATGTGATTAGTTTAGATGGAAAGTCCAACATGAAGAACGGAAAACGAAATCGTGATGCGAACCCAGCCTGACTGAATCAATTCTAAATTAACTGAGTGTGTTAAATTTCCCAAAAATTCAACTTTCAAATTAAACTGATGTTTTGGCAATCTGATTTAGATGAATTGAGTAAAACGGCACCCATCTTTTACATGTCAAATTCAGTACACTAATGACAGGGAAGATGAAGATGGAGAAACACATAACTCTTGTGAACTGTTTTCATGCTACAGTGGTGAAAGTTCATCATGAGTGGACTTACATTTTCGTGGCAGTATTAGAATTGGACCCCCACTGACAAAAGGTTGTATTCTTTGTCTATCGAATGGATGGACATTGGTGTGTCAGGTGAGAAACATAGAACAAACACCTTGCAACCATTGCTTGGAAGAACACAAGCTGGTGGTGGCAACGTTGTGGTCTGGTGAATGTTTTTGAGGCATTCTCTGGGCCCACTCTTCCATGTGGAAGGCACTCTCAACCAATTCTGGTATGAATCCATCCTTGCAGATCATGTACACCCATACATGCTAATTGTCTTCTCTGGAGCAGATGGGATCTTCCAGAAAGATAATGCGACATGTCACATGGGCTAACACTGGTTGGAAAACCATGTCCATGACTTCAAAGTACTACCCTGACCCCCTAATAGGCCTGGAAACTAGGGAAAGGGGAAAAGGTCACCACCTAGTGAAACCCTAAACCGAGCCCTGACTACTATAAATATGAACAGACCTTGAAGGTAGGAATGTTCATAAGCTGTAACCTAGGACCCTATCTGACCCTAAAGGGCCCTGTAAATAGTGTCAGGACAAGAGATGACCTGTTCCTTCCCAGCTGAAGGAACAGGAGACTTCCTCAGGCCTAATACCAAAAAGTAGGGGAAAACAAGAAACAAGAAATAAAGGAACGACACTTAACTCCAAAGTATGCAGATGAGTAGGAACTCAGAGGAGAACCAGACACCAGCTCTTCACAACCAAAAGGAGCTATCAACCACATAGCATGATGGGTGAGGCCAGACTAAACAGAGGAGTTGGAATGACCACTTAAGCTACACCTGAGACCAGAGGTGTGGTTATACCCAGCAACAACACAGAAACAAATTAAAACAGAGAGGCTGTCAGATCACATCACGTGCAGCCAGTCTCTTAGATCTTCTGACCCCTGTCACAGGAGGGACCGTGACATCCAGTTTTCTCTATGGATTCTACCTCACACACCCTCCATCAGCTGTGGGATGCACTGCAGTGAGTATGGTTCCAGATACCTGTGACAACCTACAAGGACCTTATTGAGTCAGTTGCTTCCAACCCATATAGCGGTGCATACTTTGGCTACAGATGTGGTGCAACTGCACCGTTTTTTTCCAAGAACCTTTTGCAAAGTTTCTATATTTAAGAAGTGTACAATAAGTGTGTTTTCCAGCATCACTAGTAACATATACTTTTTATGCAGACTTTGTCTAAGGGCTCATTCAGACGGCCTTATGCTATCCACAAAAATGCGGATCCATTTTTTTGCAGATTATATGCTGACCCATTCACTTCTATAGGGCCCTTTTCTATTCCGCAGTTCCGCAAAACAAATGAAACATGTCCTATACTTGTCCGTGAAAATCAGTACATGGCCCCATTGAAGTCTATGGGTCCACAAAAATACTGAATGCTATACTTCTTTTGCGGATCTGTTTTTTTGCGGATCCGCCCAAAAAAAAGGATAGCATTAAGTATTTTTGCGGACAGCATACATACGGCCATCTGAATGAGCCCTAATTGCACTTTTTTTTCAAAATAACTTGAAAATGTTATTACAAAAATTCTATTTAACACAGACTAGTGTACCTAACTTTATGTATTGATGTTTTGTTTTATTACAAAATTGGAATAAAAAAATCATCCTTGGCCTCACCTAGTTTATCCAACTTCTATGTCAGTGAAGTGGATTACTCACTATGTGAGTAAAGTGGAAAAGGTGCTTCATAAATATGGCACTCAATCTAACCACCATATTTCTCAATGTACTTACACCAGACAGCTGGCAAAAAATATATTGACAATCTCCTTCTTCCCATTTATTACAAAGTTGGCTGCCTCCAGACACCACCAGATGGAGCTCAGTGATTGTGGAATTTATGCATTTACAGTTGACAGTTGAAATGGAAGTTGTAACAATCTGTTTGCATTGAGATCACCTTAGTGGTGATTGAATGAAAATGAAGTGGTTTAACATCAAAAAGAGGAGTTAAATGAGGGCTCCCCTTATGTTGGGCCCCATAGCAGTTGCATGGTCTGCCTCCAGTGTAGGTATGCCACTGGTTACCACCCTTAAGATATCCTAAAAACTGTGATGCTATCATATGAATTGATTTTCCCTAAAGTCTAAATTGCTCCACCAATATTGAAATTTATAGCCCACATAGCAGTATCAATAAAATAATCATGTAGCAGTACTCACAGAGCATTTACTCCTATATGTATTTATACAGCAATGAATGTCCGAATTCTACGTACACAGTGACCCTACGATAAAATGTTTTTAATTAGAGGAGTATAGAGCTGGATCCTAAATTCTCTCATTTCATTTGAGACCTATTGGTACAACGAGAGTACTTATTACAAAATAGGGCACCATCTAAAAAGGTCACTTTGTTGTGATGTTTTGCATGAGCAATATCCGACCTGTTGTTAGCCTCTTTAAAATCACTCCTGGGATACTTTGGAGAAAAGGTCAATACCACAACAAAATCAATGTAACACAAAGCTGTTAGTGTACCTAAAATGAAGACTAGAGGGGTCTGGCTTCTGTATATTATGCCACCCCACACCATAATCCTGGGAGTAGGATTTGTCACAATAAGTCACACTTAATTTGAAACTAAAGTGTGACTTATTGCTGAGGAGGATAGACCTGCTGTCTTGCTGTGCTCCATGATATCCTTTGACAGTGGTGGTGTGAGGTCAATGGAACACCTGTAGCTGAATGGCTCATAGTCCAATGTAATGAAAATGCCTTCTGATGGTTTGTGTGCACACTGTTTGACACCCTAGACTTGGGATGTGAGGTCCAATTTCACTTGCAGTGTAGAATGGATCACCATGCACCATTCATCTAATTAGACGGTCCATCCGTGAAGAGGTTCTGTGCAACTTTTGCTGTCATTACAGTGCTTTGTTCTTCTCTCAACACTAGAACACATAACAATGCTTACGTCTCAGCCAAGGCTTATATCTGCTGGACTGATAAACTCAGGTCTATCAGTTCAAGATTGTTATCCCTCTCAGTTTGTGACAAGTGGTGATAACTGGCACGTTAATAAACTCGAGGCATTGCGCAATCACAATCATCCCATATGACTTGCTTTGATTTTTGAGGTTTCACATGACTAAAAAAAATGCTTTCCATTTGGCTTTGTGCTCCTCCCATATGCCACATATTGGATCTAGGTGCTTGAAAATTGCAGATGTTAGCGATACCTGCTACTTCCTCGATTTGCAAAACATTACGGTTTGTCGTTGTTGTTGCAATTACAATGCTGAGGAGAGTATAATGTTCTGGGACAGTAGTAGTTATCAGGACAGTCTCACTCGACAATGATTTGTCATGGTGTTGAGAAATCAGGAGCTGCATGAAAGAGGAAAAAACAGTAGCATGTGACTTCCGAGCCACACTATGACCATCCTATGTATTGAGGCTAAGGCATAAAGCTTGTCTATTGACCAGTGAGTCACCAATATTTTAAGCATCCTTTTAGGATATTCTCAGTTAGAGTCCCACATTCTTCACCTCCATCAACTACTAGGAAAAGGTAGTGGTCACAAATAGTGTCTCCCTTTGCAGGATTCAATCTGTTCATCAATTACATTAACAGACCATTGATATCTGGGCAGTGGTATAAAGTTCGACAAACTTTTCCAATGTGCAATTCTGTCCCTGCTGAAGAAAAACATCCCCACAGAATGATACTGCCACCACCATGTTTCACAGTGGGGATGGTGTGTGTTCAGCATGATGTGCAGTGTTTTCCGACACACATAGCATTTTTCATTTAGGCCAAGCATTCAAATTTGGTCTCATCTGATCAGAGCACCTTCTTCCAAGTTTGCTGCGTCCCTTACATGGCTTGTGGCAAACTGCAAACAGGACTTATGGCTTGCTTTCAAAAATGGCTTTCTTCTTGTCACTCTTCCATAGAGGCTAGATTTGTGGAGTACACAACTAAAAGTAGCCTAATAGTTGTCCTGTGGACAGATTCTCCCACCTGAGTTATGCAGCTCCTCCAGAGTGATCATGGGCCTCTTGTCTGCTTCTCTAATTAGTGCTCTGGGCTGTTAGTTTAGGCGGATGGTCATGTAAGTTTTCACTTGTGCAATACTTCTTCCATTTTGGATGATGGTTGGAACAGTCTGCAAAAAAAACTATTGAGGTTAGTCAGCACATCCCAGTGCGTAGGTGCACGTAGCCATGGCTGAAAGCACAAAAGCAAAAACAAAAACAATGCAACAGCCCTCGGCAAACACAAATAGCAAAGTAAATACAACAGTGTCATACTCACTATAGAAAATCTACTAATGCTACATTACAAATGTAAGATTCTTGGCAAATACATTTTGTATGAAATTATTTGTGACTACCCGCCAATGGCACGGTTATCTGTTTAGGATAGGATCCTACACTAAATACTAACTCCTCTGGTGCCATAATGGCCTCTATTAAATTCAGTGAATGTAAAAAGATCACCTTGCGGTTGGCCACAATCTTACATTTGTAACAGAGCATTAGCATTAGTACATTTTCTATAGTGAGTATGGCATGATTGTATTTACTTTGTTAATTGTGTTTGCAGACTCCTGTTGCATTGCGTTTGATTATGGATTGAACAGTGCTCCGTGAAACGTTCAGAGCTTGGGATATTTTTTTAAACCTAACCCCTTGCTTTACACTTCTCCACATCTTTATCCCTGACCTGCCTGGTGTGTTCCATGGTTTTCATGATGCTGTTTGATCACTAATGCTCTCACACACACACACACACACACACACACAGTTGGACTATATTTACTAATTAGGTGACTTCTGAAGGCAGTAGGTCACACTGGATTTTATTTTGGGGTATCAGAATACAAATGAATGCCACACTTTCAAGATTTTATTTATTAAACCTTTTGAAAACCATGTATCATTTTCTTTTCACTTCACACATACTTGCTACTTTCTGTTGGTTAATAAAAATAAATAAATAATAAAATAACATACATTTTAGTTTCTGTGTGTAGATGGCACTGTAGATGCTCATTATATGCCAAGGCAATTAACTTCTCAGTATGTTTGTGGGAAAAACTATCCAAAGGAAACCCCCGCAAACATGAGACGAACATACGAACATGTAGATGTCGTCAATGCTTTGACTCGAACCCAGCACTACAAGATACCATGCTGTCAGGTTCTTCTACAGATTATATCTGATCAATGGCGGTTTTAGCTATGGGATTCTCTGTGATCAAATTTTCATTAAGGAACTTTGTATCAAAATAAATTGCAAAAAGAGGACAACTTCTTTTAGCCATTGCTAGATGGAAATTTGAATAAAAAATAAAAAAAATCCCAGTTTCTCATTGGTTAATGCCACATGTTGCAGTCACTTCAACATTTAAGTTAGTGCACATAAAACAAGTACTTAATCAATATTCATTCCGACAGAGCCCTAGCTGCAGGTGATCTCTGTATGTCACTGTTTATTTTCTATCCATTCCAAAGATGTATAGCTGCTTTAAGTTCTCTCCAGCTGCATTAAATAACTTGTAAACCAAAGACAAGGGTCTAAAATGTAGAAGCAATAAACATGAATGCCCTTTTGATTGTTTTTGTGTTAAGTAATGGATTTAATTTACGATCATTTTTATGCACCATAACCTTACTGTGTCTTCAGCTTTACAACTAGTTCTAATTATAGGAAGTAAAACACTTTCTGCAGTTTTGCAGTTTATAGTTGTTTGGTCTATTGTCACTATGGGCTCTGCAAAGTTACTCATTAGACTAGATATTTTCCTGTTTGTTTTAAGACTAAATTGCCTTATTAACATCAAATATCCTGTTTGTATGCAGAACTTAGGGTCTCATAATTACGTTTTTCTACATTTCTGGGCAATTCAATACAATTTGTTGTATTTATTAACCCAAAAACATATGATGCAGTATTGAAATTTCCATGTAAGGCATCATTCACAGTGAATCTTTGTTGATGTTCTTGAAGTTGTGAAGTTTTTGGCAGAGCCAGGAGTTGATCCATAAGAAAGAGCATATATTATAAATATACAAGGTTTTAAGTTTTTCCGCCAAAACAAAATAAAAGGGTTGCACTGATTCCACCCTGTTCCCCTGCTAATCAGCTTTTTAAAGAGGGTACAGAGTTCCTGTGAGCACTGCTACCTCCTAACAGCTTACCAAGGACAGCACCATAAATCATGTAGTGGCTGTGCTTGGTATTGCAGCCCAGGCCCATACACTTGAATGGGACTTAGCTGCAAATAGGTCATGCGAACGTCACTTTACTGCCTAGGAAGAAAAGACCAGAGTGCCGCCAGGCCCCTTTGACTATAAGTGGACTCAGCAGGGATCTGGCCTGTTTCCGGCATTAGTGCCAGGATTTGGCCGGACAAAAACCATTGCAGTGGTTTATATCCGGTCGAATTCCGGCACTAATGCTGGAAACAGGTCGGATCCCCGCTGAGCCCCATTATAGTCAATAGGCTCTGGTGGGGTCCAGTAGTATTCGGCTATGCCAGATAAGATGTCTTATGGTACTCTGTACCTCTTCTGGAACAGCCTGCTGGAAGAATTTATCGCTAGTGTGATACAAGTCTAATATAACTAATTTATTTGCCAGTAAAATTAACCACACATTATCATGTGCTGACTTATATTGTGTACCAAGCTTTAAGCTTCATAACAATTTATTGTTCTTGGACTTATACTACTTTTTAAAAAAAATAAGAGAAGAAATAAAAGTGAAAAAGACACTATCTGATAATTTATGGGATTTATGGGTTAAATAATTCATGACATAGAAGAACAAAAATAAAATTATTTTGATGAATTATCCTCTTAAATTAGCAAGATGTTTTCTTTCATTCTTGAACATGAAGTTTCTCAAGAACTTGTGAGATAGTAACGATCAACTGAGACATTTCATTTTTTCCTGACTTTTAAAGTAGTTTGTTTTAAAGTTACAGTAAATTTCTGCCAGATTTCTTTATTCTTAAAGCACATGACAGCTCTCTAATTACTTTGGAATGGAATAGAATTTGCTAGGTCTTTTGCCAGACTGAGAAAGATGCTTGTTACTGTATGTTATTCTTAGTTTCTGGTCGAGATGTTCAAAGGCTTGTTAAGAAGGGGCACCAGCCAGATTGTTCTCTTTGTCTAGGACAGGCATGTTCAACCTGCGGCCCTCCAGCTGTTTCAAAACTACAACTCCCAGCATCCCTGAACAGCCTACAGCTATCAGCCTACAGCAGGGCATCGTAGAAGTTGTAGTTTTACAACAGCTGGAGGGCCACAGGTTGAGCATCTCTGGTCTAGGAGATACATTTTTGAATATTATTTTTCCATGGTGCATTGTCACTAAGTCTTCATACAAAGCTGATCTCCTTAAGGAGAACCAGTACCTCCCCTAAGTTGCATCCTTGGCATCTTACTCAGCCAGTCAGAATCCTACTCCATGCTGATGCATATTAGTGTTGAGCGTGAATATTCGAATTGCAATTTTTTTTCCGCGAATATCGCAATTTCGAGATTTCGCAAATATTTAGAATATCGTTCTATATATTTGCGAAATCGAATATTCTTTTTTTTTTACTTGTTATATTTTTTTCTTTCCCTCTTCCCTAAAGTTGTTCTTACCTGTCCTTTGGCTTCCTGGCTGCTCCAGTCAGTGCCCGTTGCCGCTTCTTAGCACTGCTATATTCCATATTAACTAAATTACAATCTATATGTGTATTTTATGAAATTTCGTAATATTGCTCTAACTTCGTCTTTTAGAATATTCGTAATATTGCTCTAACTTCGTCTTTTAGAATATTCGTAATATTGCTCTTATTCGTATCGTAATATTCTAAAAGACGAAGTTAGAGCAATTGCGATGCGATTAATATAACTCGAAGTAATCGCATGGCGATTTCAACTTAGCACTGCTATATTCCATATTATGGAATATAGCAGTGCTAAGTTAGCACTAGAGCAAGTATGCATACTGGGAGTTGTAGTTTCACAACAGCTGGGAGCCGGAGGTTGCCTACCCCTGCCTTATACTATCAAAGAAAAAATTCGCAATACGTGATTGAGTAAATCGCATATTATTCGCGATAATTGGAATAATATGCGAATATTCGATTTCGCCAAATATAACACGAATATTCAATCGAATATTCGCGAAATATCGCGAAATCGAATATGGCACCTCATCACTAATGCATATGCATGTTCTCTTTTCATGTTAAAAAGTCAGAATGGCTCATAGTGAGCCACTTCCAAGAGATGGTACCATCAAGCTCATTCTCTTTCTGTGGGAGAAATCTTTTTGCAAACCTGGATTTAAGAAAGAGATATGTAGAATATGCAATGCACCTGTTTGCAATTTTAAAATATTGTAAATTAAATACACAACTTTGTGGAATATTAGTAACTGATTCAGAAATGGAGATTATAGCAGATAACTGATACAGATAAAGCAAGTACTAACATGCAAACATAAAGAAAGAATACAGTACCTGTTGGAAGGTGTAATCACAGGTACTGTACAGTAATAAATAAAACACTGTCATATAGGAGGATCAGCACTGCTCACCCATGTAACTGGCTCACATTATGCACCAGAAACCCACACGAGATACTCGGTGGGCCAGTAAAGTCCACAAGAATAATCAAAATAATAGAATTCTGCAGAGGTTCTCATACTTGATAATTATCTTACAATCCCCATTGCATGGGCTTGGATGCAGTTAGACAAATGGCCAAGGCTGTTTAATGTTGGCTAACGCTTCATAATCGTGCTATCCAAAGGCATATCTTAACATTTCTAGGCCTACTACAAAGTATGTAAGAAGTCCACATGTATGGCATTATGCACCCTCAATAGTAGGGAGCAGGCTGCTGTAGAGAGCCTGGCCCATACATGGTGGATGCCGTTGTATAATACAGAGGGCACCCGGGCACAATAACAGGGAATGGCGACCATGCCAAACCCCACCAATTAACTCTTCAAATGCCACGATTCTGGCATCTGTTCAGAGCCCCGCAGTGAAATCTTGGAGCTCTGATCTACAAACCGGATTCCAAAAAAGTTGGGACACTGTACAAATCGTGAATAAAAACTGAATGCAATGATGTGGAGATGGCAAATGTCAATATTTTATTTGTAATAGAACGTAGATGACAGATCAAACGTTTAATCCGAGTAAATGTATAATTTTAAAGGAAAAATACGTTGATTCAAAATTCTGTTTCGCTGTTTCGGGGTGGTTTCCCCTCATCAGTGCAGAGCTCTCACACAGTTAAGCCAGTACTCTCTTCTCTGCACTGATGAGGGGCAATCACGCCAAAATAGCTGTCTGCAGATGAGGTGTTGGCTTATTTAATATCTGAGTCATGTCTTGCAGCCTATTTAAAGGGTCCAACCAGGGCCGTTTCTTGGACCAGGCGGGCCAGACAGCTGCCCGGGGCGCTGTCAGAAGGGGTGCGCCGGCAGGGCACAGCAGGAGATGAGCGCTGCGCTTCCATTGTGGAAGCGCTCACTCATCTCCAAAGTCATCTCATCTGTATCGCCGTCCTCAGGACGGTGATACAAATGTCTGTAATGCGGCAGGGCAGGGAGAGGTGTGTCCCCTCCCTGTTCCTCTGATAGGCTGCCAGCACTAGGCCATCGTGCCGAATGAGCCAGCGAGGGACACAGGTTGGAAGAGGCCTGCATCGCATCCTGGAGGAGCTAAGTATACTTTATTTATTTTTTATATGTAAAAATTACAATACTGGCACATAAGGGGGGCTGCTTGCACAGACATAAGGGGGGCTGCTGGCACAGACATAAGGGGGGCTGCTGGCACAGACATAAGAAGCCTGCTGACACTTAAGGGGGGCTGCTGGCACAGACATAAGGGGGGCTGCTGGCACAGACATAAGGGGGGCTGCTGGCACAGACATAAGGGGGGCTGCTGGCACATAAGGGGAGCTACTTGCATATAAGGGGGGCTACTGGCACATAAGGGGGGCTACTTACACATAAGGAGGGCTACTGGCACAGACATAAGGGGGGCTGCTGGCACAGACATAAGGGGGGCTACTGGCACATAAGGGGGCTACTGGCACATAAGGGGGCTACTGGCACATGATAGGGGGGCTATTGGCACATGATAGGGGGCACTCTGGCTACTGGCACGTGATGGTGGGGGGCTCTTATTACTGGCACATGATTGGGGGGCATCTATGGGGGCTCTTATTACTGGCACATGATTGGGGCACATCTTACTGGCACATGATTAGGGGGCATGTATGGGGGCACATCTTACTGGCACATGATTGGGGGGCATCTATTGGGGCACTTATTACTGGCACATTATTGGGTGGCACTAAAGGAGCATCTACAGAGGCTAAAAAGAAGGGGTATTTATATATGGGGGGCTCTGTATAGGGGCATTTTATACTGGGACACATTATGGTGGGTACTATAGGGAAGGGGGGAGAGGAGCACTATGGGGCCCTGAGAAGGGGTATTTTATATTGGCACATTATGGGAAAATTATCTCAACTGGGGGCATTACAAGGGGGTATGTTTTGCACATTATAAGGAGAATTATTACTACTGGGGGGGCATTATAGTGGGCTTTAATACTCCCCCATGGTATGACCCCCTAGTAGCAGCACCAGCCTCTCTCTGCTATCCTTCTGCCCCTTCTCCAAATCCTTATAATTAAATATTTCTCATTAGGATAAAGCACAACATCAGCTCCGCCAAGCCCCCGGCCAAAGTGTTGAAGTGGTGTCCGAGATCACCAAGGGCCAAGCCAAGTCATTGTAAGTTTTCATGTGGAGTATGTTTATGTTATACACATATAGTCTACACTGTGCCACACAATATACAGTTTACCTCTACACTGTGTAGGGGTTATACTGTTTATTGTACAGCATGGCACAGAGGTTATATTGTCCGGCATGGTGTAACCTCCATACATTTTATGTACAGTATACAGTAATCCGCCTTGCCATCTATGCTTTGAATCTGGTTTTATATGTTACTTGGTTTTTGTACATTTACTTGCGTGTGCTAGTTGAGACCTGCTGTGATTGGGTTTTAGTTAGTTATTAAATGCTAACATGACATGAGTTTTTTGGTTTTGCACATTATTGATGATTGTATTTCATGACTACTCTTCTAAGGGTATTGCCTTCCTTTATACTGCAGTTCTCCTGTACCACTCTGCCTGCGACTTTTAGCAGTTTAAGCAGTAATTTATGATTTTCTTTTGCTCTCAATAAATCTTGTGCTAAAGGGAATCTGTCACCGGGATTTTGTGTATAGAGCTGAGGACATGGGTTGCTAGATGGCTGCTAGCACATCCGCAATACCCAGTCCCCAAATCTCTGTGTGCTTTTATTGTGTAAAATAAAACTATTTGATACATATGCAAATTAACCTGAGATGAGTCCTGTCCCTGAGATGAGTCAGGGACAGGACTCATCTCAGGTTATTTGCATATGTATCAAATAGTTTTTTTTACACAATAAAAGCACACAGAGCTATGGGGACTGGGTATTGCGGATGTGCTAGCAGCCATCTAGCAACCCATGTCCTCAGCTCTATACTCAAAATCCCGGTGACAGGTTCAAGTACTCTTCTGATATGATTTCATCAAGCAGTTTTGACAGGGGGGGGGGGGGAGTTTTTTTTACCTGAGAGAAATTTTACCTAGAAACTACACTGGGTCCAACATTGACTTATAGGATAGCTGCCTTTACCCCTTAAGGACTCGGCCCTATTTCATCTTAAGGACTTGGCCATTTTTTGCAAATCTGACCAGTGTCACTTTAAGTGGTGATAACTTTAAAACACTTTGACTTATCCAGGCCATTCTGAGATTGTTTTTTCATCACATATTGTACTTCATGACACTGGTAAAATGAAGTAAAAAAAAAAAAAAAAATTTTATTTAATAAAAAAATACAAAATTTACAAAAATTTGTAAAAAATTGCAAATTTCCAAGTTTCAATTTCTTTACTTCTTTAATACATAGTAATACCTACAAAAATAGTTATTACTTTACATTCCCCATATGTCTAGTTCATGTTTGGATCAATTTGGGAATGATATTTTATTTTTGGGGGATGTTACAAGGCTTAGAAGTTTAGAAGCAAATCTTGAAATTTCAGAAATTTTCAAAAACCCACTTTTTAGGGACCAGTTCAGGTCTGAAGTCACTTTGTAAAGCTTGCATAATATAAACCACCCAAAAATGACCCCATTCTAGAAACTACACCCCTCAAGGTATTCAAAACTGATTTTAAAAACGTTGTTAACCCTTTAGCTGTTCTACAAGAGTTAATAGCAAATGGTGATATAATGTCAGAATTTAGATTTTTTGGCAAATTTTCCATTTTAATCCATTTTTTCCAGTAACAAAGCAAGGGTTAAGAGCCAAACAAAATGCTATATTTATTGCCCCAATTCTGTAGTTTGCAGAAACACCCCATATGTGGCCGTGAACTACTGTACGGGCACACAGTAGGGCGTAGAGGGAAAGGTGCGCCGTATGGTTTTTGGAAGGCAGATTTTGCTGGACTGGTTTATTTACACCATGTCCCATTTGAAGCCCCCCTGATGCACCCCTAGTGTAGAAACTCCATAAAAGTGACCCCATCTAAGAAACTACGCCCCTCATGGTATTCAAAACTAATTTTGCTAACTTTGTTACCCCTTTATGTGTTGCACAAGAGTTATTGGCAAATAGAGATGAAATTTGAGAATTAAAATTTTTAGACAAGTTTTCAATTTTAATCCATTTTATCCAGTAACAAAGCAAGGGTTAACAGCCAAATAAAATGCTATATTTATTGCCCAGATTCTGTAGTTTGCAGAAACACCCCATATGTGGCCGTAAACTACTGTACGGGCACACAGTAGGGCGTAAAGGGAAAGGTGCGCCGTATGGTTTTTGGAAGGCAGATTTTGCTGGACTGTTTTTTTTACACCATGTCCCATTTGAAGCACCCCTAGAGTAGAAACTCCATAAAAGTGACCCCCATCTAAGAAACTACACCTCTCAAGGTGGTGAAAACTGATTTTTACAAACTTTGTTAACCCTTTAGGTGTTGCACAAGATTTAATGGAAAATAGAGATACAATTTCAAAATTTCACTTTTTTGGCAGATTTTCCATTTAATATTTTTTTCCCAGTTACAAAGCAAGGGTTAACAGCCAAACAAAACTCAATATTTATGGCTCTGATTCTGTAGTTTACAGAAACACCCCATATGTGGTCGTAAACCGCTGTACGGGCACACGGCAGGGTGCAGAAGGAAAGGAATGCCATACGGTTTTGGAAGGAAGATTTTGCTGGACCCTTTTTGTGACACCATGTCCCATTTGAAGCCCCCTGATGCACCCCTAGAGTAGAAACTCCAAAAAAGTGACCCCATTTTAGAAACTATGGGATAGGGTGGCAGTATTGTTAGTACTAGTTTAGGGTACATATGATTTTTGATTGCTCTATATTACACTTTTTGTGAGGCAAGGTAACAAGAAGTAGCTGTTTTGGAACCATTTTTATTTGTTTTTATTTTCAACATTCATCTGACAGGTTAGATCATGTAATATTTTTATAGAGCAGGTTGTCACGGACGCGGCAATACCTAATATGTATACAATTTTTTTATTTATGTAAGTTTTACACAATAATTTTATTTTTTAAACAAAATAAATCATGTTTTAGTGTCTCCATAGTCTGAGAGCCATAGTTTTTTTTCAGTTTTTGGGCAAATATCTTGGGTAGGATATAATTTAGCGGGATGAGATGACGGTTTGATTGGCACTATTTTGGGGTGCGTATGACTTTTTGATCACTTGCTATTACACTTTTTGTGATTTAAGGTGACAAAAAATTGCACCGTTTTTTTTTAGTTTTTTTTTATGGTATTCACCTGAGGGGTTAGATCATGTGATATCTTTATAGATCAGTTTATTACAGATGCGACGATACCTAATATGTATACTTTTTTTTATTTATGTAAGTTTTACACAATTATTTCATTTTTGAAACAAAAATAAATAAATCATGTTTTATTGTCTCCATATTCTGAGAGCCATAGTTTTTACAGTTTTTGGGTGATTATCTTAGGTTGGGTCTCATTTTTTGCGGGATGAGGTGACGGTTTGATTAGTACTATTTTGGTATACATTCGACTTTTTTGATCACTTTTATTACCTTTTTTGGGAAGTAAGGTGGGCAAAATTTCTATTTCATCATAGTTTTTATTTTTTTATTTTTTATGGCGTTCACAGGTCGTTACGGACGCGGTGATATCAAATATGTGTAGGGAATTTAATTTTTTTCATTTTTAATCAGTGATAAATGTGTTTTTTGATTTTTACTTTTTTTTTTTTTTTTGATCCAGACCCACTTGGTTCTTGAAGATCCAGTGGGTCTGATGTCTGTATAATACATTACAGTACACTATATAGTGTACTGTACTGTATTTTCACTTTACAAAGTCTGATTAGACTTCTGCCTTTAGCAAAAGTCTAATCAGCACCATGGACAGCCTCTGATCAGTACCATGGACAGCCGGACGCCTGTGAAGGCGTCCGGTTGCCATGGTACCCATCACTCGCTGCCACAGCAGAGCAGTGGGTGATGGGGAGGTAGGGGGGCATCCTCCCTATCCCAACGGGGACTGAAAAGGCATAGCAGCCCCCGATGCCTACGGACCGCGGCATGGAATTGGTTAAACGCATGACAAATGCGTTTCAAGTTCTCAAGCAAGATGTCAGGCATTTCAAGCAGAGTGTCAGCAATGTGCTGACACCCTGCAAACCGCTCGGCTATCCTGAGAGAGGGGGTGGGCGGATGATCGCATGCCTGCCCGCCCCCCCCAAGCACCGCTCGCCCTCCCTGCCACACTCCCCACCCCCCAACCCCCCCCGCTGCGCCCGCCGGCAGATAACATAAAGGTCAGCGGAGGGGTTAGGCATTAAAATTAAGGTTATTTGAAGTTTCTGATCCCCGCGGTCACAGACCGCTGGGATCAGAAACTTCCGAAACCGCAGCAAACCACAGGTCTGAATTGACCTGTGGTTTGCTCCGATCGTCGACATAGGGGGGTCACAGGACCCCCCGGCTCATTTAGCCAAGGTGCCTGCTCAATGATTTGAGCAGGCACCGGGTTCTGAACACCGCCCGCCGGGCAGCGGTGATCGGAACTATACATGACGTATCGGTACCATGCCGTAAGCGGTTAAAGGGGTTATCCGAGTTATTTTTTTGTTCTTTCTATGTTCCTAACTAAGCAAATGTAACAGCTTTCCAATTAACTTACTTTATCTCCAGTGGCTGGTTTATCAGAATTCACTGATGATCCCCTGATCTGTGATATCAGCTTCTCTCCATGCTCTGATAAAGGTCGTTTACAAGCCTGTAAATGAGACGTCGCTGTGCTGGCCACGCCCCCCCCATCCTTCACTGCCGTCTGCTCTCTCTCTCTCCTAAGATTCTTAACCCCTTCAGCTGCACATACTGGCTAGCTGCAGCAGTGGCAATTCTGGGCACAGGATCTGGCAGACTAGAGAGAGCATTGCACAAGAAGGTAGGGGGAAGATCCTGTGTGTATTAGCAGTGTCATTATACAAGTGGGACTTGTAGTTCTACACTTACAAGTTGCTGTTGGTTCTCCCAGCACTCAGGGCAGCTCTTGTATCCACTCCCTTAGCAGTGTCATTATACAGCTTGGACTTGTAATCCTACACATACAATATACTACTGAGTCTCCCAGCAGGCAAACATGTCACTCAGGGCAGCTCTTGTATCCACTCCCTTAGCAGTGCAGGGGGAGGGGCAGAGATTGTTTTTATTGCATGTAAACACAGGGCCAGAAAAGAACCAGGGAAATTAGGAAATATATATATTTTTTTTGCATAAAACTTGCTTAGCTTAGTTATATATTGCTGCCCATCATTTTTTCAGTGCTATAAATTATTCTTTTTCATATCTCGGACAACCCCTTTAAATCTGGTGGCATTAGAGGCAGCGCTTGTTAAGAGCTCATTTGCATCCCTTTCTTCCCAGAATATTAGAGGAGCATGTATAGCCTATAAGTTTCCTCACACCTACTAAGGCATTCTCTCCCCAAGGAGAGATAGTAACCCCCAAAAGCCAATTTTTTTGTGATATGTTGGCAAACCATGACAATTTGTCATGATATTTTGAAAGTGCAGTTTAGTATTAGAAAATTATATCAACACATAGCAGTTATGTGACAACATGTCAATACACCCTTTCTCATAGAAATACAGTAGGAATATAACACTAATTAATATATGTACTTTATTGCCTATCATAATATACAGTTTATGTGATATCAAAGCGGCTCTGTCACCAGGATCAACTCTATTAAACCAGACATACTGGCTGGTAGGGCTCATCATACTGATTAAAACGATACCTTTCGGGGGCATGTCCTGACTATGGCGGAGTGAATACGCATCGCTGAGAGCTCCTGTCCTGAGAGGGCTTTAGCAAGCATTTCTAGCTCACCAGCACCTGCAATTCCAAGCTCCGATGGTTCGGACGAGAAGGGGATCCTCTGCCGGTTCCGTTAATACCCCCACGGACGTGAGGCACAAGGACATCCAGCAGTTTTTTGCTCTGGAAGGCCAGAAGGTAACGGGCCGCGACTTGGGCGCCACGGTTCTCCCACAAGCTGCGAGTGAACTGAACGCCGCTGCACCCCCATACAAACTCCGAAGCAAGCGGAGAAATCAGGGGTAGCTCACCGCAACATGAACCAGCCCCATTCGCCTGCTGTAAATCAGAAGAGGGACTCGCCTCCTCCGGCCCACGCTATGTCTGGCGGAGACACCAGGTCGGCGCCATCTTGCCAGGCCCCACGAGACTCCACGTCGCCGGTTCAGGCCGCACAGACCCCTCAGAAACTGGCTTTATCCCAGGCTATCCCTCCGGCGGACACAGAGGAGCCGCCTTGGGACTGGAGAGCACATGTCCGATAACTGCCGACCAGGCAAGAGATGGAACAGTTTATTGCACGCCTTGAAACCTCCTATAAGCAGGAACTTCATACCCTGTCCACCAATCTACAAATGGTGGAAGAGAGGGTGGACGATGTATCCTCCCATCAGGCTGAATTGTCCTCACGCCTGGACATGCTGGAAGATAAAGGGGTGCAGAGGGATCAGCATATTATTCTGCTCTATCGTCTACATGAAGATGTGGAAAATCGTAGTAGGCGCAACAATATCAGGCTGCGGGGCCTCCCTGAAGCTATCCCTCCTGCTGATCTTATTCACACCCTACAATAACTTTTCAAGATGATCCTGAATAGGCCGGTCTCGGATGACCTAGAAATTGACAGGGCGCACAGGACACTCGGCCCCCCAAACCCGGATCCTGCTAGACCCAGAGATGTGATATGTCGCCTGCACTACTACTCCATCAAAGAAGAGATCATGCGAAAGGCGCGCAACACCGCCACGATCGAGTTCCGGGGAACTCATATCTCACTTTTGCAGGACCTGGCTCGCTCCACATTACAACAGAGAAGAGCTCTTCGTCCTTTGCTAGAATGCCTCCGTGAAAGAGACATCCCCTATATGTGGGGTTATCGGTTCCAGTTGGTGGTCAGAAGGGGGGGTAAGCGCTATGAACTCCGTGACCCGTCTGAGTTAGCTGATTTCTTAGCAGCGCTGGGCCTCCCTGATATTGAACTCCCTGACTGGACCATCACTCCCCCGATCCCGTCGAGATTCTCTGTTTGGAAGGCTACCTCTCCAGGACGTAACAGAGGGGTGGATGATAGGAGACAGCCTTTCTGATCGTTTCTCTTAGTTGTGATTTGAGGAGTAGGATGTACCCCTTTACACAGTTTCCCCACAAGGCCTCTGCTGGCTTAAGTCCAGCTCTCATGAGCCTGATTTTTCTACATGTTCTAGTGACGTGGTTCCCCTTTCCCAAGAAGGAGTAATTCATTTCACTAGGCATCCCTTTCGCACAGTTTGATCTCTGGTTACTGGGTCTCCTGTGTGTCTGTCGGGGCCGGGTGCATTTTTACAGAGTTGCCCCCCCCTTCTTTGCCCGCCATCTCTTAGAGGTGCGCAGAGGTATAATGCTGGTCAAATATACTCTCAGGCAGGTCTCTACACCTGCTGTTGGAAGACAGTTCCCTGTTTAACGTTTTTCGTTATTCACCTCAACTCCGAGGTTTTCTGGATACCTTAGGGTGTCTTCCCTGTTTGGGATTGTGTCTGTAGTCTTTTTCCCCTTTTTCTTTTTGTGGTCTTGTCTTGTCTGATTACCTTTCCCCTTCCCCTATTTTATTTTGTGTGTCGTTGTGTCCTTGTGTGATTCTCTGTTGTGTGGTCTTACCGTTGTGTGTTTTCCCCACCCCCGTGCCTGTCATCTATCCTGTCAAGGTCTCTCTGTAATTTGGTCATGGTGCCTCCGATCAATCAGAGGGTTGGAATCAAATTGGTCTCCTTGAATGTAAGGGGCTTTAATATCCCCGACAAGAGGGCAATGATCCTAGCTGGGTTACAAAAAGAAAAGGCTCAGATCCTACTTCTCCAGGAAACACATTTTAAGACGCACCATGTACCAAATTTCAGATCCAGGGCGTACACCACATGGATCCATAGTACTAATCCAGATGCTAAGCCGAAAGGTGTCTCGATAGCGTTGAATAAAAATTTAACTTGCTCTGTTTTGGATTCTAGATCTTGCAGCAAAGGAAGGTACGTCTTTGTCAAACTGGCCATACATGGGAGAGTGTACACCGTAGGTAATATATATCTCCCGAATTCGGGTCAAGGTAAGACATTTGCTGCTATTATGTCAAAAATGGAATCTTTCATGGATGGTATTGTACTGCTGGGAGGGGACTTTAATTTGCCTCTTAACCCGTCGCTAGACACCTCCCTTGGGAGATCGCTGGTTCCTAACTCGACTCTCACTAGGGTCCGCTCTGTTTTGCAGTCCAATAGGTTGGTGGATGTCTGGAGGGTGTTAAATCCGACGAGCCGAGATTACACATACTACTCCCCAGCCCATGACTCCTATAGCAGGATTAACCTGTTCGTTATTTCCCATCATGCTTTGTCCTATCAGCCTAAGGTGGATGTTGGTTCGATATTATGGTCGGATCATGCCCCAGTTTTTCTTACCCTGGCTTTACCTGACGTAGTGGCTAAAGAGTGGACTTGGCGGCTCAATGCACATCTATTGAAAGATATGGTTTGTAGACAAGCCCTAGAGAAATCCATTTCAGATTTCATGGTCACTCACACCACTGACTCCACAGCTCCTCCTCTGCAGTGGGAAGCACTTAAGTGTGTCCTACGGCTCGAGACTGAAAAAAGAGAGGGAGGCACGTATTAGGAGCTTGTCGGACGAGTTACTCCACCTGGAATCCCTTCATAAGGGATCTCGTACCCCAGATCTGCTGTCGGAGTTGTCCTCGGTGAGAGATAAATTAAGGGAGGAGATTGTCAGGAAACATGCACACGCTAGGGAAAGATACCAGGGCTTTTTGTTCGAGAACGCCAATAAATGTGGGTCAGCCCTAGCCAAACTTCTCCATCCTAAATCGATGCAATCCTATATTCCTGAGATTAAGGACTCACAGGGTAAGACCTTGCACCATCCTCTCCATATTGTTGAAGCTTTCAGAGAATATTATGCATCTTTATATAACATCAAAGGCCAATTCGCGGACATGCGGCCCTCTGATCTGGATGGTCGCATCTCCTCCTACCTAACTGAGACGGCCCTGCCCGCGATTACGCCAGAACAGCAAGCTGATCTAGATCTACCCCTCTCTGAGACTGAGGTAAAAGTGGTGATTAAATCTCTCAAAGGCCATAAGAGCCCAGGGCTGGACGGATTTACTGGCGTTTTCTATAAAAGATTCCTTGATCTACTTAGTCCCTTGATGACAAAAGCGTTCAATTGCATCTCTCCTGCTTGTCCCTTCCCTAAACAATCCCTAGAGGCTCATATTGTTGTCATTCCCAAGCCTAATAAGGATAGCACGGTTTGTGGTAATTACAGGCCGATATCTTTAATAAACTGTGACATTAAAATCTATTCAAAGATCCTGGCGAATAGGTTGCGGCTGATTTTACCGCAATGTATTAGCCCAGATCAAGTGGGCTTTGTCCCTGGCAGAGAAGCCAGAGACAATACCATACGCACTATCACATTGATCTACCATGTGCAAGAAAGTCAGATCCCCGTTGGCCTGATGTCTGTAGATGCCGAGAAGGCGTTTGACAGGGTCCACTGGCGATTTATGTTAGCTTCCTTGCAACATCTTGGATTGGGACATAGATTCATAGAATATGTATCAGCCTTATATACTAACCCTACCGCCAGAGTTAGGGTTAATGGGGTCTTAGCACCACCTTTTGAGATCCATAATGGAACCTGTCAGGGCTGCCCGTTGTCCCCTCTCCTATATGTACTACAAATGGAACATCTTGCTCAGGCTATCCGCCTCAATCCCGACATTCCAGGAGTCTCCGTCAGGAATAAACAGCAGAAACTGGCGTTGTACGCTGACGACTTGCTGCTTTACTCCGAGAGTTTGACAGATTTGGACACTTAAGTAATTTTAAGGTGAATCTCTCAAAGACTGGAGCTACTAAACATCTCTTTGACTGATCCACACGAAAAAGAGCAGGGGGCGGCACAGTCAAACAAGCACACAGTCAGTATGCGGCGATCACAGATGCTCCAAGGCCAGCGAGGAGAGAGACGCTCGGCGGTGCACTGCTGCAAACAGTGAGTAGAGTGTAACATATATCAATCAGTAGAAGAAACATGCAGCGGCACTCACCGGTATACGTCAAAACAGCTTTATTCAGCCACAATCAGGCCGGGGGTGGACAAGTTTGTGGGTTTCCTCAATGGTAATGATATGGGTATGACATTCACCCTCAATTTCGGAGGTTGCAGATTGGAGTTTTTGGATGTGGCTGTCCTGGTGGAAGGCGACGAGTTGGTCACGGAGGGCTTTCGTAAGCCCACGGCGACCAACTCCTTGCTCCGCCATGACAGCTTCCATCCCCCCTGCGTTAAGAGAGCTGTACCTTATGGACAATTTGTCAGATTAAGGCGCATTAACAGTAAAGAAAGTAGTTTTTGCAGGCAGGCAGAAGAACTAAAAAAACGCCTAATGGAGAGAGGGTACCCCGAAGGACCATTAGAGGAGGACATGAGAAAGGTTGAAAAGGATTTCTCCCAGGACAGTTTACTTAGAAGGGCCAATCATGAAAATAAACAAAGGGACACAGATTTCAGGAGGTTTGCATTTTCATTCAAGTACAGTCCCATGGCAGAGCGTATTCGCTCCGTCATTTTCAAAAATTGGGACGTACTAAGGAGAGATGCAAGCCTGCATGAACTCACTGAACAGAAACCACTGATTTCCTTTAGAAGGGCACACACCGTGAAAGACAGAATAGTCAGAAGTAGGTTTAAGCCCAGTAGGAGTGAAAATTGGCTGAACAGCAATTTACCTAAAGGGAATTTTAAGTGTGGCAACTGCTCGTTTTGCAACTATAACTCCCTGAAGAAATGTATTGGATTTGCAGGTATCCAACATAAAGTGAACTCCTTCATCAATTGCAGGAGCACATATGTAGTGTACCTACTATTGTGCCCCTGCGGTCGATTTTATATCGGCAAAACCATCAGGTGTTTGTTTGAAAGGTTTAGGGAACACCTGAATTCAGTAAAAACAGGAAAGGGGTGCCCTAGATTCATCCAACATGTCAAAGAAGTTCATAATGGGGACGCCAGTTGTATTTCTTTTTCTGGATTAGAAATAGTACCCACTCCTCTGAAGGGAGGGGATAGACACCGCCTCCTCCTGCAGAGGGAAGCCCGTTGGATCCTGCGTACACAAGCGTTAGGAGAACTCGGATTAAACGACAGAAATGACCTCAGCCCTTTCCTGTAATCAAATTCCTTTGATTTTATTTATTCATAGGTGCTGTATATACTTGTATGTTTGTCTCTTTTTTCTTGCTGATGTGTTGTAATTATGTTGCACTTTCTATGTTTTTAGTTGTTTAGCGCAACCCCTTTTGCCTATGTGCGGCCTGATTCGTTCATCTGTATGACGTCGGCCTGCACTAGAGGTTAAAGGAAGTGCGGACACAGACGCGCATTGAAGCACAGCCTGATGAAGCGCAATTAGCGCGAAACGGCCGCCGCTGCCATTGCGTGTCTGACTTGTCCACCCCCGGCCTGATTGTGGCTGAATAAAGCTGTTTTGACGTATACCGGTGAGTGCCGCTGCATGTTTCTTCTACTGATTGATATCTCTTTGACTGATGTAGATGTAAACTCCCTCAGAACTAACTTTTCTTTTAAATGGAAAGAGCAAAGTTTGGTGTATTTGGGCGTCCAAATTCCTACGCAGCTACACTTGCTTTTTCCACTCAATTACTTACCTCTGCAGAGGAGAACGCTGGAGGACATGTAGAAATACTCCCTCAAAAAGCTGTCTTGGTTTGGCCGCATGTCCGCCTTCAAGATGGACATCCTGCCGAGGTTTCTTTACCTCTTCCAAACTGTCCCGATATATGTACCACGGTCGTACTTCCAAGAGCTTCAGAAAGGTCTGAATAAGTTCATATGGCAAGCTAGTAAACCTAGGTTACGGAGACAAGTCCTGACTAAACAGAAATCCTTGGGCGGTTTTGGCCTCCCAGACATGTTAATCTATCATAGCGCCTCGGTGCTAACCAGAATTAGGGACTGGCTTCATAAGGGTGCTCAGAAGTTGTGGATAAGCTTGGAGCAGTCTTTGTCTCCCCTCCCTCTTCAAGCGCTGCCCTGGCTTGAATTGGATACACGGCCGGCTTCTGAAGAATGGCCATACCTGGTAAGGCACGCTCTATCTATCTGGGATAAGTGGATCTCCATGTCACAGGTGTCAGCTAGGCCAGATCCCATGACCCCATTGCATGGCAATCCTGTATTTTTACCGGGCCTTTCGACCATCCGCTTTTCTCATTAAATCTGTAGGGGATGGAATCCTGAGGGTTAGGGACTTAGTCACCTCGGAGCTTTTATCCTCCATTGAGAGCCTCAGACAGAATGTAGCTTTCGCACAAGTTTCATGGTTGGGGTACGCTCAAGTCAGGTCTTTCATGGGTCGCACGTTCCCTGGTGGAGCGATAGGTCAGTTGACAGACTTCGACAAACTTTACCTGGCCTCCACTGACGGTCACGGTACAATATCATCCATGTATCAGGTTTTGCTACAATCCCAAAATGGTGACAGAGCCCCCTTCTTCGCAAAATGGGAAAGGGACCTGCAAGTTACCTTCTCAGCGGATGAAGTGGAGAAGATTTGTACACTCTCCCATGGGATGTCCATGGCATCTCAAATTAAAGAAAATAATTATAAAATTGTCTCTAGGTGGTACTACTGCCCTACTACTCTACACCAGATGTTCCCGTCGGTTCCCGATCATTGCTGGCGGTGTGAACAAGAGCAAGGTTCTATGTTGCATATCTGGTGGGACTGCCAGTTGATAAAGCCGTTCTGGGAGAAGGTTTTGGGTATCTATACCAGCTATTCGAACCAGTCAATAGCTAATACTCCTCAGGTTACACTGCTGTCTCTAATGCCGGGCTCTATCTCGCAAGTTAAGAAAGGAGCACTATGTTTCTTCTTAGCAGCGGCGCGCATGGTGATTCCAAGGCACTGGAAAACCACTACCCCCCCTACATTGTCTGAGTGGGCCAAGGAATTGAAACATATTCTTAGGATGGAAGAGTTGATAGCTGACAGTCAGGAAAGAGGCGGGATTTACCAGAACAGATACAACTCTCTAACTCTCTTTCTAGACTCTCAGAGATTTGGAGATCTGGTGTGTTCCTGAATTTTTCCTCAGTAGGGTTCTTGTCAGGTGTAACCTCTCCTTAGTACCCCTCCCCTCTTCCTATTCCTCTTCCCTTTTGTGTCTTTTATGTTTATTGTGCTGTAGGGTCCTCCGTTTAGGATTACTCACTTAGTGTGCTCACTTGGGCATTCAAGGGTTCATAGCACAGCTTATTCGCCTCCACAGTGATAGCCCTCCTTGTTTGGGGTTCCCTGTTTGGCTGGGATGTTTGTATCCCGCTAATGGTTAATACCTCTGTGATATTTCAGCTGTTTTTCGAGGGTCCTGCGTGTCCCTGTGTTGGACTATGTCCATATTACTTATATCAATGTATGTGCTGTACTGAGTCATTTGTTTATGAAAATCAAAAAATTAATAAAATAAGATTACACATAAAACGATACCTTTATTTTGTCTGTGCGATAAATAGCTACAGAGAAATCTGCGGTATCATTCATATGCAAATGAGTAGTTCGAGCACCACTTTCACACTAGCGTTAGAAGAATCCGGAAATCCGTATGCAAACGGATATCTTTTTTTTCCGGATCCGGACTTTTTCATTGAAATACCGGATCTGTCTTTCCGGTATCATCCGGAATAACGGATCTGGTATTAAATTTTTTCAAAGCTAGAAAAAAATGCGCATGCGCAGATCGGAAAACTGGATCCAGTGATGCGGCAATTTCCGGAACTCTTGGTACCGGATCCGGCATTAATAAATTTCAATAGAAATTAATGCCGTGGTAGTGTTTCGGGATTTTGGTCAGAAGAAATACCGCAGCATGCTGCCGTATTTTGTCCGGTCAAATACCATACAAGAGATGGAACGGAAGACATCCTGATGCATACTGAACGGATTGCTTTCTATTCAGAATGCATTGGGACAAAACAGAACTATTTGTTTCTGGTATTGAGACCCTTTACTGGATTTAAATACCGGAAAAGAATAACGCTAGTGTGAAAGTACCCTAACACCCGCTGTGCTCTGCACACTCCGCCCTCCCCTAGATGGACAGGGCTATACATGCTGAGGGCAGAGCGGTGTCCTAGCATGTACATATCATTTACACTATGTACTGTAGCTTCAGCACACTTGTAGTGTCCCACTAGGTAAATGTGGGCACTACACAAGGGTCAATATGGCCACATTATTCTCCACCTCCTGTGGAACATGGTCATTGTATTTTATATGATGTTTTTATGTGTTCTTCCTGTTATCTCCTGTATCATGCCTGTTAGGGGTAGTTCCTCCTCCTAGACAGTAGAGGGAGCTAGGGAACCCCTAGTATATATAGTTAGGCCCAGACAGGAAAGAGTCAGTGCAATATAGTCCAGGAGGCTTGTTAGTGCAGTCTAGCCTGCCTGAGTTTGCTGAGCAAAGAAGCTCAGAAGCTGCCATCCAGGGGAAGAGTTTGCCTCCTGGGAAACCAAGTTCCTATGAAAAGTACAGTGCAGAGCCAAGTTTTTTCCAGCCAAACAGAGAGCTGAAGGGCAGAAGGATATTATATAGCAAGGAGACATATACCAGAGGAAGGTTTTCCCTACCCAAGGATAAAGCCAGCAATAGGGCATACTAGCCTTGGAGGACCTGAGGAAAAGTGCAGCCTGATCTGTAAGTGTTTATGCCCTCTGAGTATCTTGCAAAGACTTTGCCTGCCGTTTTGTATCAAGCCTGCATGTATTTAACCTTTTGACATATGGAACCAACTACAGCCTGTAAATAGTTGAACTGTCTCAGTAAAAGAAAGTTCTGGTTTACTGCAACTTGTGTTCCTCAATTATTACTACAATAAATCGGTGTGCCACCGTTACCGGCACTGGCGTCACAAACTTAAAGGGATCTTGCCACCGGCACATTAAAAACCTGCAACATATATTTCCATTATAATAGAAGTCTATGGCTCGCATAACGGATCTGTCTGGTTTCCGTTATGCAGGAGAGGACTTTTGAATTAAAGGAAATACAATTGCCAAATGTAATCTTTAACTCCCACAAACAACTAAGTCAAAGCTCATGCCCACGAACGTAACGGCTCCATGCCCATGCTGCGGACCGCAATGCACGGGCACCAGCCTTGTGCACTCCGCACAAGATGCGAACCCATTGAGACCTGGACCCGAAAGCACTTCCTGAAGCACTTCTTTGGCCGTATCTTGCTGTTCGTGGACCCATTCAAGTCAATGTCCCTTTATTTGCAGCACGGAGTACACACGGACACACATGCCCGTATATTGTGGACCGGCCTGTTTGCTGTTTGCAATACGGGCACCGAGCCTTCACATTCATGTACATGAGCCATAACACAATAGATAAAACAGGGTAGTATATCAATAAAACACTGATCTGTGAAGTATAGCAGGAGAGTACTGAATTCTAAGTATTGTTCTAGGATAGGTGCAACCTTATGTGAGTCTCTGCTGCTGACTAAGTGGTAAGTGCAGCCAGAAAACAAGTCAAACAGGTGCATTTCTTAATAGAACTTTACCCTTAAATACCAATTTTTAAAGACTTTTCTATCTGCAACAAAACAGAGCCGATAAAGTTGCTTCAATACCTTAATAACCTTCTAATTTCATTTGAACTTACAAATATGAAATCAAAACTTTTCTGCTGTGCAAATATTGACATTTTAGTAGTATAGTAGTATCAACAGAATTACTGATTTTAAAATGGATTTGCACAGTAGTGGAGCTCTCCATAAGAGATTTATTAAAGGTTTGATGCTGTTTATCCTAATACAATCCTGATCAAAAGTTTAAGACCACTTGAAAAATGGCAAAAAAATCATATTTAGCATGGCTGGATCTTAACAAGGTTCCAAGTAGAGCTTCAACATGCAACAAGAAGAAATGAGAGTGAGACAAAACCTTTTTTGAGCATTCAATTTAATGAAAACAACGAATAAACTGAAACAGGCTGTTTTTCAGCTGATCAAAAGTTTAGGACCACATGCCTTTAAAAGGCCAAATCTGTGCAAAGATGTGGATTCATTGTCATTTTCTGTCAGGTAGTGACTAGAGTTGAGCGAACACCTGGATGTTCGGGTTCGAGAAGTTCGGCCGAACATCCCGGAAATGTTCGGGTTCGGGATCCGAACTCGATCCGAACTTCGTCCCGAACCCGAACCCCATTGAAGTCAATGGGGACCCGAACTTTTCGGCACTAAAAAGGCTGTAAAACAGCCCAGGAAAGAGCTAGAGGGCTGCAAAAGGCAGCAACATGTAGGTAAATCCCCTGCAAACAAATGTGGATAGGGAAATGAATTAAAATAAAAATTAAATAAATAAAAATTAACCAAAATCAATTGGAGAGAGGTCCCATAGCAGAGAATCTGGCTTCACGTCACCCACCACTGTAAGAGTCCATTTTCATAAATTTAGGCCCAGCACCCAGGCAGAGGAGAGAGGTCCCGTAACAGAGAATCTGGCTTCATGTCAGCAGAGAATTAGTCTGCATGTCTTAGCAGAGAATGAGGCTTCACGTCAGCCACCACTGCAACAGTCCATTGGCATATATTTAGGCCCAGCACCCAGGCAGAGGAGGGAGGTCCCGTAACAGAGAATCTGTCTTCATGTCAGCAGAGAATCAGTCTGCATGTCATAGCAGAGAATGAGGCTTCACGTCAGCCACCACTGCAACAGTCCATTGGCATATATTTAGGCCCAGCACACACACAGGCAGAGGAGAGAGGTCCCGTAACAGAGAATCTGTCTTCATGTCAGCAGAGAATCAGTCTGCATGTCATAGCAGAGAATGAGGCTTCACGTCAGCCACCACTGCAACAGTCCATTGGCATATATTTAGGCCCAGCACCCAGGCAGAGGAGGGAGGTCCCGTAACAGAGAATCTGTCTTCATGTCAGCAGAGAATCAGTCTGCATGTCATAGCAGAGAATGAGGCTTCACGTCAGCCACCACTGCAACAGTCCATTGGCATATATTTAGGCCCAGCACCCAGGCAGAGGAGGGAGGTCCCGTAACAGAGAATCTGTCTTCATGTCAGCAGAGAATCAGTCTGCATGTCATAGCAGAGAATGAGGCTTCACGTCAGCCACCACTGCAACAGTCCATTGGCATATATTTAGGCCCAGCACACACACAGGCAGAGGAGAGAGGTCCCGTAACAGAGAATCTGTCTTCATGTCAGCAGAGAATTAGTCTGCATGTCATAGCAGAGAATGAGGCTTCACGTCAGCCACCACTGCAACAGTCCATTGGCATATATTTAGGCCCAGCACACACACAGGCAGAGGAGAGAGGTCCCGTAACAGAGAATCTGTCTTCATGTCAGCAGAGAATTAGTCTGCATGTCATAGCAGAGAATGAGGCTTCACGTCAGCCACCACTGCAACAGTCCATTGGCATATATTTAGGCCCAGCACCCAGGCAGAGGAGGGAGGTCCCGTAACAGAGAATCTGGCTTCATGTCAGCAGAGAATCAGTCTGCATGTCATAGCAGAGAATGAGGCTTCACGTCAGCCACCACTGCAACAGTCCATTGGCATATATTTAGGCCCAGCACCCAGGCAGAGGAGGGAGGTCCCGTAACAGAGAATCTGTCTTCATGTCAGCAGAGAATTAGTCTGCATGTCATAGCAGAGAATGAGGCTTCACGTCAGCCACCACTGCAACAGTCCATTGGCATATATTTAGGCCCAGCACACACACAGGCAGAGGAGAGAGGTCCCGTAACAGAGAATCTGTCTTCATGTCAGCAGAGAATTAGTCTGCATGTCATAGCAGAGAATGAGGCTTCACGTCAGCCACCACTGCAACAGTCCATTGGCATATATTTAGGCCCAGCACACACAGGCAGAGGAGAGAGGTCCCGTAACAGAGAATCTGTCTTCATGTCAGCAGAGAATTAGTCTGCATGTCATAGCAGAGAATGAGGCTTCACGTCAGCCACCACTGCAACAGTCCATTGGCATATATTTAGGCCCAGCACCCAGGCAGAGGAGGGAGGTCCCGTAACAGAGAATCTGTCTTCATGTCAGCAGAGAATCAGTCTGCATGTCATAGCAGAGAATGAGGCTTCACGTCAGCCACCACTGCAACAGTCCATTGGCATATATTTAGGCCCAGCACCCAGGCAGAGGAGGGAGGTCTCGTAACAGAGAATCTGGCTTCATGTCAGCAGAGAATCAGTCTGCATGTCATAGCAGAGAATGAGGCTTCACGTCAGCCACCACTGCAACAGTCCATTGGCATATATTTAGGCCCAGCACACACACAGGCAGAGGAGAGAGGTCCCGTAACAGACAATCTGGCTTCATGTCAGCAGAGAATCATTCTGCATGTCATAGCAGAGAATCAGGCTTCACGTCACCCAACATTGGAACAGTCCATTGGCATATATTTAGGCCCCGGCACCCAGACACAGGAGAGGTTCATTCAACTTTGGGTAGCTCGCAATATAATGGTAAAATGAAAATAAAAATAGGATTGAATGAGGAAGTGCCCTGGAGTCCAATAATATATGGTTAAGGGGAGGTAGTTAATGTCTAATCTGGACAAGGGACGGACAGATCCTGTGGGATCCATGCCTGGTTCATTTTTATGAACGTCAGCTTGTCCACATTGGCTGTAGACAGGCGGCTGCGTTTGTCTGTAATGACGCCCCCTGCCGTGCTGAATACACGTTCAGACAAAACGCTGGCCGCCGGGCAGGCCAGCACCTCCAAGGCATAAAAGGCTAGCTCTGGCCACGTGGACAATTTAGAGACCCAGAAGTTGAATGGGGCCGAACCATCAGTCAGTACGTGGAGGGGTGTGCACACGTACTGTTCCACCATGTTAGTGAAATGTTGCCTCCTGCTAACACGTTGCGTATCAGGTGGTGGTGCAGTTAGCTGTGGTGTGTTGACAAAAGTTTTCCACATCTCTGCCATGCTAACCCTGCCCTCAAAGGAGCTGGCATTGACACAGCTGCCTTGGCGACCTCTTGCTCCTCCTCTGCCTTGGCCTTGGGCTTCCACTTGTTCCCCTGTGACATTTGGGAATGCTCTCAGTAGCGCGTCTACCAACGTGCGCTTGTACTCGCGCATCTTCCTATCACGCTCCAGTGCAGGAAGTAAGGTGGGCACATTGTCTTTGTAGCGTGGATCCAGCAGGGTGGCAACCCAGTAGTCCGCACAGGTTAAAATGTGGGCAACTCTGCTGTCGTTGCGCAGGCACTGCAGCATGTAGTCGCTCATGTGTGCCAGGCTGCCCAGGGGTAAGGACAAGCTGTCCTCTGTGGGAGGCGTATCGTCATCGTCCTGCCTTTCCCCCCAGCCACGCACCAGTGATGGACCCGAGCTGCGTTGGGTGCCACCCCGCTGTGACCATGCTTCATCCTCATCCTCCTCCACCTCCTCCTCATCCTCGTCCTCCTCGTCCTCCAGTAGTGGGCCCTGTCTGGCCACATTTGTACCTGGCCTCTGCTGTTGCCAAAAACCTCCCTCTGAGTCACTTCGAAGAGACTGGCCTGAAAGTGCTAAAAATGACCCCTCTTCCTCCTCCTCCTCCTCCTCCTGGGCCACCTCCTCTTGCATCATCGCCCTAAGTGTTTTCTCAAGGAGACATAGAAGTGGTATTGTAACGCTGATAACGGCGTCATCGCCACTGGCCATGTTGGTGGAGTACTCGAAACAGCGCAACAGGGCACACAGGTCTCGCATGGAGGCCCAGTCATTGGTGGTGAAGTGGTGCTGTTCTGTAGTGCGACTGACCCGTGCGTGCTGCAGCTGAAACTCCACTATGGCCTGCTGCTGCTCGCACAGTCTGTCCAGCATGTGCAAGGTGGAGTTCCACCTGGTGGGCACGTCGCATATGAGGCGGTGAGCGGGAAGGCCGAAGTTACGCTGTAGCGCAGACAGGCGAGCAGCAGCAGGATGTGAACGCCGGAAGCGCGAACAGACGGCCCGCACTTTATGCAGCAGTCTGACATGTCGGGGTAGTTGTGAATGAACTTCTGCACCACCAAATTTAGCACATGCGCCAAGCAAGGGATGTGCGTCAAATTGGCTAGTCCCAGAGCTGCAACGAGATTTCGCCCATTATCGCACACCACCAGGCCGGGCTTGAGGCTCACCGGCAGCAACCACTCGTCGGTCTGTTGTTCTATACCCCGCCACAACTCCTGTGCGGTGTGGGGCCTGTCCCCCAAACATATGAGTTTCAGAATGGCCTGCTGACGTTTACCCCGGGCTGTGCTGAAGTTGGTGGTGAAGGTGTGTGGCTGACTGGATGAGCAGGTGGAAGAAGAGGAGGAGGAAGCCGAGAAGGAGGAGGTGGCAACAGGAGGCAAAGAATGTTGCCCTGCGATCCTTGGCGGCGGAAGGACGTGCGCCAAACAGCTCTCCGCCTGGGGCCCAGCTGCCACTACATTTACCCAGTGTGCAGTTAGGGAGATATAGCGTCCCTGGCCGTGCTTACTGGTCCACGTATCTGTGGTTAGGTGGACCTTGCCACAGATGGCGTTGCGCAGTGCACACTTGATTTTATCGGATACTTGGTTGTGCAGGGAAGGCACGGCTCTCTTGGAGAAGTAGTGGCGGCTGGGAACAACATACTGTGGGACAGCAAGCGACATGAGCTGTTTGAAGCTGTCTGTGTCCACCAGCCTAAATGACAGCATTTCATAGGCCAGTAGTTTAGAAATGCTGGCATTCAGGGCCAGGGATCGAGGGTGGCTAGGTGGGAATTTACGCTTTCTCTCAAATGTTTGTGAGATGGAGAGCTGAACGCTGCCGTGTGACATGGTTGAGACGCTTGGTGACGGAGGTGGTGGTGGTGGTGTTGGTGGTACATCCCCTGTTTGCTGGGCGGCAGGTGCCAACGTTCCTCCAGAGGCGGAGGAAGAGGCCGAGGCGGCAGCAGCAGAAGAGGCCGAGGCGGCAGCAGCAGAAGAGGTAGCAGGGGGAGCCTGAGTGACTTCCTTGGTTTTAAGGTGTTTACTCCACTGCAGTTCATGCTTTGCATGCAGGTGCCTGGTCATGCAGGTTGTGCTCAGGTTCAGAACGTTAATGCCTCGCTTAAGGCTCTGATGGCACAGCGTGCAAACCACTCGGGTCTTGTCGTCAGCACATTGTTTGAAGAAGTGCCATGCCAGGGAACTCCTTGAAGCTGCCTTTGGGGTGCTCGGTCCCAGATGGCGGCGGGCAGTAGCAGGCGGAGTCTCTTGGCGGCGGGTGTTCTGCTTTTGCCCACTGCTCCCTCTTTTGCTACGCTGTTGGCTCGGTCTCACCACTGCCTCTTCCTCCGAACTGTGAAAGTCAGTGGCACGACCTTCATTCCATGTGGGGTCTAGGACCTCATCATCCCCTGCATCGTCTTCCACCCAGTCTTGATCCCTGACCTCCTGTTCAGTCTGCACACTGCAGAAAGACGCAGCAGTTGGCACCTGTGTTTCGTCATCATCAGAGACATGCTGAGGTGGTATTCCCATGTCCTCATCATCAGGAAACATAAGTGGTTGTGCGTCAGTGCATTCTATATCTTTCACCGCTGGGGAAGGGCTAGGTGGATGCCCTTGGGAAACCCTGCCAGCGGAGTCTTCAAACAGCATAAGAGACTGCTGCATAACTTGAGGCTGAGACAGTTTCCCTGGTATGCATGGGGGTGATGTGACAGACTGATGGGGTTGGTTTTCAGGCGCCATCTGTGCGCTTTCTGCAGAAGACTGGGTGGGAGATAATGTGAACGTGCTGGATCCACTGTCGGCCACCCAATTGACTAATGCCTGTACCTGCTCAGGCCTTACCATCCTTAGAACGGCATTGGGCCCCACCATATATCGCTGTAAATTCTGGCGGCTACTGGGACCTGAGGTAGTTGGTACACTAGGACGTGTGGATGTGGCAGAACGGCCACGCCCTCTCCCAGCACCAGAGGGTCCACTAACACCACCACGACCATGTCCACGTCCGCGTCCCTTACTAGATGTTTTTCTCATTGTTATGGTTCACCACAACAACAAAAATATTATTTGGCCCAATGTATTGTATTCAAATTCAGCGGGATATAAATTTGAGGCCTAGTATTTAGGCGCTGGGTGACCGGTATGGATTTACTAACAGAATTAGACTTGGAAATGCACAGTAGCGTGTGTGTGAAGTTATTCTGAATGACCCTATGTGCACCTTGAATATTATATACCCTTTTAGGGATAGATTTCAAATAGCTCTGATATAGCAGAAACCACTAAATTATGAAATTGCTAAATTGGGAATTGTATTTCAACCCAGAACAAAAAATGTGCTTTGACGGACACTAAATAACTTTCCCAGCCACAACAGGACAGCGGTAACAAGAGATTTAGCGGGATATAAATTTGAGGCCTAGTATTTAGGCGCTGGGTGACCGGTATGGATTTAGTGACAGAATTAGACTTGGAAATGCACAGTAGCGTGTGTGTGAAGTTATTCTGAATGACCCTATGTGCACCTTGAATATTATATACCCTTTTAGGGATAGATTTCAAATAGCTCTGATATAGCAGGAACCACTAAATTATGAAATTGCTAAATTGGGAATTGTACTTCAACCCAGAACAAAAAATGTGCTTTGACGGACACTAAATAACTTTCCCAGCCACAACAGTACAGCGGTAACGAGAGATTTAGCGGGATATAAATTTGAGGCCTAGTATTTAGGCGCTGGGTGACCGGTATGGATTTAGCGACAGAATTAGACTTGGAAATGCACAGTAGCGTGTGTGTGAAGTTATTCTGAATGACCCTATGTGCACCTTGAATATTATATACCCTTTTAGGGATAGATTTCAAATAGCTCTGATATAGCAGGAACCACTAAATTATGAAATTGCTAAATTGGGAATTGTACTTCAACCCAGAACAAAAAATGTGCTTTGACGGACACTAAATAACTTTCCCAGCCACAACAGGACAGCGGTAACGAGAGATTTAGCGGGATATAAATTTGAGGCCTAGTATTTAGGCGCTGGGTGACCGGTATGGATTTAGCGACAGAATTAGACTTGGAAATGCACAGTAGCGTGTGTGTGAAGTTATTCTGAATGACCCTATGTGCACCTTGAATATTATATACCCTTTTAGGGATAGATTTCAAATAGCTCTGATATAGCAGGAACCACTAAATTATGAAATTGCTAAATTGGGAATTGTACTTCAACCCAGAACAGAAAAATGTGCTTTGACGGACACTAAATAACTTTCCCAGCCACAACAGGACAGCGGTAACGAGAGATTTAGCGGGATATAAATTTGAGGCCTAGTATTTAGGCGCTGGGTGACCGGTATGGATTTACTAACAGAATTAGACTTGGAAATGCACAGTAGCGTGTGTGTGAAGTTATTCTGAATGACCCTATGTGCACCTTGAATATTATATACCCTTTTAGGGATAGATTTCAAATAGCTCTGATATAGCAGAAACCACTAAATTATGAAATTGCTAAATTGGGAATTGTATTTCAACCCAGAACAAAAAATGTGCTTTGACGGACACTAAATAACTTTCCCAGCCACAACAGGACAGCGGTAACAAGAGATTTAGCGGGATATAAATTTGAGGCCTAGTATTTAGGCGCTGGGTGACCGGTATGGATTTAGTGACAGAATTAGACTTGGAAATGCACAGTAGCGTGTGTGTGAAGTTATTCTGAATGACCCTATGTGCACCTTGAATATTATATACCCTTTTAGGGATAGATTTCAAATAGCTCTGATATAGCAGGAACCACTAAATTATGAAATTGCTAAATTGGGAATTGTACTTCAACCCAGAACAAAAAATGTGCTTTGACGGACACTAAATAACTTTCCCAGCCACAACAGTACAGCGGTAACGAGAGATTTAGCGGGATATAAATTTGAGGCCTAGTATTTAGGCGCTGGGTGACCGGTATGGATTTAGCGACAGAATTAGACTTGGAAATGCACAGTAGCGTGTGTGTGAAGTTATTCTGAATGACCCTATGTGCACCTTGAATATTATATACCCTTTTAGGGATAGATTTCAAATAGCTCTGATATAGCAGGAACCACTAAATTATGAAATTGCTAAATTGGGAATTGTACTTCAACCCAGAACAAAAAATGTGCTTTGACGGACACTAAATAACTTTCCCAGCCACAACAGGACAGCGGTAACGAGAGATTTAGCGGGATATAAATTTGAGGCCTAGTATTTAGGCGCTGGGTGACCGGTATGGATTTAGCGACAGAATTAGACTTGGAAATGCACAGTAGCGTGTGTGTGAAGTTATTCTGAATGACCCTATGTGCACCTTGAATATTATATACCCTTTTAGGGATAGATTTCAAATAGCTCTGATATAGCAGGAACCACTAAATTATGAAATTGCTAAATTGGGAATTGTACTTCAACCCAGAACAGAAAAATGTGCTTTGACGGACACTAAATAACTTTCCCAGCCACAACAGGACAGCGGTAACGAGAGATTTAGCGGGATATAAATTTGAGGCCTAGTATTTAGGCGCTGGGTGACCGGTATGGATTTAGCGACAGAATTAGACTTGGAAATGCACAGTAGCGTGTGTGTGAAGTTATTCTGAATGACCCTATGTGCACCTTGAATATTATATACCCTTTTAGGGATAGATTTCAAATAGCTCTGATATAGCAGAAACCACTAAATTATGAAATTGCTAAATTGGGAATTGTACTTCAACCCAGAACAAAAAATGTGCTTTGACGGACACTAAATAACTTTCCCAGCCACAACAGGACAGCGGTAACGAGAGATTTAGCGGGATATAAATTTGAGGCCTAGTATTTAGGCGCTGGGTGACCGGTATGGATTTAGTGACAGAATTAGACTTGGAAATGCACAGTAGCGTGTGTGTGAAGTTATTCTGAATGACCCTATGTGCACCTTGAATATTATATACCCTTTTAGGGATAGATTTCAAATAGCTCTGATATAGCAGAAACCACTAAATTATGAAATTGCTAAATTGGGAATTGTATTTCAACCCAGAACAAAAAATGTGCTTTGACGGACACTAAATAACTTTCCCAGCCACAACAGGACAGCGGTAACGAGAGATTTAGCGGGATATAAATTTGAGGCCTAGTATTTAGGCGCTGGGTGACCGGTATGGATTTAGCGACAGAATTAGACTTGGAAATGCACAGTAGCGTGTGTGTGAAGTTATTCTGAATGACCCTATGTGCACCTTGAATATTATATACCCTTTTAGGGATAGATTTCAAATAGCTCTAATATAGCAGGAACCACTAAATTATGAAATTGCTAAATTGGGAATTGTACTTCAACCCAGAACAAAAAATGTGCTTTGACGGACACTAAATAACTTTCCCAGCCACAACAGGACAGCGGTAACGAGAGATTTAGCGGGATATAAATTTGAGGCCTAGTATTTAGGCGCTGGGTGACCGGTATGGATTTAGTGACAGAATTAGACTGGGATATGGCCAAAAAATAACCACACTATTGCTGGTTAAATGCACTTGGTGACGGGCGCAGCTTGCCCCTGATGTAGTATATGGCCAAAAAATGAACAGACTATTGCTGGTTAAATGCACTTGGTGTCACAGCTTGACGAACCACACTACTGAGGGTTAAATGCACTTGGTGACGGGCGCAGCTTGCCCCTGATGTAGTATATGGCCAAAAAATGAACAGACTATTGCTGGTTAAATGCACTTGGTGACGGGCGCAGCTTGCCCCTGATTTAGTATATGGCCAAAAAATGAACAGACTATTGCTGGTTAAATGCACTTGGTGTGATAGCTTGACCAACCACACTACTGAGGGTTAAATGCACTTGGTGACGGGCGCAGCTTGCCCCTGATGTAGTATATGGCCAAAAAATGAACAGACTATTGCTGGTTAAATGCACTTGGTGTCACAGCTTGACGAACCACACTACTGAGGGTTAAATGCACTTGGTGACGGGCGCAGCTTGCCCCTGATGTAGTATATGGCCAAAAAATGAACAGACTATTGCTGGTTAAATGCACTTGGTGACGGGCGCAGCTTGCCCCTGATTTAGTATATGGCCAAAAAATGAACAGACTATTGCTGGTTAAATGCACTTGGTGTGATAGCTTGACCAACCACACTACTGAGGGTTAAATGCACTTGGTGACGGGCGCAGCTTGCCCCTGATGTAGTATATGGCCAAAAAATGAACAGACTATTGCTGGTTAAATGCACTTGGTGACGGGCGCAGCTTGCCCCTGATTTAGTATATGGCCAAAAAATGAACAGACTATTGCTGGTTAAATGCACTTGGTGTGATAGCTTGACCAACCACACTACTGAGGGTTAAATGCACTTGGTGACGGGCGCAGCTTGCCCCTGATTTAGTATATGGCCAAAAAATGAACAGACTATTGCTGGTTAAATGCACTTGGTGTGATAGCTTGACCAACCACACTACTGAGGGTTAAATGCACTTGGTGACGGGCGCAGCTTGCCCCTGATGTAGTATATGGCCAAAAAATGAACAGACTATTGCTGGTTAAATGCACTTGGTGTCACAGCTTGACGAACCACACTACTGAGGGTTAAATGCACTTGGTGACGGGCGCAGCTTGCCCCTGATGTAGTATATGGCCAAAAAATGAACAGACTATTGCTGGTTAAATGCACTTGGTGACGGGCGCAGCTTGCCCCTGATTTAGTATATGGCCAAAAAATGAACAGACTATTGCTGGTTAAATGCACTTGGTGTGATAGCTTGACCAACCACACTACTGAGGGTTAAATGCACTTGGTGACGGGCGCAGCTTGCCCCTGATGTAGTATATGGCCAAAAAATGAACAGACTATTGCTGGTTAAATGCACTTGGTGACGGGCGCAGCTTGCCCCTGATTTAGTATATGGCCAAAAAATGAACAGACTATTGCTGGTTAAATGCACTTGGTGTGATAGCTTGACCAACCACACTACTGAGGGTTAAATGCACTTGGTGACGGGCGCAGCTTGCCCCTGATGTAGTATATGGCCAAAAAATGAACAGACTATTGCTGGTTAAATGCACTTGGTGTCACAGCTTGACGAACCACACTACTGAGGGTTAAATGCACTTGGTGACGGGCGCAGCTTGCCCCTGATGTAGTATATGGCCAAAAAATGAACAGACTATTGCTGGTTAAATGCACTTGGTGACGGGCGCAGCTTGCCCCTGATTTAGTATATGGCCAAAAAATGAACAGACTATTGCTGGTTAAATGCACTTGGTGTGATAGCTTGACCAACCACACTACTGAGGGTTAAATGCACTTGGTGACGGGCGCAGCTTGCCCCTGATGTAGTATATGGCCAAAAAATGAACAGACTATTGCTGGTTAAATGCACTTGGTGACGGGCGCAGCTTGCCCCTGATTTAGTATATGGCCAAAAAATGAACAGACTATTGCTGGTTAAATGCACTTGGTGTGATAGCTTGACCAACCACACTACTGAGGGTTAAATGCACTTGGTGACGGGCGCAGCTTGCCCCTGATGTAGTATATGGCCAAAAAATAAACAGACTATTGCTGGTTAAATGCACTTGGTGTGACAGCTATACCCTGATGTAGGCTTTAGCCAAAAAACAACCACACCATTGAGGGTTAAATGCACTTGGTGACAGGCGCAGCTTGCCCCTGATTTAGTATATGGCCAAAAAATGAACAGACTATTGCTGGTTAAATGCACTTGGTGTGACAGCTTCACCCTGATGTAGGCTTTAGCCAAAAAACAACCACACCATTGAGGGTTAAATGCACTTGGTCGCAGCTTGGATGCACTTGGTCGCAGCACCGCACAAGACACAAAATGGCCGCCGATCACCCCAGAAAAAAGTGACTGACAAACGGTCTGGGCAGCCTAAAAACAGTGAGTGAGCATTTGAATTTCAGCAGCTCAATGATGCACAGCTGCAGATCGATCGATAAATCAAGTGAAGTCCTTTGGAGGAGTTAATCTGCCTAATCTCGCCCTACTGTCGCATCCGCAACCTCTCCCTACGCTAATCAGAGCAGAGTGACGGGCGGCGCTATGTGACTCCAGCTTAAATAGAGGCTGGGTCACATGGTGCTCTGGCCAATCACAGCCATGCCAATAGTAGGCATGGCTGTGACGGCCTCTTGGGGCAAGTAGTATGACGCTTGTTGATTGGCTGCTTTGCAGCCTTTCAAAAAGCGCCAAGAAAGCGTCACAAAAGCGCCAAGAAAGCGACGAACACCGAACCCGAACCCGGACTTTTACGAAAATGTCCGGGTTCGGGTCCGTGTCACGGACACCCCAAAATTCGGTACGAACCCGAACTATACAGTTCGAGTTCGCTCATCCCTAGTAGTGACACGTTGTGATGGCAAAAAAACTCTCCCTTTTTGAACGTGGTCGGGTTGTTGAACTGAATAAGCAGGGTCTCTCACAGCGTGCCATCACTGCTGAGGTGGGACGCAGTAAGACTTAAATTCTTAAATGATCCTGAGGGTTATGGAACAAAAAAGTCAAGTGGAAGACCCCAAAAAATTTCATCAGCAGTGAGCTGTCCGTCAAGACACTGAACGATCCTCGACCAAAATTAAGGCCCTTACTGGTGCTGACTGCAGCCCCATAACCATCAGAAGGTATCTGAGACTGAAGGGCTTCAAAAACAAAAAACTTCTTCAAAGACCTCGTCTACTTGAACACCACAGAACTGCTTGTTTGGACTTTGCAAGAAAGCACCAAACATGGGACATTAAAAGGTGGAAGAAAGTTTTTAGTCTGATGAGAAAAAATTTAACCTTGATGGTCCTGATGGTTTCCAATGTTACTGGCATGACAAGCAGATCCCACCTGAGATGTTTTCTACGCGCCACAGTGAAGGGGGCGCCATAATGGTCTGGGGTGCGTTTTCCTTCAGTGGAACAATGGAGCTTCAGGAAGTGCAGGGGCATCAAACGGCCGCTAGCTGTGTCCAGATGTTGCAGAGAGCATTCCTCATGACTGAGGGCCCTCGTCTGTGTGGTAACGACTGGGTTTTTCAACAGGACAACGCTACAGTACACAATGCCTGCAGGACAAGGGACTTCTTCCAGGAGAATAACATCACTCTTTTGGCCCATCCTGCGTGTTCCCCTGATCTAAATACAATTGAGAACCTTTGAAGATGGATTGCAAGGGAAGTTTACAAAAATGGACAACAGTTCCAGACAGTAGATGGCCTTCGTGCGGCCGTCTTCACCACTTGGAGAAATGTTCCCACTCACCTCATGGAAACGCTTGCATCAAGCATGGCGAAACAATTTTTTGAAGTGATAAACAATATCGGCAGAGCTACTCATTACTGAGTTCATGTTTGGAAGTTGGATTTCTGTTTTGGGGGGGTTTAGTTTTTTTTTTGGAGGTGTGGTCCTAAACTTTTGATCAGCTGAAAAAAAGCCTGTTTCAGTTTATTAATTGTTTTCATTAAATTGAATGCTCAAAAAATGTTTTGTCTCACTCCCATTTCTTCTTGTTGCATGTTGAAGCTCTACTTGGAACCTTGTCAAGATCCAGCCATGCTAAATATGATTTTTTGCCATTTTTCAAGTGGTCTTAAACTTTTGATCAGGACTGTATGTCCTAAATAAGATGTATGGCTGCTGCACGTGTTAGGGCATAGAGCAAAGAACTCTAGGAATGAGGGATCACCAACAATGTCATGCATGCAGCCAATCAGCAGCCAGCCAGCCCTGTGATGTCACAGCCCTATAAATAGCCTCAGCCATCTTGGATTCAACCATTTTCCAGTGGACTTAGTGCAGGGGGAGACGTTAGCAGGCGATAGGGACAGTGGTAGAAAAGACCAGTGGCGTACTTAGGAAGGGTGTGGGGGGTCCACCCTGAGTGTCAGCTCTCAGAGGGGTGCCAGAAGCAATGAGCGCTTCCATCAACACAGATGGAAGCACATATTGCTGGAGAGCTGAGAGCTGTGGTCCTGTCCCTTAACGCTCAGCTCCCAGTGCTCCTCCCCTCCTTCAGGCCAGCGGCACACAGAATGGTGAAGCAGGAACACTTCTCCCTGCTTCATTATTCAGCCTGCAGGTGCCGGTCTTTGTGGGTTCCGCCCACACAGTGCTGCAGCGTGATCAGTGCCTGCAGGAAAAAGAAGTATGTGAGCTTCAGGAAGGGAACAAGGTGAGTAGTTACTGTGTTTTCTTATTTTTTTTTTATACAGAGGGGGCCCAGATGGCTTTATTACTATGGAGAGGACACAGAGGGCTTTATTATTATGGAGGGGGCATGGAGGATTTTATTAATATGGAGGGGGCACAGAGGGCATTACTACTATAGAGGGGGCACAGAGGGCATTACTTATATGAAGGGGCACAGAGACAGAGGGTATTACTACAATGAAGTGGGCACAGGGGCATTATTACTGTGAAGGGGCCACAGTGGACATTATTACTGTGAAGGGGGCTCAATTTGGATTTCTACTATGGAAGGGGGCACAGAGGGCATTACTAGCACAGTGGGCATTACAACTATTAAGGGGGCACAATGGGCATTATTACTGTGAAGGGGCACAATGGGCATTGTTACTATGAAGGGGGCACAGTGAGCATTATTACCGTGAAGGGGCATAGTGGGCATTATTACTGTGAAGGGGGGCACAATGAGGATTTCTTCTATGGAGGTGGCACAAAGGGCATTACTAGCACAGTGGGCATTATTACTATGAAAGGGACACAATGGGCAATATTACTGTGAAGTTGAACAATGGGCATTATTACTATGAAGGGGGCACAGTGGGCATTATTACTATAAAGGGGGCACAATGGGGATTATTACTATGAACGGAACACAATGAGGATTATTACTATGAAGGGGGCACAATGGGGAATATTACTGTGAATATGGCACAATGGGGATTTTTACAGTGAAGGGGGAACAAAAAGGGCATTACAACTAAGAAAGGGGCACAGATAGGGCATAACTACTGTGAGTGGGCACAATGTGAGCATAACTACAGTGAGGGGGCACAATGTGGGCATAATTGCTGTGAGAGGGCACAATGTGGGCATAAGTACTGTGAGGGGGCACACATTTGTACAAAACTACTTTAAAGGTTGTACAATGAGGGCAATACTATTGTGACGGGGTACAATTTTTTTTAAGTTTTAAGGGGGGTGGGGGGGCTAGAGAAAGGACCCGCCCTGGACCCTAGGCACTCCACTGGAAAAGACTCTAAAATTATTATTTTTTTGCTGTATAGAAGTTCAGGGAAAAGATAGAGAATCATTCCACAGTATTAAAGCAGAACAGGGTAGTAGGGGAGTTTACAGCGTGGGTAATAGGAACAATCCTATTATACCTTGCTGCACTGACTGCGGATCCAAATTGCCATTATACAGCTCTGTGATTCCAGCAAACCGTTCTTGTTATTGGGGTGCAAGTGCTGTTTGATACAGCCATTACCAGGGTTTATTAAAGGGAAATATTTATATGTCTTAATTGCCCTTGTGCGGTGCAGTTATATGTTCTAAAGCATTTTTTGTCTTGTATTAGTGGGAAAAAAAGGCCTTATTAGCCGTTGTGTGGTGAAGTGAGAAAATTGCAGCCTTTTTTGGCGTGTAATAGTGGCTAAATATATATTTGCCATTCAGCGATGCAGTTGTATGTTATAAAGCCCTTTTTGGCGTTTATTAGAGGCACATTAAAAGTATTTGCCGTTGTGTTGTGAGATGAGAAAAATTACAGCCCTTTTTCGGCATGTATTAGTGGCAAAAAAATATATATTTACCATTCAGCGGTGTAGTTATAGGTTCTAAAGCCCCTTTTTTGCGTTATTAGCGGCACAAAAAAAAGTATTTGCTGTTGTGTGAAGTGAGAAAATTACAATTCTTTTTGGCGTGTACTAGTGGCAAAAAATTTTATAAAATTGCTGTTCAGCGGTGCAGTTATATGTAGTAATGGACAAACATTGGCTGGGACTATTTGCAAATGCGAGTTTGCGATTAAATGTTCGCGAACTGCGCGTTCGCAGCGGGCCCCATTCATTTTAATAGCAGGCAAACCTGAAAAACCTTCAGGTCATATTTTCAGACAGCCACTAACTAGAAGTACACAAATAGTCCCACAACATGGACAGTGATATACCAGAGGTTGATCATTGGCAACAATTCCCACAAAAAATATGTAGTTTAATCAGGGGCCATTTTTATGAGTCTTAAAGGGAAACTATCAAAAATGTGACCTGCTGGAGCCTAGAAAATGTTTATTTCCTATCAGTTTGATGTATACAAATGTGCAGCACTCCACGTTTTTGTATCCTGCAGAGCCCATTAAAAACTGCATTCGTTAACGTAAAAAAAATTTCTACCATGGAGCTCTATAGAAATACGTCTATGTTAGGCGTATTTCTGACACAGATTGTGGCAAAAAGGTCATTAGCACCGCAATCAGCATATTTTTTCCCGCTCATGCCAGGTCTAAAAAAGAATGGCGTGGCCATCCAGTTTTTGGATACCACCGCCATACATTGATCGGATAACACCTCTGTACAGTGAGCGGATAACACCGCCATACCTTGATGGGATAAAAGGGTATAATAGGGAACAGTACAGGGAATGACTAGGGGCACTGCATAGGGTGTGGTAAGAGGGCACAATGCAGGGTATAAGGGGGCAAAGAACAGGTGAGGGGCGCAGTACGGGGTGGGGGGCACAGTCACATGACCCTGTGACGTTAGAAGGTCCTTATGGTAAATGCAATTCATATGCCACCATAATGAGAGGCAGAAGAGTAAGACAGGAGTGTGATTATGTGGCTAGAGATAAAAAAAATTACTGTCGTCCAGTACAGACCCCAAAAATTTGGCAATATGCATTCAACCTGACAGCATAGCACTTCCAGCCACAGCATGGATTCTGTGGCTGGAAGTGCATTAGGCGGTCACAGGATAAATATGTTACTGTCAGCCAGTATAGGCCCCAAAATTTTGGCATTCACCTGACATAAAAGGCCTTTTATGCCGCTATATATATGTAAGGCAAGGACAATTCTTTGTTCTGGGTGGTGGCAGATATGTGTCAGCTGGCATGAGGAAATTTTATTAAACGTGGTCATCACAGGTGTTGAATTCTTACGAGATCCATGCCTCATTCATTTTAAAAAATGTGAGGTAGTCCACACTGTCGTGAGCTAGGCAAGTGCACTTATCGGTCACGATCCCCCCTGCTGCACTGAACGTCTTTTCGGACAAGACACTCGACGAGGGGCAAGCCAAGAGTTCTGGCCACAGGTCAAGCCTGCACACCCAGTAGTCAAGGAGTTCCTCGCTTCTCAGAGCGTCGGTCGTTAACCCAATGTAGTCAGACACCTGTCGGTTTAGGCGTTCCCTGAGGCTGGATCCGGAGGGCGGCGGTCGATGGGTTGGCTGCAAGAATGATCTTATAACCGAAGTGACCAACAGAACTTCAAACCGCCCTCTTTATGCAGGCGCGGTAGTATTGGTATCCACACCTGTTTCGCTGTGGGTGGAAATTCCTCTGTCAGTGCCTGCAACAGCAGAATGCAGCATCTCTTGCAGCAAGGCCTGGAAAAGCTTCTGACAGCCCTCTGTGATGCTGGTAACATGTCCTCCATTTTGTGTTTGTACCAGGGGTCTAAGTACGTTGCCACCCAGTATAGGTCATTGACCTTTATTCATAATTTTTTTACGCTCGAACATTTGGGCCACGGAAGCCTGCCTTGTGCTTGATGAACACGACGACAGCACGGTGGAAGGTGGACTGGAGATGATGACCCTAGTTGTCCGACTTGATCGACGAGTTATAGAGAGACGACAAGAACGACAGTTCTGTTCTCAGATGGTGGTCCAGCCAGAGGCCTTTTCCAGGGACAACACTGAGGTCTCCACCGAGGAACCTATGCAGGTTGGCATGACCCGGCGTAATCTTCGTCGCAGACGCGGAGAGTGCTTCTAATGTGGAGATCCTGGCCATTGGATCAACAAGTGTCCTAAGAGGGTCCTCTCTGACAAGTCTCCTAAGGCAAGACTACCTAAAGACCAGGTACACCTTTATTTTTCTAAATGTAAGCTTTTGGTACCCATAACAATTTCTCTGGGGGTTAATAAGTAGCCAGGTAAGGCCTTTATTGATTCCGATTCAGCGGCCAGCTTTATTGACTTTGAATATGCTAGTAAATTGGGTATTCCAATGTTTGCTTTACCTACACCTATCCATGTCATGGCTATTGATGCTACTCCCCTGATTGGTGGTACGGTGAGGTCATGTACCTCTGAAATTTCTCTAACCGTGGGTGTGTGCCACTCGGAGAGATGTTCTCTTTTAGTCCTGGAGAACCTACCGGTTGTGGTGGTACTAGGGTTGCCTTGGCTCCGTTTACATAACCCCACAATAGATTGGTCCAAAGGAGAGTTGGTGAAATGGGGACCTAAGTGTGACTCATGCTTGTCCGTCGTCCAGGCTAGGGTTTCAGTAAGGTCTAATACATTACCCTCAGTTATTAAGGAATATTCTGATGTATTCTCATCCCCTACTACAGAGGTTCTACCCCCCCATAGACGTTATGATTGCACCATAGAGCTAATAGAGGGTGCCAAATTTCCTAAAGGGCGAATTTATAATCTTTCTAAGCCTGAACGCAAGGCTATGGAAGATTATATTAAGGAGAGCCTTGCTAAAGGGCATATTATACCTTCAGTCTCTCCTATGGGAGCAGGGTTTTTCTTTGTTAAGAAGAAGGATGGTGGTCTTAGGCCTTGATTGATTACCGGAGATTAAATAAAATCACTGTCCAAAATAGATACTCTGTCCCATTGATTCCGGATTTATTTAACCAGGTTCTGGGGGCAACCTGGTTTTCCAAGATTGACCTGAAAGGGGCATAAAATCTAATCTGAATCAAGGAGGGAGACAAATGGAAGACAGCATTCAATACTCCAATAGGACACTTTGAATATCAGGTGATGCCTTTTGGACTCAGCAATGCCCCAGCTGTGTTCCAAAACTTAATGAACAATATTCTTAGGGAGTTCTTAGGTAAATTTTTTATTGTCTATCTTGACGACATTTTGATATTCTCTCCTGAATTTGAATCTTATGTGTCTCATGACAAACAAGTATTAGAGGTGTTGAGGGAGAACCAGATATCCGCTAAGCAAGAGAAATGTGTCTTTGGTGTACAGGAGATACTGTTTCTAGGGCATGTTCTGACTCCTCACGCCTTTAAGATGGATCCTGGTAAGGTTTTGGCAATTAAGGAATGGGCAAGGCCTTCACCCTTAAAGGCCTTACAATGGTTTTGGGGTTTTGCTAATTACTATCGTAAATTTATCATGAATTTTTCTGTAATTGCTAAACCATTGACCGACCTTACTAAGAAAGGGGCGGATTTGGAGAACTGGTGTACCAAGGCCATTTCTTCATTTGAAAAAATAAAAAAGGCATTCAGTAGCGCTCCCATTCTGATCCAGCCTAATCAGGAGAGACCATTTATTGTAGAGGTGGATGCGTCCGAGGACGGCGCAGGAGCAGTCCTTTCACAAGGTCCTGCTAGCCTCACTAACCTGAGACCGTGTGCCTTCTTCTCCAGGAAATTTTCTCCCACGGAGAGAAACTACGACATAGGGAATAGGAAGCTGCTGGCTAATAAATTGGCATTTGAGTAGTGGAGGCATTTTTTGGAGGGGGCAAGGTATCGGGTAACTGTTAAAAACCTAATGTTTCTCGAGTCTGCTAAGAGGTTGAATCCCCGGCAAGCCCGATGGGCTCTGTTTTTTACCCGTTTTGATTTCTCTATTACGTTCAGGCCGGGATGTAAAAATGTGAAGGCAGACGCATTATCTCGGAGCTTCCATGCTTTTCAACCCACTGAGGCACCGCCTGAATCCATCCTACCAGCAAACATCTTCTTAGCGGCTCTAACCCAGGATATCTCGGCTCGCATTAAGGCTGAACAACATCTGGCACCGGCATCCACCCCAACAGATAAGTTGCTTGTTCCCGTACAATTTCATCTCCAGCTGTTGGGGGAGTGTTACGATTCTACCTTTTGTGGACATCCAGGGTTTTGAGGGCACTAAGGATCTGGTTTCTAGATCTTATTGGTGGCCCACTCTGACCAGGGATGTCAAGTCCTTCGTGTCAGCCTGTGAGGTTTGTGCCAGGTCTAAGACACCTAGGATTCACCCTCCTGTTAACCTACGACCACTACCCATTCCCAGTAGACCCTGGTCCCATATCTCGATGGACTTAATAACTGACCTACTGCTGGCGGAGGGTAAGACTGTGGTTTGGGTAGTGGTCGATAGGTTTAGCAACAAAGTTAATTTCATTCCCCTGTCTAAACTTACGAATGCAAAAACCCTGGCGTCTATTTTTGTGAGAGAGATTGTTCGTTTACATGGCATCCTGGAAAATATTGTTTCTGACAGGGGTGTGCAGTTTGTGTCCAAATTCTGGAGGGCCTTCTGTCAAAGATGTAAAATGTAATTGTCTTTTTCTTCCGCCTACCATCCTGAGAGTAATGGGCAGACTGAACGCCTTAATCAGTCTGTGGAACAATTCTTGAGGTTGTATGTTGCTGATGACCAGCAATTATGGGTCAAATTCCTTCCGTTGGCTGAATTTGCTTTGAATAACCGTGTCAATTCTTCTGCTGGGGTCTCCCCTTTCTTTTGTAACCATGGTTTTCATCCCCGTTTCCATTCTGAGTCGTCTGTCTCCTCCTCTAACCCTGAAGCGGATAAACTCTCCTCCGTACTGTGCACAGTTTGGGCACGGGTTCAACCGAACCTAGAAAAGGCTTAAAGTTGTCAAAAAACTCAAGGCCGATAGGAGACGTTCAAGGGGGGTGAACTTTCAGGTTGGGGATAAAGTATGGTTGTCCTCCAAGAATCTATCTCTCAAGGTAGCTTCTAGAAAATTTGCTCCTCGTTTTATTGGACCGTATAAGATCACGAAGGTAATTAATCCGGTATTGTTTAAGTTGGAGCTGCCCGAGTCGTTCCACATTCATAATGTATTTAATAAATCTCTACTTAAAAAGTATTTTGAACTTGTTGTACCGTTGAAAGCCTCGCCTCCGCCGGTTCTTGTTAGTGATGCTGTCGAGTATGTGGTGTCTAAGATAGTGGATGTCAGGAGAGTGCGTAATTCCTTACAGTACCTGATTCACTGGAAGGGGTATGGACCCGAAGAGAGATCTTGGGTACCCGCCAGGGAGGTTCATGCTCTTAGACTTGTTAGAAAATTTCATTTAGAACGCCCTGAAAGGCCATCGCCTGAAGTCTTGGGTCCGGTGGCCCCTCGTAAAAGGGGGGGTACTGTCACGGGGCGCCAAAGGCGCACTCAGTCTCCCATCAGCTGCAGACCTGCTGCTTAGCTTCGGGAGCGAGGATCTGTGTTTGGCCTCGTTCCCAGGGCGGCTTTGTTAGCTAGGAGGCTCCCTGCTCCTAGGTCTGCTTTGAGCGCCGAGCTGATCACTCAGTGCTCGACTTGTCTGTCTGTCGGTCATGTGATGCTGGCTACGTCACATGACCCTCAGACCCCAATATAAATACAGGCAGCCTGCTGGCCACAGGTTGCCTGTTAAATCTAGGTTCACCTGATCCTGTTTCCTGATGATCCTTTGCCTGCTCCTCCTGTACTGCTCATCCCTCCTGGTATTGTGACCTCGGCTCCCACCTGACTACTCTTTGCAGACTCCTCTGGTACTTCTCTACTCTCCTGGTATTTGACCCTGGCTTCTCCTGACCATTCTTTGCTTAACCCTTTGTACTGCGTAGCTCTTTTGGTCTGACCCGGTCCGTTCACGTTCCGTATTTTGTCTTGTCTGTCTTCCCTGCATATATCCTAAGTAAGGGACTGTCGTCCAATTGTCCCTTGTCATCAGGACTCGTGAGGAAAGTAAGCAGGGCCAGGGGTATGGGTGGAGCGCAGTGGTCACTATCCTTCCCCCTGTGTGTGTGTGGACGTGACCGTTACACAGGTATATTGCAGCCTTCATTCAGTATTGGGTGGAAGAAGGTATGTAGCAATAGCAACCCTCAATCAATATTTTGTGGAAGAAGGTATATAGCAACCCTCAATCAGTATTTAGTGAAATCTGATATATAGCACTCCTCAATCAGTATTTAGCGCAAACAGGTATATAGGACCACTTAATCAGGATTTTGTAGAAGAAGGTATGTAGCTCTCACGGATGTAGTAGGGGATAACACCAAAATACAACAAGAAGGAAGGGAAAAGACACTAGGCCTCACTGCTAGAGAAGGAAAAGGGTCACCACCTATAAAACCCTGCTCCTGGCCCTAACTCCTAACCGTATGGGCACCTCTCGATGGTAGAGATGCCCATACACAGGAACCTAGAAAACCCTGGTGGCCCTCAGACGCCCTAATATTAATGACAGGGCAGAGACAACCCGCTCCTTCCCTGGTGAGGGAACCAGCGTCTCGCTGAGGACTAGTAAACAACAAAGGTGGGGGGAATACAAAACACAACAAGCGGAACACTTAACTTCTGAGGCTGATGGATGATGGACGAACAGGATTTCACCACGAATCACACTCCAGCTCTTCCAAAAACCAAATGAAGCTATCCAGAGCAAGGAGTGATGGGTAAAGTCAGACTAAATAGGGGGAGGTGAAGGTCACATGATCCACACCTGAACAGGGGGTGTGGACATACCAGCAACACACAGACAAAGTGAAACCAAAAGAGGCTGTCAGATAACTAATGTGCAGATATTCTTTCAGACCTTCTCAAACCTGTCACCGGCGTGACAGTACCCCCCCCTTCTACGGGTGACCTCCGGGCACACAGGACCGACCTTATCAGGATTAGAGATGTCGAACATAAAATTTTCCGTTCGCGAACGGCAAATGCAAATTTTCGCAAATGTTCGCGAACGGGGGAACCGCCATTGACTTCAATAGGCAGGCGAATTTTAAAACCCACAGGGACTCTTTCTGGCGCAATAGTGATGGAAAAGTTGTTTCAAGGGGACTAACACCTGGACTGTGGCATGCCAGAGGGGGATCCATGGCAAAACTCCCATGGAAAATTACGTAGTTGATGCAGAGTCAGGTTTTAATCCATAAAGGACCTGAGCGTAACTTTGCAACCCCTCTGACTAGTATTAAAACTCAACTTTTATTTCACTACATTAAAAGTATCAATAAACCTCTTAGGATCATTTATTTAAAACCTCAGGAGTAGAATGAATCAGGGACATGTGTCATGTATTATTACATATATCTAGGTATATATACTCTATGCTCATACTGGCTTGAGAGACTATCTACCTTCTGAATGTCCAAATTTTATCATTAAACTCCCTGAACAACTCCTGCCTAAAATCTAAGTCCTGTGTTCCTACATGTTTCACCGAGCCTCTCGGCGTCTTCAGGGGAAACGATACTGCGTGGGGGGCGGGGTCTGGGCTTTTAAATCCTTTCTTTGCCTGTATGGTAATGTGCGACCAATCAGGCAGCAGCATGGCCTCTGCGCATACGTCACATTCACATGTATACTGACGTCTAACATACTGCGTCCAAGTCGCTCACCACTTCTGTCATCGCCCATGATGTCACTCACAATGCGCCGATCCTCAATCCTTCTCGGCTCATAGATAGGTAATCATTTACTCCATCCTGCGCCTGCGCTCTATAGCTATACTTAACGTTCCTCTTCTGCGCATGCATCCACACTTAGAATTTCTTTGTGTTCTTCTTGTACCGCGCATGCGTCCGGACTTAGAAGCAGCTCTACAGGAGTCCTACTGTTTCTCTTCCCAGTGCAGAATGGAGAGGAAATGTAAGTGCTATGCCGCCTAAGGATAAACCTCTATACCTGACTAAGCGCCTGTTAATGTACTATAATAATGTTGTTCTTACCAAAATTAGGTTATGTATACAATATTCGTTATTATCATTGCACTTAACATGCCAGGTAGAGATCGTTATTCTATTGGGTTTCCCGATTTTACATTATAATTACAGTACTTTGTATGTCAATAGGGCTTAATCATTTATCTTATGGGGACTATAATGTTATGCAGACTAGTTATAAACCAAAGAGTAATTACTTTAAATGATGAAGATCTTCTAATTATCAATTTTCCTTATTTTCTATAATTTTGATTTGTGTCTACATAATTCCAGGATTTGCCCTCGGGATTCACACCTCCCTTAATGATTTATCTTTCTACCCATAGACTTCTCCAATTCTGCACGTCGGATACATGCAGGAACTCACTCAACATCCAAGGTAAGTATTACATCTAGAGATGGATTTCTACCTCCTATATGTGGGGCTTGAGAAGGATGGATATATCATAAAAGCCCAATATTAAACTACCCTGTCCCTCACTTTACCTTCCCATGTCTCTATAGTATGAGAATTAATTTATGGGGGGATCATTCTACTAATAGTTCCATATATTTCATACCATTTAAATTCCTTTACTACTGATTTTACTGTGGCCGGTTCAAGTCAACTCATAAAAATGAAGCGAAGGTAAAACCTTCATTAAGCCCATTCGGGGCAAGAGACTGGAGACGATAGATCCATTTCGTCTCCTCTTGTAGTTTTCGGTCCATGCTGCCCTGCCTAGGCGATCCCCACATCCTCTGTATCCCCCAAATCTTCAAACTACTTGTTTTTCCATCATGACATGTCTGTAAGTGTCTAGACAATGGAGTCTCCTCATTTGTATTTAAAATACTGAGATGTTTGGAAATCCTCCTCCTAAGTTCTTGAATCGTTTTTCCAATATACAATTTGTCATACTCACATTTTTCTCTTATTGAGGAGGCGCAGGATGGAGTAAATTATTACATATCTATGCGCCGAGAAGGATTGAGGATCGGCGCATTGTGAGTGACATCATGGGCGATGACAGAAGTGGTGAGCGACTTGGATGCAGCATGTTAGACGTCAGTATACACATGAATGTGACGTATGCGCAAAGGCCATGCTGATTGGTGACCACGGGAGTCAGCCCACCCACACCTGCTGCCTAATTGGTCGCACATTACCATACAGGCAAAGCGAGGATTTAAAAGCCCAGACCCCGCCCCCCAAGCAGTCCCTGTATAGTTTCCCCTGAAGACGCCGAGAGGCTCGGCGAAACATGTAGGGACACAGGACTTAGATTTTAGGCAGGAGTTGTTCAGGGTGTTTAATGATAAAATTTGGACATTCAGAAGGTAGATAGTCTCTCAAGCCAGTATGAGCATAGAGTATATATACCTAGATATACGCAATAATACATGACACATGTCCCTGATTCATTCTACTCCTGAGGTTTTTAATAAATGTTCCTAAGAGGTTTATTGATACTTTTAATGTAGTGAAATAAAAGTTGAGTTTTAATACTAGTCAGAGGGGTTGCAAAGTTACGCTCAGGTCCTAGTGACCACCTAATCTCAATTTGTCTGACTATAATAGCGTAGCAACCCCCTGAGGGATTCTCTCATTTGTTATTTTCATATGTATAGAGGGGCTCATCCTCCCAACCCTACGTAGAATCCATAAAATAAGCCAGTCAGTAGGTCCATGCTGCTCTGTTTGGGGATTCCCATTTAACGTCTGTGACCCCATTCAGTGATCAATGCACATTTGAGGGCTAGTGGACTAGATATGGCAGGTTTCCTCTCAAGCCAATTAAATAGTCAAACCTTTCTCTCCGAGGCGAATATAGTGTTTTCAAGTGATAACCTCCCACTCGATTGTCAAGATATATCTCAAGCATTCAAAGAAATTAACAAAACCTATAAGAGGTACATTAGATCTCTTTGGGAGATTACAAGTTTGGGGACATATCTTCAACAAAAAATTGTGTACAGGGGTATGTGCATACGGATTACCCCCAATGCGCATCAGGAGGAGGTAGATTTTGTCAAAGGTTAGGAGGATTTACTCACAGACAACTCCCTCCGTATGCAATCCTATATATGCTAATACGAAAAAAAGCTATTAACAAAGGTAGCGTCACAATTAGAAAAAGAGATAGGAGACATACAAGTGTTCCGGACACATTCGGAATTTAATTTACTTGAAACTAGACTCCAAAAAAATATAGAAAGCTTGCAAAGTGAAATTAAAGAGCGAAAACATAAAAAATATCTGAGAGATAGAAGAGATTTTGAAACAGGATACATCTATAATAATAGGAATAGCAATAATCCTTATTATTCTAGAAAAATAGAACAAAGAGACTACACCGATATATCAGAGTCTGAGGTCTCGGAGCCAGAGGGTGGTACTAGATACCCTAAAACGGGTGCCAAAAAGAAGAACAGATATTATAGAGGAGGATATCAATCTAAAAAATACCCACAAAATCAGGGTGAGTCTGTGGCATCCAACTCAAACTTGAAATAGCAAAATCAATCACAGGGAAATCGTACGCCGAATATACAGGAGACGGAATTACAGTCGGCAGCTTCATCTATGCCATCTACATCCTTACCTCTATCATTACTTGGAACACAAGGAATTACAACACAGATGAGTTTTTAGTGCCAGGGATTCAACTAAGAGACAGAGACAAGTGGGGTTACAACCAGCAGAAAATATAGAGAATGATTCCACGATGCAAATCATTATTTTATCAGGAATTGATTTTGGACCCCAATATGAATCATTATTGAGAAAGGGCCTCTCTTTCACTCCTACACCAGGGTTCAACTGTTTCACCTAGGTAAAAGATGTTAATCTTTTTGCCAGAAAGTTGGCACTACATAAAGAATTTAAAGAGAAAGAGAGACAGGATCCGGGTAGGAAGGAACGAGAGGCATTGTCTGTACTGGAGGAACTGTCGAGGGAGGGTAGGGGTGAGTTTTTAGTTCCCATGGCTCCTTTAACGGATCTGGGTCCCAGATCAAAATACACCCCTCCGTTTTCAGGATATGCCAGTGTAGAGAACTTTGTGAATCTAGTAACAAGGGACCTAGAGAGAATCTAAACCAAAAAGAATGAAGTGGGTAATAACTTGTTGCAGAAAGAGAAGGAAGCTCTAGCAGACATAATCAAAAAAGACCAAATAGTGATAAAAGCCTCGGACAAAGGGGGAAATATTGTTTTATTAAAACAAAAGGACTATGTAGATATGGTCAAAAGATTGCTAGAGACGTATAAAAGACGTATAAAATACGTATAAAAAACTGGAGTCGAATCCCACAGTCAAGTACAAATCTGAATAAGAAGCTCTTTTAAAACAAGCTAGAGAAGAAAATCTGATCTCAAAAGATGAGTTTAAAATTTTATTCAATGCACATCCCACAACTGCGACTTTCTACGCTTTGCCCAAAGTGCACAAAAAGAGGGAGTCTATCCCAGGTAGACTGATTGTATCTGGTAATAGCAGTTTGTGTGAAGGAATAAGTACCTATGTGGATGTATTTCTGAGGCCCTTTGTCAAAATTTTACCATCGTATATAAAAAACACGCTAGACATAGTCAAAAAATTGAATGACATCCAAGTAGGCCCCAATACAAGCCTTGATTTAGAGGCCCTATACACGAGTATAGAACACGAAATGGGGATAGAAGCAGTTAAGCACTATCTATATACTAAGGGGACACATTTCTACAACCACAACGATTTTGTTATTCACCTATTACGTATTTTACTCACTCACAATTATTTTATGTTTGATGGCACTTATTATTTGCAGACGCACGGCACTGCAATGGATACGGTTTGCGCACCGAGTTTCGCAAACCTGTTTCTTGTGTGGTGGGAAGATCAACACATATTCACAGAAGAGAATACACCATTCACAGACTTTATTTTGTTTTGGGGTCGTTATATAGATGAAATTATTTTTTTTTGGGATGGCACGATTAAAGCATTCATAGAATTCACGGACAGACTTAATAATAACCAACTAGGTCTCATTTTTACCGTAGAAATCCAATCTGAAAGTATTAATTTTTTAGATCTAAAAATCACTCCGGACAGGAAAGGAGGTATTAAAACAGAGGTATACAGAAAACCCACAGCATCCAACAACTTCTTGCATTGGCAAAGCTACCGTCCACCGCCATTAAAGAGAGGCATTCCCGTAGGCCAGTATTTAAGGGCCAGACGGAACTGCACTGATGAGGAGACATTCCAAAAAGGAAACTGTCATCTCTATTCGAGATTTAGAATGAGGGGATACCCTAAGAAGGTCTTGCATCGAGCGTACAACCGAGCCACAAACACTAATCGGGAGGAACTCCTCAATAAGAGAAAAATGGACGAAGATGAAGTTATTAGATGCATTGGGACCTTCGATGTGCAGAATAAAAAGGTATATAGGATTCTCCAAAGACACTGGCATATCCTGAAAGCAGACAGAGATCTGAGACAGATACTCCCTAACAATCCAAGTATCACATACAGACGGGGTACCAATCTAAAAGGGATGCTGGTTAGAAGCCACTTTCAAAGAACCCCTAAAAACAAGGCAACATGGCTCAAAACCGTAGGATCATATCCATGCGGAGCCTGCAGTTTCTGCAAGTTTATGACCCCAAAAAGAAGTTTAGTAATCCCTGAGACGGAAAAATATATAAAATACCTGAATTTATTAACTATAAGAGTACCGGGGTGGTGTATTGCATACAATGTGAGTGTGACAAATTGTATATTGGAAAAACGATTCATAAACTTAGGATGAGGATTTCCAAACTTCTCAGTATTTTAAATTCTATTGTCTAAACACTTACAGACATGTCATGATGGAAAAACAAGTGGTTTGAAGATTTGGGGGATACAGAGGATGTGGGGATCGCCTAGGCAGGGCAGCATGGACCGAAAACTACAACAAGAGGAGACGAAATGGATCTATCGTCTCCAGTCTCTTGCCCCGAATGGGCTTAATGAAGGTTTTACCTTCACTTCATTTTTATGAATTGACTTGAACCGGCCACAGTAAAATCAGTAGTAAAAGAATTTAAATAGTATGAAATATATGGAACTATTAGTAGAATGATCCCCCCATAAATTAATTCTCATACTATAGAGACATGGGAGGGTAAAGTGAGAGACAGGGTAGTTTAATATTGGGCTTTTATGATATATCCATCCTTCTCAAGCCCCACATATAGGAGGTAGAAATCCATCTCTAGATGTAATACTTACCTTGGATGTTGAGTGAGTTCCTGCATGTATCCGACGTGCAGAATTGGAGAAGTCTATGGGTAGAAAGATAAATCATTAAGGGAGGTGTGAATCCCGAGGGCAAATCCTGGAATTATGTAGACACAAAGCAAAATGATAGAAAATAAGGAAAATTGATAATTAGAAGATCTTCATCATTTAAAGCAATTACTCTTTGGTTTATAACTAGTCTGCATAACATTATAGTTCCCATAAGATAAATGATTAAGCCCTATTGACATACAAAGTACTGTAATTATAATGTAAAATCTGGAGATTTTATCAACCCAATAGAATAAAGATCTCTATCTGGCATGTTAAGCGCAATTATAATAACGAATATTGTATACATAACCTAATTTTGGTAAGAACAACATTATTATAGTACATTAACAGGCGCTTAGTCAGGTATAGAGGTTTATCCATAGGCGGCATAGCACTTACATCTCCTCTCCATTCTGCACTGTGAAGAGAAACAGTAGGACTCCTGTAAAGCTGCTTCTAAGTCCGGACGCATGCGCGGTACAAGAAGAACACAAAGAAATTCTAAGTGTGGACGCATGTGCAGAAGAGAAACGTTAAGTATAGCTATAGCGCACAGGCGCAGGACGGAGTAAATGATTACCTATCTATGCGCCGAGAAGGATTGAGGATCGGCGCATTGTGAGTGACATCATGGGCGATGACAGAAGTGGTGAGCGACTTGGACGCAGCATGTTAGACGTCAGTATACACGTGAATGTGACTTATGCGCAGAGGCCATGCTGATTGGTGACCAAGGGAGTCAGCCCACCCACACCGCTGCCTAATTGGTCGCACATTACCATACAGGCAAACCGAGGATTTAAAGCCCAGACCCCGCCCCCCACGCAGTACCTGTATATTTTCCCCTGAAGACGCAGAGAGGCTCGGCGAAACATGTAAGGACACAGGACTTAGATTTTAGGCAGGAGTTGTTCAGGGTGTTTAATGATAAAATTTGGACATTCAGAAGGTAGGTAGTCTCTCAAGCCAGTATGAGCATAGAGTATATATACCTAGATATACGTAATAATGCATGACTCATGTCCCTTATTCATTCTACTCCTGAGGTTTTTAATAAATGTTCCTAAGAGGTTTATTGATACTTTTAATGTAGTGAAATAAAAGTTGAGTTTTAATACTAGTCAGAGGGGTTGCAACGTTACGCTCAGGTCCTAGTGACCACCTAATCTCAATTTGTCTGACTATAATAGCGTAGCAACCCCCTGAGGGATTCTCTCGTTTGTTATTTTCAATTAATCCATAAAGGGCATAAATCACCTAACATTCCTAAATTGTTTGGAATAACGTGCTTTAAAACATCCAGTGTGTGTATACGACCAGGTATGATTGTATCGATCAGGCAGTGCAAGGGTTATGCCCGCTTTACAGTGACAGACCAAACTCTAACAGACCAAACTCCCCGTTTAACGCACCGCAAACAACCGCAAACTGTCCTTTTGCACAACCGCACACTCCCCATTTGCACAAGGTTGGATACCAAGCTAGCCATGTCCCGTTCCTTGTCCTCACTGATGTCATTGAAGGTCTCTTCCTCCACGTACAACAACAAGGGTCCCCGAAAGGTGAAAACAAGCCCCCTGGGACGCCTGCTGTGGTTGGTCTTCCACCTCCTCAAAGCCACCTTTCTCCTCTGACTCCTCTTCTTCAGACTCCTCTCTCTGCGTTGCCGCAGGTCCAGCAATCAACAATGAAAAGGCTGTTTCTGGTGGTTAAGGTGACCACAACTCTTCCTCTTCATGCTCATCTACGGCCTGATCCAGCACTCTTCGCAGGGCACGCTCCAGAAAAAATGCATATGGGATGAGGTCTATAATGTTTCCTTGGGTTTGACTGACCAGGTTTGTCACCTCCGCAAAAGGACGCATGAGCCTACAGCCATTGTGCATGAGCGTTCAGTAACGCGGCCAAAAAATACCCAGCTCCGCAGAGGCTGTCCTTTTTTTTTTTTATAAAAAAAAAACTGTTCTTAACAGTTTAATCTCTGTTTTGTCCCCATTCAGGGGCCGGTGTATGGAATAGATTTTAGGAACCGGGAGATATAAAAAGATGTTTGGTTGGTCCTCCTACTTCCTATTTGGGGCACTGCGCGTGCGCCGTGCGATGTACTGTGCCACCAGATATGAGTGGCGTGTTAAGTAGTACTATTCCTATCAGTTTAATCCCTGTTACGTCCCCTATCAGGGGACGTGTATGGAATAGATTTTAGACATCAATCTTGGTGTAGTGTAGTGCGCACGTTTGGGAGATTGTAGGCGATGGGGTTTTTTCAAAGCCTATGGTCGTGCTGAGGTAGTTCAGTGACAGTTAAGTGACCCAGAAAACAATGATTCTGCAGTGTGGGCCCATTGTTGGCCTAGTAGGCTTTAATGATCGATCACCTTAGATGATCACAAAGAAAATTCATGTTTGTTTTATACAAAATTATCCAGCCGATCGCTTTTGGTCTGTTCACAATGAAGCAACGACCTTATCATCTGGGGTGTGCCAACATTGCCATTGCCAACACACTCATAGGGGTGGTCGCTTCATTGTGATACGCAAGCCCCTTCACCACAACAAGGTAACGATCACGAAGGGGAATTGACACATGTATGTGCCTTTTTTTTTTGGTTTTGTTTTTGCAGCCACAGTGCAGCACCAGAGGCCAGAAAAATTAGGCATGTACACATGCCTGAAAAAATAGGTATTGTTGCAGCCGTTGCTGTAGCAGCGGCCAGGAAAATTTATGTTTTCCAGGCAGAAAGTGCACTAAAACATTGCGGCTTGAATCCTAGTTGGTGGCGGATAAGTCACGCAAGTCATCCGGCATGCAGAGATAAAATACAGGAGCGTGTGGACCATTTTTAGCCCAAGGCATCTCATCTCATCAGGCCTTTTTTAGTCAAATGTATCGCCCACTGTCAGTCCCTTCGGGATCCATGCCTCATTCATCTTAATAAAGGTGAGGTAATCTAGACTTTTTTGACCTAGACGACTTCTCTTCTCAGTGACAATACCTCCTGCTGCACTGAAGGTCCTTTCTGACAGGACACTTGAAGCGGGGCAGGCCAGAAGTTCTTTCGCAAATTGGGATAGCTCAGGCCACAGGTCAAGCCTGCACACCCAGTAGTCAAGGGGTCCATCGTTCCTCAGAGTGTCGATATCTGCAGTTAAGGCGAGGTAGTCTGCTACCTGTCGGTCGAGTCGTTCTCTGAGGGTGGACCCCGAAGGGCTGTGGGGATGCGTAGGACTTAAAAAGCTCTGCATGTCCTCCATCAACAACACGTCTGTAAAGCTCCTGTCCTTGCCGGCGTGGTTGTGGTAGGAGGAGGATTACTTTCACCTCTTCCCCTGTTATATTCCCGTTGTGCTGTGACATCACCCTTATATGCTGTGCAAAGCAAACTTTTTAATTTATTTTGGAACTGCTGCATCCTTTCCGACTTCCGGTAATTCGGTAACATTTCAGGCACTTTCTGCTTATAGTAGCGTGGCCACCCAGTACAGGTCGTTCTCCTTCAGCCTTTTTATACAAGGGTCCCTCAACAGGCACGTCAGCATGAAAGACCCCATTTTCACAAGGTTTGATGCCGAGCTACTCATGTCCCGTTCCTCATCCTCACTGATCTCACTGAAGGTCTGTTCTTCCCCCCAGCCACGTACAACACCACGGGTACCAGATAGGTGACAACGAGCACCCTGGGATGCCTGCTGTGGTTGGTCTTCCTCCTCCTCAAAGCCACATTCCTCCTCTGACTCCTCTTCCTCAGACTCCTCTTCCAGCGTTGCTGCAGGTCCAGCAAGTGATGCTGATAAGGCTGTTTCTGGTGGTGATGGTGACCACAACTCTTTCTATTCACACTCATCTACGGCCTGATCCAGCACTCTTTGCAGGGCACACTCCAGGAAGAAAACAAATGGGATGATGTCGCTGATGGTACCTACAGTGCGACTAACTAGGTTTGTCACCTCCTCAAAAGGACGCATGAGCCTACAGGCATTGTGCATGAGCGTCCAGTAACGTGGCAAAAAAAATTCCCAGCTCCGCAGAGGCTGTTCTAGCACCCCGGTCATACAAATACTCGTTAACGGCTTTTTCTTGTTGGAGCAGGCGGTCGAACATTAAGAGTGTTGAATTCCAACGTGTCGGGCTGTCGCAAATCAAGCGCCTCACTGGCATGTTGTTTCGGCGGTAAATATCTGAAAAGTGCGCCATGGCCGCGTAGGAACGCCTAAAATGGCGACACACCTTCCTGGCCTGCTTGAGGACGTCCTGTAAGCCTGGGTACTTATGCGCAAAGCGTTGTACGATCAGATTACACACATGTGACATGCACGGCACATGTGTCCACTTGCCCAAATTGAATGCCGCCAACAAATTGCTTCCGTTGTCACACACCACTTTGCCGATCTCCAGTTGGTGCGGAGTCAGCCACTGATCCACCTGTGCGTTCAGGGCGGACAGGAGTGCTGCTACGGTGTGACTCTCTGCTTTCTGGCAAGTCAACCCCAAGACGGCGTGACACTGTCGTATCCGGGATGTGGAATAGCCCCTGGCGAGCTGGGGGGGTGCAGTTGATGTGAAGCAAGATGCAGCAGCAGAAAAGGGACTCAGCCGAGGAGGTTAGCGAAGAGGATGGAGTAGGAGGAGTAGAGAAGGTGGCAGCAGGCCTGCCTGCAAGACGTGGCGGTGTCACCAACTCCTCTGCAGATCCACGCATTCCATGCTTGGCAGCCGTTAGCAGGTTTACCCAATGCGCAGTGTAGGTGATATATCTGCTCTGACCGTGCTTTGCAGACCAGGTATCAGTGGTCAGATGGACCCTTGCCCCAACACTGTGTGCCAGACATGCCATGACTTCCTTTTGCACAATAGAGTACAGGTTGGGGATTGCCTTTTGTGAAAAGAAATTTCGGCCAGGTACCTTCCACTGCGGTGTCCCAATAGCTACAAATTTTTTGAAGGCCTCAGACTCCACCAGCTTGTATGGTAAAAGCTGGCAGGCTAAGAGTTCCGACAAGCCAGCTGTCCGACGTCGGGCAAGGGGGTGACTCTGTGACATTGGCTTCTTATGCTCAAACATGTCCTTGACAGACACCTGACTGTGGGCAGATGAGCAGGAACTGCTCAAGGCGAGAGGCGGAGTGGCGGGTGGTTGAGAGGGGGCAAGGAGGACTGCAGTGGTTGACGTGGCTGAAGATGCTGGACCAGGAGGAGGATGGTGGCTTTGAGTTTGTGTGCTGCTTGTACTCATGTGTTGATCCCATAGGCGATTGTGATGTGAGATCATGTGCCTTTGCAAAGCAGTTGTACCTAGGTGGGTGTTGGACTTCCCACTACTCAGTTTCTTTTGGCACAGGTTGCAAATGGCATCGCTGTTATCAGAGGCAGACATACACAAAAAATGCCACACTGCTGAGCTTTGCAATGACGGCATTCTGGTGGTGGCAACAGCATGCGTTGATTGGCGTGCTGTCTGGCTGACCCCGGGTGCCAATACATGCTGTCTGACTGTGCCACTAGCTCCTTGCGATGACCTCCCCCTGCTTCCAACACATCTCCTCCTCCTCTCTTTCTCCCCATCTGAACTTTCCCCCTGTTCTTCTTCTCTTCGATCGGGCACCCACATGACATCCACGGACACATCGTCATCATTAACCGCTTCACTTGTATCTGACAACTCAGCAAAGGAAGCAGCAGCGGGTACAACATCATCATCATCATCACACCGTACGTCCATGTGTGTAATGCTGCCTGACTGAGACATATCCCTGTTATCTACATCCTCTGGCAATAATGGTTGCGCATTACTCATTTCTTCCAACTGATGTGTAAATAACTCCTCTGACAGATCAAGTGAAACAGCTGTGGTGCTAGTGTTGGTGGTGGCGGCAGGCGGGCGAGTGGTAATTTGAGAGGTGCCCGAAGCTGATCTAGAGGAGGATGGTGCGTCAAGGTTCTTAGCGGAAGTTGTAGAAGATTGGGTGTCCTGTGTTAGCCAGTCAACTATGTCCTCAGAACTTTTCTAGTTCAGGGTACGTGGCCTCTGAACACTGGGCATTATTCTAGGGCCAAATGGAATCACAGCACCACGACAGCCCCTGCGGGGTGGCCTGCCTCTGCCTGTCATTTTTTTTAGATTAGTTTAGTTGTACTATGCGTGCAAGCTACTGTGACACCAGATATGAGTGGCACTGTGCACTGGCAGAAGCTGGCAGAGTAGATGCTGTAGGCCTAACACACACGCTTGCAGAAAACGAACTGCTATTATATTACAGTCAAAATTGTTGTTGTTTTTTTTAAATGCAAGCTACTGTGACACCAGAGTGGCACTGGCAGAAGTTGGCAGAGTAGACGCTGTAGGCCTAACACACACGCTTGCAGAAAACTAACTGCTATTATATTACAGTCAAAATTGTTGTTTTTTAAATGCAAGCTACTGTGACACCAGAGTGGCACTGGCAGAATTTGGCTGAGTAGACGCTGTAGGCCTAACACACACGCTTGCAGACAACTAACTGCTATTATATTACAGTCAAAATAGTTTTTTTTTATTTAAACGCTAGCTACTGTGACACCAGATATGAGTGGCACTGGCAGAAGTTGGCAGAGTAGACGCTGTAGGCCTAACACACACGCTTGCAGACAACTAACTGCTATTATATTACAGTCAATTATTATTATTTTTTTAATGCAAGCTACTGTGACACCAGATATGAGTGGCACTGGTGGCACTGGCAGAAGTTGGCAGAGTAGATGCTGTAGGCCTAACACACACGCTTGCAGAAAACTAACTGCTATTATATTACAGTCAAAATTGTTTTTTGTTTTTTTTTTAAATGCAAGCTACTGTGACACCAGAGTGGCACTGACAGAAGTTGGCAGAGTAGACGCTGTAGGCCTAACACACACGCTTGCAGACAACTAACTGCTATTATATTACAGTCAAATTTATTTTATTTATTTTTTTAATGCAAGCTACTGTGACACCAGATATGAGTGGCACTGGCAGAAGTTGGCAGAGTAGACGCTGTAGGCCTAACACACACGCTTCCAGACAACTAACTGCTATTATATTACAGTCAAAATAGTTGTTTTTGTTTTTTAAATGCAAGCTACTGTGACACCAGATATGAGTGGCACTGGTGGCACTGGTGGCACTGGCAGAAGTTGGCAGAGTAGCTACATTGTCCCTCCTCTCACTAAGACTGCAGCTTCCGAATTAATCTAAAATGGATGCTGTCCAGGAGGTGGGAGGGTCTGTGAGGGAGGGTATGCTGCTGATTGGCTGGAATGTGTCTGCTGACTGTGAGGTACACGGTCAACGTTTGCTCAATGATGACGAATAGGGGGCGGACCAAACATCGCATATGTTCGCCCGCCGCGGCGAACGCGAACAAGCAATGTTCGCCGGGAACTGTTCGCCGACGAATAGTTCAGGACATCTCTAATCAGGATTAGCTCTGTGGAATTCTCTCACTAGACGGCTAGCATTAACATCGGTCGCTGGAACCCACATCCTCTCCTCTGGTCCGTACCCTCTCCAATGAACGAGATACTGGAGGGATCTCCGGAGAACTCGGGAGTCCACAATCCTGCTTATCTGAAATTCTAAATTGCCGTCCACCATGACAGGAGCGGGAAGCAAGGAGGATGGTTCAACAAGTTCAACACATTTCTTTAACAACGATTTATTAAATACGTTATGGATTTTCAATGCCTGAGGAAGTTTAAGACGGAAGGCTACAGGGTTAACAATGACAGTGATCTTATATGGACCAATACATCTTGGTCCCAACTTCCAAGAAGGTACCGTAAGTTTAATGTTTCTTGTAGACAGCCACACAGAATCCCCCCCTTCTCAGGTCCGGACCACTCATACGTCTCCTGTCAGCCGCACGCTTATACCTGTTGCCCATCTTTTCCAGGTTATTTGGGATTTTCCGCCAAATAGAAGACAAAGAAGAGGAAAATCGTTCCTCCTCAGGAATGCCGGAATTATGAGCACCAGAAAATGTACCAAACTGTGGATGGAACCCATATGCCCCCCATAACGGCGACTTATCAGTGGATTCCTGTCTACAGTTATTTATAGCAAACTCCATGCCCCTTATCAGTTTAGTCGCTCTCCTGTGCTTTTTCCAGCTGCAGTGCGTCCTTTCAATGGACTGGTGCCCAGAACTTAACTGCATATTCCAGATGAGGCCACACCAATGCTTTTAAAAGTGGTAATATTACATCCCTGCCAGGCGAGTCCATGCCTCGTTTAATGCATAACAATATCCTAGTGGCCAATGAAGCAGCTGATTGACATTGTATGCTTTTATTTAATCTACCATCTACAAGGACACCCAAATCCTTCTCTATGGCCTCTTGCACACGGGCGTGCCGTTTTTTGCGGTGCGCAAACCGTAGATCTGCAAAAAACGGAAGCCGCCGCGTTGACTTCCGCAATTTGCATAACGGAATGGGCGCCGGCAATATAAATGCCTATTCTTGTCCGCAAAGCGCGGACAAGAATAGGACATGTTATATTTTTTTAATGGGGCCGCAGAACGGAGCCATGGATGAGGACAGCACACGGAGTGCTGTCCGCATCTTTTGCGGCCCCATTGAAGTGAATGGCGGCTCGGATACGGACCCAAACAACAGTCGTGTGCATGAGGCCTATAAGTGACTCTCCCAGTGTTACATCACCTAAGACATATGAAGCACGGAGATTACTACCAAAATGCATAACTTTACATTTATCCACATTGAACCTCATTTGCAAAGTTGATGCCCAATCACTCAGAGTGTTCAAGTCAACTTGTAGTTTATGGACATCTTCCATAGACTGTACAGTACTACATAGCTTAGTATCATCTGCAAAAATAGAAATGGTGCTATTAATCCTCGATATCATTAATAAATAAATTAAATAATAGAGGGCCCAGCACTGAACCTTGGAGTACACTACTTATAACCTGGGACAGTGGCGTATATAGAGAAGTAAGGGCCCCATAGCAAGGACCAAACCAGGCCCCCACACAGGACAGAAGGGTTTCTGCCTAAACCCTTTTTAATGACCCTTGGGCCATTTATTCCACTTCCTCATTTGCTAAAAGTCATTCCTTTAGAGGTTAGAGTCCTGACAAGTTTCACCACCAGTATAAGAGGGGATGATCTCAACTAAGACTGGGCCCCCTCTTGCCCTGGGCCCCCTGGCAGTCATACCCATGACCCGGGACCATTCTGAATAGGAATCATTGACCACAACTCTCTGGACACGGTCCTACAGCCAGTTTTCAATCCAATTACAAACTATACTTTCCAAGCCTATAAACCTTACTTTACAGAGCTTACTTTACAGAGCTAAAAAAAAATCTAGTAACTCTGCCTTTCCCTTATCTTCAGTGAATACCCCCCCCCCCCTTTACCATTATTTAGGGAACCTACCTGCTCAGATCTTGTTTTTTTAGCATTTATATATTTAAAGGATTTTGGGTATTTGTATTGCTCTCTTTTGCCATCTGCTGTTCTTTTTGTATTTTTGCTAATCTAATCTCCTTTTTACAGATTTTATTAAGCCTTTTGTAATCTTCAAACGCTACAGCTGACCCCTCGGAGATGTATTTTTTAAATGCCCTTTTTTTCTTTCATTGCCCTTTTATTCTTCCTCAAGACTCTGGGTCCTTGGTTTCCAAATGAGATGCAAAAGTTGCTCTCATCAGAAAAGAGGACCACTGAGCAACAGACCAGTTCTATTTTTCTTTAGCCCAGGTAAGACGCTTCTGACGTTGTTTATTGTTCAGGATAGGCTTGATAAGAGGAATATGACATTTGAAGCCAATGTCCAGGATCCGTCTGTGTGTGGTAGCTATTTATGCACTAACTCCAGCCTCAATCCACTCCTTGTGAAAGTCCCCAACACTTTGGAATGACCTTTTCCTGACAATCCTCTCCTGGCTGCGGACATCCCTGCTGCATGTGCACCTTTTTCTTCCACACTTGTTCCTTCCACATAACTTTCTATTAATGTGCTTTGATACAGCACCTTGGGAACATCCAACTTCTTTTGCAATTCCCTTTTGAGGCTTTCAATGATGTCAATAATTGTTTTCTGCACAATTGTGAGGTCAGCAGTCTTTCCCATGATAGTGATTCCTACTGAACCAGACTGAGAGACAAGTTAAAGGCTCAGGAACCCTTTGCAAGTGTGGATTAATTAGCTAACTAAAGTGTGACCCTTTGAGCCTAGAATATTGAATCTTTTTGCAATAATAAAATTTTCGAAGATTGTGAATTTGGGATTTTCATAAGCTGTAAGCCATAATCATACAAGTTATAACAAATAAAGGCTTGAAATTACGGTAGAGCGAACCCGAACTGTAAAGTTTGGGTTCGTATCGAACTTTAGAATTTTTGGACCCCAGACCTGAACTTTTCAGTAAGGTGTTCGGCGAGTTAATGGCGCTTTTTGAAAGGCTGCAGAGCAGCCAATCAACAAGCATTTAACTTGTGTGCCCTTAGAAGCCATCACAGCCATGCCTACTAATGGCATGGTTGTGATTGACCAGTTTAGCATGTGACCCAGCCTCTATATAAGCTGGAGTCACGTAGCGCTGCACGTCACTCTGCTCTGATTAGTGTAGGGATAGGATGCTGCTGCTGTGAGGGAGAGAATAGGATAGAATCTTTAATCTGAAGTGCTTGTTAACTCAGCGATCTACCTAGATTTTGTTTTGTGGGTGCAGTGCACAATCTTTTTACCCTGCCCTGAGTCCAGTGACCCAGAAAAATAACTTTTATCCGTCTGTTAGTTAAGTGGGCGGTGGTGGCCATTTTATGCAAGTTCTGTGCATCAGCACAGCATATGTGCATTTGTGACAGTCAAATAGAAGCTTGAAATACTGCAATTATATTCTGGGTTTTAATAAAATCACCCATTTTTGGCAAGACCCTACATCTATGGCATTTGCAGCATTTGTCTGTGTGCAATTTAAGCTTGAAATACTGCAATAGTTTTCTGGGTTTTAAACAACACCCATTTTTGGCAAAACCCTCCATCTGGGGCCTATGCCGCATCAGTCAGTGTGCAATTTAAGCTAGAAATACAGCAATAATTTTCTGGGTTTTAAAAAAAACACCCTTATTTGGGCAAAATACTCAATTTTAAAGCCCTTGCTGTATCTGTCAGTGTGAAATTAAAGCATTATATACTGCTGTCATATTCTGTTATTAAAAAAACACCCATTTAGGGCAAAATCCTAATTTTTCAGCCTTTGCTGCATCTGTCATTGTGAGATACACACGTTAGATACTGGTGTTCTATTCTGTTATTTAAAAAAACACCCATTTTGGGCAAAAATAATAATTTGCAGCCTTTGCTGCATCTGTCAGTGTGAGATACAAGCTTGAAATACAGCAATAATATTCAGGGTTTTAAAAAACACCCATTTTAGGCAAAGTACTTAACATTGCAGCGTTTGCTGAATCTGTCATTGTGAGATACACGTGTTAGATACTGGTGTTCTATTCTGTTATTAAAAAACACAAATTTTGGGCAAAAAAAATAAATTTGCAGCCTTTGCTGCATCTGTCTGTGTGAGATAAATGCGTTAGATACTGCTGTTATATTCTGATATTAAAAATACACCCATTTTGGGCCAAATACTAAATTTGCAGCCCTGTCTGCATCTGTCAGTGTGAGATACAAGCTTGAAATACAGCAATAATATTCTAGGTTTAAAAAAACACCTATTTTGGGCAAAAAACTAAATTTGCAGCCTTTGCTGCATCTGTCATTATGAGATGCACGCGTTAGCTACTGGTGTTCTATTCTGTTAATAAAAAAACACCCATATTGGGCAAAAAACTAAATTTGCAGCCTTTGCTCCATCTGTCAGTGTGAGATACATGCGTTTGATACTGCTGTTCTATTTTGTTATTTAAAAAGACACCTATTTTAGGCAAAAAACGTAATTCTGCAGCCTTTGATGCATCTGTCATTGTGAGATACACGCATTAGATACTGTTGTTCTATTCTGTTATTTTAAAAAACACCCATTTTGGGCAAAAAACTAATTTTCAGACTTTGCTGCATCTGTCAGTGTGAGATACATGCATTAGATACTGCTGTTCTATTCTGTTTAAAAAAAACAACCTTTTTGGGCGAGACCCTAAATTTGAGAAATATGAGGAGAGCGTCAAATAAGGGACGTGGCCCTGGTCGTGGTGCTGCTGGTGGAGCTCTTCGTATCAACACCAAAAAGAGAAAGAGGCATAGCACAGCTGACAATGTATATAAACTTTATTATAGTACCAAAAACGAAAATCAGATAAAATACAATGACGAACAATACAATGGTGGATGAAAGACACACAGGATGGAAAGGGATCACAATCTGGGCAACATGGAAAAACAATTGATGAAAAGGTCAGAGAGGTACTAAATGGTTAATAAATACCCTGGTTGGGAGTATGATACAATGACCTAAGCGAGACCGTAAACAAGATACTAGAGCCAAATACAGTACATAAGTTTAAAGTGCAAAGTGCAAGACACAATGTACATAATGAACAATGTAATAGATAATTACATAAATACCAGAGTAGTGATCCAAAGCCCCGACGCGCGTTTTGCGTAAGTTTCCTTAAGGGGTGCCTTTGCTGCATCTGTCATTGTGAGATACACGCATTAGATATTGTTGTTCTATTCTGTTATTAAAAAAAACACCCATTTTGGGCAAAAAACTAATTTGAAGCCTTTGCTGCATCTGACAGTCTGAGATACATGCATTAGATACTGCTGTTCTATTCTGTTATTTAAAAAAAAAAAACATTTTGGGCAAGACCCTAAATTTGAGAAATATGAGGAGAGCGTCAAATAAGGAACGTGGCCCCGGTGGTCGTGCTGCTGGTGGAGCTCCTGTTGGAGGGAGAGGACTTGGTCGCTTTGCGCCAGCTACACGCACAAGTGAAACACCTTCCTCAGGTTCGAGTAGACGACAGAACCTTCAGCGTTGTTTGGTTGGGCCTAATGCGGCTCTACAAATGGTGAGGCCAGAACAAGTACAGGCGATAGTAGATTAGGTTGCTGACAGTGCCTCCAGTACCTTTACGTTGTCTCCCACCCAGTCTCCTTCTGAAAGATCTGAGTTGGCACCTGCAGCCGATGTCCATCAGTCTTTAACCTCAGCCCCTTGCAAATCAGCCAAGCAGTCTGAGCCCCAAGTCATGCAGCAGTCTACTACTTTTTGATGACTCTGCTAGCAGGGTTTCCCAGAGCCATCCACCTAGCCCTGCCCCAAAAGTGGAAGAGATTGAGTGCACCGATGCCCAACCACTTAGGTTTCAAGATGAGTACATGGGAGGACCACCGCAGCACGTCTCGGATGATGACAAAACACAGGTGCCAACTACTGTGGCTTTCGAAAGAGTGCAGACCGACAAGGAGGGCAGGGGTGAAGACTGAGTGGAAGATGATGTGGAGGACGATGAGGTCTTTGACCCCCACATGGAATCAAGGTCATGCGAGTGACCTGTGTAGTTCGGAGGAAGAGGCGGTGGTCGCACAGAGCCACCAGCACAGCAGAAGAGGGAGCAGGGAGCAAAAGCAGAGCGGCGGTCCCCTAGACAGTACGCCTGCTACTGCCCACCGCAGCAAGGGACCGAGAACACCAAAGCCAGCTCCAAGGAGTTCCCTGGCATGGCAGTTCTTCAGACAATGTGCTGACAACAAGATACGAGTGGTTTGCAAGCTGTGCAATCAGAGCCTGAATCGGGGCATAAACGTTCTCAACCTGAGCACAACCTGCACGACCAGGCATCTAAGTGCAAAGCATGAGCTGAAGTGGAGTAGACACCTCAGTCTCGGCCTCTTCATCCACCTCTGGAGTGACCGTGCCACCTGACACCACGCAAACAGAGGATCTGCCAGCAACACCACCATCTGGGTCACCAAGCATCTCCACAATGTCTCACGGAAACGTTCAGCTCTCCATCTCCCAAACACTGGAGCGGAAGAGGAAGTATCCTTCCTACCCACCCGCGATCCCTGGCCCTGAATGCCAGCATTTCAAAATAGCTGTCCTTTGAAATGCTGTCGTTCCGTCTGGTGGAGACGAAGAGTTTTAAAAGCCTTATGGCGGTGGCTGTCTCACAGTACATTGTGCCCAGCCACCACTACTTTTCCAGGCCTGCCATCCCTTCCAAGCACAACCAAGTGGGGGACAAAATCAGGTGTGCACATGCGCAACGCCATCTGTGACAACGTCCACCTAACTACGGATACGTGCACCAGTAAGCACGGTCAGGGACGTTATATCTCCCTAAGAGCACACTGGGTAAATGCAGTGGCGGCTGGGTCTGAGGCGGATAGCAGTTTGGCGCATGTCCTTCCACCACCAAGGATTGCAGGGCGCTTTAGTTTGCCTCCTGTTGCTTCCTCGTCCTACTCCGCTTCCTCATCCTTTACCAGCTCCTCATTCGGTCAGCGTAACACCTTCACCACCAACTTCAGCACAGCCAGGGGTAAACGACAGCAGGCAGTTTTAAAACTTATCTGTTTGGGGGACAAACCCCACACCGCGCAGGAGCTGTGGACGGGCCTTGAACAACAGACCGATAAGTAGTTGGTGCCAGTGAGCCTCAAGCCCAGCCTGGTGGTGTGCAATAATGGGCGAAATCTCGAAGCAGCTCTGGGACTAGCCGGTTTGACGCACATCCCTTGCCTGGGGCATGTGCTCAATTTGGTGGTGCAGAGGCTCCTTAAAAATGACCCCGATATCTCAGAGCTGCTGCAGAAAGTGCGGGCCGTCTGTGCGCGCTGTTGGCATTTTCACCCTGCTGCTGCTCGCCTGTCAGCGCTGCAGCGTAACTTCGGCCTTCCCGCTCAACGCCTCATATGCGACTTGCCCACAAGGTCGAACTCCACCTTGCACATACTGTCCAGACTGTGCGAGCAGCAGCAGGTGATAGTGGAGTTTCAGCTGCAGCACGCACGGGTGAGTCGCTTTGCGGAACAGCACTACTTCACCACCAATGACTGGGCCTCATGCGAGTCCTGTGTTCCTTGTTGCGCTGTTTCGAGTACTCCACCAACATGGCCAGTGCCAATAACGCATTTCTCAGCGTTACTATGCCACTTATATGCCTCCTTAAAAAAAAACCTGCTGGCAATGATGGAAGATTATGTGGCACAGGAGGAGGAAGAGGGATTATTTCATAGGGTTTCCGGCCAGTCATTCACAAGTGGCTCCGAGGGTGGGTTCCTGCACCCACAAACGCCAGGTACACAATTGTCCAGCCAGGGCACAGTTCTGGAGGATGACGAGGTGGAGAATGAGGATAAGGAGATGAAGAAGGAGGAACCGTGTTCACAGCAGGGTGGCACCCAAACCAGCTCATCATGGCCATCGTGGCCGGGGCTCATGGCCATCATGGCCGTGCGTGGCTGGGGGGATACAGAGGACACAGATGATACACCTCCCAAAGAGGACAGCTTTTCATTGCCTCTGGGCAGCCTGGCACACATGAGCGATTATATGCTGCAGTGTCTCCGCAACGACCGCCGAGTTGCCCACATTCTAACTTGTGCTGATTACTGGGTGGCCACGCTGCTGGATCCCCGTTACAAGGACAATGTACCTTCCTTAATTCCATCACTGGAGCATGATCGTAAGATGCGCGAGTAAAGCGCAAGCTGGTAGACGAGCTGCTGGTGGCATTCCCACCTGAAAGCGGGGGCACAGTGGACGCACAAGGCGAAGGAAGAGGTGGAGGAAGAGGTCGCCAATGCAGCTGGGGCACCGCCAGTACCTCAGAAGGCAGGGTTAGCATGGCCGAAATGTGGAAACGCTTTGTCAGCATGCCACAACAACCAGCACCACCAGCTGATATGGAACGTCTTACCAGGAGGCAGCATTTCAGCAACATGGTGGAGCAGTATGTGTGCACACGACTACGCCCCCTTCAACTTCTGGGTCTCCAAATTGGGCACATGGCCTGAGCTTGCCCTTTTCGCCTTGGAGGTGCTGGCCTGCACTGCAGCCAGTGTATTGTCTGAACGTGTGTTTAGCACGGCAGGGGGCGTCATCACAGACAAGCGCAGCCCCATCTCCACAGCCAATGTGGACAAGCTCACGTTCATTAAAATGAACCAGGCATGGAACCCACAGGACTTGTCTGTACCTTGTGCAGAATAGACATGTATACCGGCCTTAAGCAGTCATTGTTACACCACAGCACAATTGCTCATTGTTGTATTTTGGATATTTCCCACTCTTTTGGAGTGTACCCTAATAAAAATATATACAGTACAGACCAAAAGTTTGGACACAACTTCTCATTCAAAGAGTTTTCTTAATTTTTTTGACTATGAAAATTGTAGATTCACACTGAAGGCATCAAAATTATGAATTAACACATGTGGATTTATATACATGTAACGGATCTCCTGGCACCCCGACCGGGTACCTCCGTCGATAGATGCTCCTAGTGCTTTCCGAGGACTCCAAGCACTCCACTTGACACCGTACGCACTGCAGACCCCACGAACCGCCGAAGCTTGGTTGAGGTCTCACCGTCTCCTACCCACCCTGGACCTACGACAAGGCTCCAGGCTCCAGTGGGTGAACCTCTCCTACATCCAGAGAGCAGGAACAGCTCTTACAAGAGCTAGTAGTTATGCCAGGGGAGTATAGCAAATCTCCAGCGTATAGCAATACCCCAGTGTCGATCAGTTACCCAAACACCAGCCTCAACATGATGAAGAGTAAAACAGGAACTCTTTATTGAGGGCTACCCGCCCGTAGTTATGCAGGTCCCTATCTGGTGGACACGCCCCTAGGGGACCAGAAGGAAGACTGTGACACAGGACAGATATGCAGCAATTCAGGATACACAGACACAATACATCCCCACAATGCATCATGGTTTCCTCCTCTCTGCCCTGGAGACACCTGAGGAGCAATTCAATTATCTCTCAGGACAAAGGGAAATCGCCAATACACATGTGGAGACAACAGGACAGAAATCACCATTTAAACATACAATGTCACAACCCTTACAGTAAACACAGACATTTAACATATCCCCAGATAGCTCAAGTCTGAGTGCATATTATTAGGTGAATGGCACTCAGACTACACGAATACACTAAAATTAGCTATCTGGGTACCCTCACATAACATACAATAAAATTCCAAAGACAGAAAAATACATGAACTTATATAACTATGCCGCTATTGCATAAAACCGGTGCATACAACATGGGACCGTAATTACATGGTAAGAGGCTGGCAAGTAGTCCTCTCCAAGCACTCGTGGCAACCTCAAAAGAGGGGAGTTTGTCACATATCTTCCCTTTGGGGTTAAGACTAAAAAGGTATCTGACCTCCTGTCGGTCAGTACCTAGATTAGTCGGGAAGCTCTCCCACAAAGAAACATTAGCAGAGTTGCCCACCCACAGTATATAGTTAACAGGGTAGCTCACCCACCAGGGACAGTACTAGTCTGTAGGTCCCAAGTTGTGGTGAAACAGTTCCGCATCCTCAGTCTCCCTGGTGCAGCTAGGCAAACCGCTGGGGCCACTTGCGGAACAGCGGCCAGCGGTGTTCTGCACTGATGCCAGCACTTCTGCTGGGGCGAGGGGGGTACAAGCCAGTCCTGTAACAAAGGGGTCGGTGGAGCAGAGGCTAGCGGCTCTCTGCCCTGATGCCAGCTCTTCTGCTGGGGTGAAGGGGGTGCAAGCCAGCCCTGTAACAAGGGGGTCGGTGGAGCAGAGGCTAGCGGCGCTCTGCCCGGATGCCAGCTCTTCCGCTGGGAAGGGATCAGTGGATATCGCAGGCTCATCCCCTGCCCCCAGAACTCGGTTGGGAAGTAGCTGGGAAGGGGAGGGCTCGCTTACCTCCTCCTCCTGGTATCCCTGCGGAGATGGCTAGGGATCTGGATCGACCGTCCAGCATCCCTGTAGGACTGGCACCGAGCCCGCGGTCTCATCTGCGCCCGTGTATAGGGGTTTGTGTTCCCCTTTTCCCGGTATCTCTGGCTGCTGTTGGAAGGTGAGGCCGGTTGCCTCTCCTCCCCAGGACTCTGGTTGCTGTATGGCAGAGGGACCCAGCATCTCCCCCCCCCCCTGGAACTCAGGTTGCCGCTGGGAGAGAGAGCGGTTGTCTCCTCTCCCTGTGATATGCACTGCCGTTGGAGATCTGGGCAGGCGGCCCAGCATCCCTGTAGGGCTGGTAGAGAGAGCTCTGTCCCATCTCCACCTGCCATCTGTGGGTCCTCCCAGGACCAGTCTGTGAGGTCCCTCAACATTTGCGAGTAAGGACCACCTGCGTCCACACCTGGCAACTCCGGCTGCTGATGAGGGTCTGGGCCAGCTTCCCAGCATCCCGGTGGAGAGCCCTCGGTCCCGTCTCCACCTGCCTGTTGTGGTTTCTCACAGGACCAGTCTATGAGGACCCCTACTTTGGGTTCCTCTGGCCGCCTCAGGGGGAGACTGCTAACCTCCTCGGATGCAACCTCTGCTCGGCTGCTGTAACACTCCTTCCGCTGGGCAATTTCTCTCTCTTTCGCCAGTCGGAATTCTCGTTCCATCCTTGCGTGTCGCTTGGCTGTGACCTGGTTCCAGATGACCTGGTATATATCCATGAACACATTATCTCCATACTGGGCCACTCGCTGCCTCACCTCGGCAAGCCAGTCATCTTCAGAGCCTTCCATACTTATCTGCTCCAAGTCGCTGGATACCTCTGCTCCCAGGGGCGCTGCATGAGTGCTAGTGTTGCCCTCAATTTGTAACTCCACACGTTACCGGTGTCTCTGAGCTGCTTCTCCTTCGCACTAGGACGCCATCCCACTGCTTGCCACCAATATAACGGATCTCCTGGCACCCCGACCGGGTACCTCCGTCAATAGATGCTCCTAGTGCTTTCCGAGGACTCCAAGCACTCCACTTGACACCATACGCACTGCAGACCCCACGAACTGCCGAAGCTTGGTTGAGGTCTCACCGTCTCCTACCCACCCTGGACCTACGACAAGGCTCCAGGCTCCAGTGGGTGAACCTCTCCTAAATCCCGAGAGCAGGAACAGCTCTTACAAGAGCTAGTAGTTATGCCAGGGGAGTATAGCAAATCTCCAGCGTATAGCAATCCCCCAGTGTCGATCAGTTACCCAAACACCAGCCTCAACATGATGAAGGGTAAAACAGGAACTCATTATTGAGGGCTACCCGCCCGTATTTATGCAGTTCCCCATCTGGTGGACACGCCCCTAGGGGACCAGAAGGAAGACTGTGACACAGGACAGATATGCAGCAATTCAGGATACACAGACACAATACATCCCCACAATGCATCATGGTTTCCTCCTCTCTGCCCTGGAGACACCCGAGGAGAAATTCAATTATCTCTCAAGACAAAGGGAAATCGTCAATACACATGTGGAGACAACAGGACAGAAATCACCATTTAAACATATAATGTCACAACCCTTACAGTAAACACAGACATTTAACATATCCCCAGAGAGCTCAAGTCTGAGTGCATATTATTAGGTGAATGGCACTCAGACTACACGAATACACTAAAATTAGCTATCTGGGTACCCTCACATAACATACAATAAAATTCCAAAGACAGAAAAATACATGAACTTATATAACTATGCCGCTATTGCATAAAACCGGTGCATACAACATGGGACCGTAATCACATGGTAAGAGGCTGGCAAGTAGTCCTCTCCAAGCACTCGTGGCAACCTCAAAAGAGGGGAGTTTGTCACAATACATAACAAAGAAGTGTGAAACAACTGAAAATATGTCATATTCTAGGTTCTTCAAAGTAGCCACCTTTTGCTTTGATTACTTCTTTGCACACTCTTGGCATTCTCTTGATGAGCTTCAAGAGGTAGTCATCTGAAATGGTTTTCACTTCACAGGTGTGCCTTGTCAGGTTTAATAAGTGGGATTTCTTGCCTTATAAATGGGGTTGGGACCATCAGTTGCGTTGTGGAGAAGTCAGGTGGATACACAGCTGATAGTCCTACTGAATAGACTGTTAGAATTTGTATTATGGCAAGAAAAAAGCAGCTAAGTAATGAAAAACCATCAAGCACTACAAAGAAACTGGCTCACATGCGAACCGCCCCAGGAAAGGAAGACCAAGAGTCACCTCTGCTGCGGAGGATAAGTTCATCCGAGTCACCAGCCTCAGAAATCGCAGGTTAACAGCAGCTCAGATTAGAGACCAGGTCAATGCCACACAGAGTTCTAGCAGCAGACACATCTCTAGAACAACTGTTAAGAGGAGACTGTGTGAATCAGGCCTTCATGGTAGAATATCTGCTAGGAAACCACTGCTAAGGACAGGCAACAAGCAGAAGAGACTTGTTTGGGCTAAAGAACACAAGGAATGGACATTAGACCAGTGGAAATCTGTGCTTTGGTCTGATGAGTCAAAATTTGAGATCTTTGGTTCCAACCACCGTGTCTTTGTGCGACGCAGAAAATGTGAACGGATGGACTCTACATGCCTGGTTCCCACCGTGAAGCATGGAGGAGAAGGTGTGATGGTGTGGGGGTGCTTTGCTGGTGACACTGTTGGGGATTTATTCAAAATTCAAGGCATACTGAACCAGCATGCCTACCACAGCATCTTGCAGCGGCATGCTATTCCATCCGGTTTGCGTTTAGTTGGACCGTCATTTATTTTTCAACAGGACAATGACCCCAAACACACCTCCAGGCTGTGTAAGAGCTATTGGACCATGAAGGAGAGTGATGGGGTGCTGCTCCAGATGACCTGGCCTCCACAGTCACCGGACCTGAACCCAATCGAGATGGTTTGCGGTGAGCTGGACCGCAGAGTGAAGGCAAAAGGGCCAACAAGTGCTAAGCATCTCTGGGAACTCCTTCAAGACTGTTGGAAGAATATTTCAGGTGACTACCTCTTGAAGCTCATCAAGAGAATGCCAAGCGTGTGCAAAGCAGTAATCAAAGCAAAAGGTGGCTACTTTGAAGAACCTAGAATATGTTTCACACTTTTTTGTTATGTATATAATTCCACATGTGTTAATTCATAGTTTTGATGCCTTCAGTGTGAATCTACAATTTTCATAGTCATGAAAATAAAGAAAACTCTTTGAATGAGAAGGTGTGTCCAAACTTTTGGTCTGTACTGTATATATATAAAAATTAAATAAAATAAAAAAAAACTGTGTTGGCTACCTCGTCCTCCTCCCACGCCGCTTCCACCTACACCGCTACGTCCACCGCCTCCTCAAACTCCTACTCCATATGGACCTCCACCTCATAAGTCAAGTTTATTCTTTTTTAATTTGTACGTATTTTATTTTATGTCATTTCACTAATTTGTGTGTTACATTTTCAGGTGAAATTCACCAATTTTTGGCTGTGATATACCCCTGCTATACCTAGTAGACAGGTAAAAACATTTAACTAATTTGTCTGTTAAATTCTTGGGTGACATTTTAACAATTTTGCCGTATACAAACCCCTGTTTTGCATAGGTGACAGGGAATTCAATTTCAAGAATTCTTCTTTTATTGCTCCTTTCATTCAATGCTTAAACTTTAACAATTTGTCCCACATCTGTGCTTCAATAATTTGTCCCACTTTTCCACTCGATCATATTTAATTTCAAGCAATTAACCTCCCTTGGATGTGGTCTCTCTTTCTCCCGCTCCCTCTCCGGCGTGGAACCCTGATTCGTCGCTAACCGTGATCAACATAGTAGGCGCAGAAAAGAACATCGAAAGTGGATAGAGCAGATATCCAATTGGATCGTGGACATCACAGGGACGTGCGACATGGTGGAGCAGTATGCGCGCACACGCCTACACGTACTGACTGATGGGTCTGCCCCCTTCAACTTCTGGGTCTCCAAATTGGGCACAAGGCCTGATCTTGCCCTTTACATCTTGGAGGTGTCGAACCAGAACATCCAGGTGTCCGCTTAACTCTACCTAATATTTTGCTTTGCATGTAATGAGTCCATCTCGAATATTACTTTTACCTTTTAAGTTGCATTACTGAAATAAAAAATTTTTTGCACAATATTCACATTCTTCGAGTTTCACCTGTATGTATTTGTAGTTCAACGGTGCAGTTATATGTTGTAAAGCATTTTTTGCCGTGTATTTGTGGCAAAAATATATATATTTGCCGTTCAGCTGTACATTTATATGTTCTAAAGCCCTTTTTGGCGTGTATTAGTGGCAAAAATATATATATTATTTGCCGTTCAGCAGTGCAATTATATGTTCTAAAGCCCTTTTTGGTGTGTATTAGTGGCAAAAAAATATATATTTGCCATTCAGCGGTGCAGTTATTTGTTCTAAAGCTCTTTTTGGCGTGCATTAGTGGCAAAAAAATATATATTTACCATTTAGCAGTGCAGTTATATGTTTTAAAGACATTTTTGGTGTGTATTAGTGGCAAAAAAATATATATTTGCCGTTCAGCGTTGCAGTTATATGTTCTAAAACTCTTTTTGGCATGTATAAGTGGCAAAAAAAAATATATTTGCCATTTAGCGGTGCAGTTATATGTTATAAAGCGCATTTTGGCGTGTATTAGTGGCAAAAATATATATATTTGCCATTCAGAACTGCAGGTATATGTTCTAAAGCCTTTTGTGGCGAGTATAAGTGGAAAAAAATAAGGGCCTATTAGCCGTTCAGCGGTGCAATTATATGTTCTAAAGCTCTTTTTTGCTTTTTTTTAGTGGGGAAAAAACTGGCTTATTAGCCGTTGTGTATTGAAGCGAGAAAATGACAAACTTTTTTGGGGTGTTTTAATTTCCTATTTATTTATTTAATCTAACAGTATGTCAGACAGAGAAGTGCAAGGCCCTGCACAGGGGAGTGTCAGAGGCCTAAATATTTCTGGCGCAGGCACAGGTCGCAGCAGTCCTGAGCTCCCAGTGAGAGTCCTGAGCTCCCAGTGTCATCTAGCAGTCGTGTCTTGACCAGCCACCAGGCGGTTCTTGAATGATTGACTCGGTCATCAACTTCATCCCAAGTGACATCAGACACCCCCTGCTAAGAGTCAGTGGGTTCGTCAGACACAACCCTTAGTTAGCATGGCCCGGGAGCAGGCCCCATGCCCTCACCTGTTCTCAACCTGCCTCTGTTCTTTTCTGTTCCCTCAGCCAGAGAAGAATTATATGCTGTGGGGTCAGCTCCACTATTCAGCAAGGATGAGCTACTAGAGTACAGTCAGCAGCTACTGGCCACCCAAGGTGTGAAGGAGACATGCGCCGCTTCCTCCAGTAGGCAGGCAATCGGGAGAAGTGGGTGGCAGCTTGCCCGTGAGGCAGCGGCGGAGCCAACAAGCCTCTAGCATGGCCGGGAGTCAGCAGGGTGGCAGCAGTAGGAGGTCAGGAGTCAAACGTGACCAGGGTAGACCACCCACTTCGCAGGAGCCTACCTGCCCGGAAAGTAGTGGTGTAGGGGTTCTGGAAGCAGTGGCGGTAGCAGTCAGTCAGTGTTGAGTGTTGGGGTGTAAAGTCACCTACTTGGCAGTGTGGCAGTTTTTTGCTAAGCCGCTGGAGGAGGTGAACATAGCCATTTGTAGAATCTGTGGGCAACAGCTGAAGTGTAGCCAGGGTGCCATAAAGTGGCCTAGGATAACCGTGGCTCTGATGTGGTGGTCCATCCTGCCGCAGCAACCGCTGCATCACCCAGTGGCACGTCATGCTCCACCACCTCAGCCGAAGGGAGCTGTCTGTCCTTACCATCATGTGCTGGTCCTGAAGCTTCTGCTCCTCCTCCTCGTCAGTCATTCCATCAGCAATCGTTTGGGTGAACGGATTCACACAGGGGAGGAACTGCTCCATGTCGCTCAGCAAGAAATTGAATCCTGGCTTTCTCCCCGACAACTCAAAATCGGTACCATAGTTACCGACAACGGGAAGAACGTGGTGTCAGCATTGCATCAAGGAGGGATGAGCCATGCGCTGTGCATGGCACACATGTTCAATCTGGTTGTCAAGCGGTTCCTGAAGTCTTCAACCCATCTGCAAGACATCCTAAAAATGGGCAGGAAACGTTGCATGCACTTCAAACACTCATACACCTCAAAGCACACCCTCCTTGAGCTGCAGCGGCAGAACGGTATCCCCCAACATAGGCTAATATTCTACGTTACCGACCATTGGAATTCCACCCTCCATATGTTGGACCAATTATACAAACAGAGAAAGGCCATAAACGATTTCTTGATGACCCAAGCGGACAGGAGTACTCCCCTGTGTAACTTCGATGTCAGCCAGTGGCAGCTCATGCATAACACCTGCCGTTTACTAAGGCTCTTTAAGGAAGCCATGTTATTTGTCAGTCGCCAGGACTACATTATGAACAACGCAATTCCACTGCTTCATGTGGAGAAGGAGGAGCACAAGCAATGTGTAGCAAAATGGGTGTTTTTTCTACACAAGTGAGAGGAGGAGCAGGAGCAGCCAGATGAGCTACAGGGCGATGAGAAAGACAAGGCAGAGTACCTAAACACATCGTCGCAGTATCCAGTGGGGATAGAGGCAGGGAGGCCCTCCGAGTCACTTGCACAAATGGCCCAATGCATATTCACTTGCTTGCATAGTGATAGCCGAATTGTCACCCTTTGGCAGAGGGATGACTTCTGGCTCTCCACCTTGTTGGGCCCTCGCTACTGGTTCAAAATGGGTGCCTTTTTTACACCCGCTGACAGGAAGGACAAACTGAACTACTATAGAGACATCCTATGTAGTTAGTTGGCCGCTGCCTATCTGTGCCATTGTCCATCCTATCATAGGTCTGACCGGGGGGGCCCTCTGCGTTCCTCTGCTGTGGCTGGGTGGGGGGGGGTAGGAGCAGTTCCAGCTCCATCAGCAGAAACTTGAGTCTAGAGTTGCTGATGTGATGAGCAGCTTTCTTCACCCTCCTAGTAAAGAAACTACTCACCAGCAGCAGCTAGACCTGGAGCAGGACCTGAACCAGCAGGTGGTGGCATACTTGGACAGCACCCTGCCACCCTACATTGAAGATCCGATGGACTATTGGGCATCCAAATTAGATTTGTGGCCGCAACTGGCAGAGTTTGCCCTGGAAAAGCTGTCCTGTCCAGCTAGTAGTGTGGCATCATAGCGGGTGTTTAAGTGCAGCAGGGGCCATAATTAGCCTAAGAAGAACTCGCCTGTCCACCCAAAATGTGGAGAGAATGACCTTTGTCAAGATGAATCAGGCGTGGATCAGACAGGATTTCCACCCACGAATGCCTGATGCATCAGACTAGATCATCCATGGTGCCACACCAACACTTTGTCAAAAGAGTCCGGTTCCTTCTGGCTACCTGCCTCAGTTACTATTCTTTTTTTTTTAACAAATCTTTATTTAAGATTATCATCAATTGTAAGACAGTAATAAAGTGCATATCGAATGATAAAACGTAAACATAAAGGTACATCTTTGGTCTGATACAGATCATACAAGAAACATATATGAGATCTTAAGAATAATTCTACGCGAAGCACAAATAATGTTCGATGGCATGCAGATTACATATGCAGGTGAATTACATTTACAGGAGCGAATCCACGGTTAAATATGGGGTTGTTGGAGAACATCTAAGGTTACACATATCCTGTTCTACATAGTGCTCGGGTTGACAAGGTAGCATCCTTCCAGACACTAACATTGCACCAGCAAATTACAATCCCTTCAAAGTGTGGATGCGGCAGTACATAAAAGATAACATTTATTAATTACTGCTAGCAGGACTAGATGCTGACGAAAGTGCTAGGACACCTTGACTATTAGCCTGCCATTTCAGCCATGGAGCCCACACCTGCAGATATTTATCATGGGACAAGGATTCCCAACTAGTTATCTCCTGAACCTTATTAATCCAATATGTTAGCCCCGGTGTTTTATTGGTGAAAAACATTGCCAAAACATTGGAATCAGGAGTTTTGTCGCAGCTACTAGGGAGGATAACAAGGAATGTTTGGTAAGAATACATTTTTCACTAGGCAAGTTCAACAGAACCACCAAGGGGGTCAGTGGTGACGAGGAGGGGACAATGTCTAGGACATACTTAGAAATCATGTCCCAGAATGGGGTTATCAAGGGGCAGGTCCACCAGATATGAATCAGAGTGCCTGTAGTCCCCTTACATCTCCAGCACTGATCCGGATGTGAGGGGTCCATGGCATGTAATTTGGCCGGCATATTGTACCACCTGGTCACCAGTTTGTAGGCGTTCTCTTGGATCCTAATACACCTAGAATATCCACGAGAATGACATAAGATCATATCTACTGTACTATCATCTAAGGTGATATTCAGATCTTTTTCCCATTGGGAAATAAACCTGGGTCTGTAAGGACCTACTTCCTCCAGTAATTTGTTATATATCTTAGAAATGGATCCTTTTTTGCCCGCTTGTTGTAGTAAAATCATGTCGTACCAAGTGGGATCAAGTTTACTAGGGGTGCAAGCTAGATATTGAGTACAAACTCTCAAAAACTGTGAGTAGTGTATGGGTGACCATGGGATGTGAGTGAAACTTGATGTCAAGCTTTGAATAGAAGGGACTATCCGTTTTTTCAAGATATCTCCTATTGCCACAGAACCTAGCGCCTTCCAAAGGCCCAAATCATCTTGGAAACCCTGTATTACTAAGCATGGTACATAGCAAGTGGGAGTGAATGGAGATAGGCATGGGGAAGTGCACAAGAGTGGTGATATTTTAGACCAAGTGTTCATAACTCCCTGAAGAGGGTCTAAACCTCCCTTACCTATGTTGTGATTCCTCACTAATTTAGGATCCCATAAGGTTGCTACACCCTTAGGGCCTAGTAGGCTTCTGACTACCTTGCAACCTAGTTTGGTGTTCGTAGGGTTACTAATTTCAGAGTGTAATCTGAGCTGAATAGCTCTATAATATGCAGCTACATCGGGAAGTCCAAAACCTCCTCTAAATATGGGTTTAGTGAGAACCTTATACGCCAACCTGGGTCTACAGCCACCCCACACAAATGAGGAAAAGAGACTACGGACCCGTACTAGGAAGGACTGAGGGAGGGGAATAGGCAAGGCCTGCAAAGTATATAATAACCTAGGTAAAATGTAGATCTTTAATAAGTTTTTTCTCCCCAGCCAGGACAGAAAAGGGATCTTTATGTCAGCTAATTGCTGTTTAATGCTGGCATATAATGGCGAATAATTCTGGTGGAACAGCTGACTAGGGTCTTTTGTTACGTTGACTCCCAGGTATTTAATATGTGAGTTATTCCATTTAAACGGGAAGTCCCTCTCCAATTTTGCCATGGATGATTGTGAGATGTTAATACCCAATGCCGTGCATTTAGAAAGATTCATCTTAAAATTGGACAAGGAGCCGTAAACATCTAATTGTTTTAAGAGAGCCGGCAGCGCCTCTTCAGGTTTAGTCAAAAAGATGAGCATGCCGTCTGCGAATGCGGTAACAGTGTGCACATCCCTGCCCACTGTAAGCCCTTGAATTGCAGGGTCTTGTCTCAGAGATTGTACGAATGTTTCTAAACACAGAATAAACAGCGTGGGCGAAAGCGGGCAACCCTGACGCGTCCCGTTTGATATCTTAAAGGAAGGTGACAAAATACCGTTCACTTGCACTTTTGCGGAGGGGTTAGAGTACAGAGACAGCACCGCCCCCACAAATTGAGGGGGAAGGCCAAATTTCAGCAGTGTGGCTTTCATGTAATCCCAGTCCACTCTGTCAAACGCCTTTTCGGTATCAGTGATGAGAAACACAAGCTTCTTCCCCTGTTTTAGAGCAAATTGCTGGGCTTGTAAGACTCTAAAGGTGCTGTCTCTGCACTCCCTGCCCCCCACAAAGCCTGATTGTTCAGGGGATATAATCCCCGGAAGTAAAGGGGAGAGCCTATTGGCCAGAATCTTAGCCCACAATTTCACGTCTGCATTTAGCAGAGAGATCGGTCTAAAGCTAGATGGGACTTCGGTGTCCTTGCCTGGTTTTGGCAACACAACTATATGCGCCTCTAAGGCCTGATTAGTTATGGGGGTTCCACCTAGCAGGGCGTTAAAGAAGTTTACCAGTTGTGGACCTAAGACTGAGAAAAACTTTTTATAATAAGCCACGGTAAGTCCATCAGGGCCTGGGCTCTTACCAGATGGAGTTGTATTTAGAACTTTTTTCACCTCAGCCAGAGTGACCGGGGCCATCAATGATGATTTAGAGGAGTCGCTTAGGACCGGTAGATTCAGTGTTCTCAGGAAATTTTCTATTTCCCCTCTACGCGCTATCCGTATACCATCCTGTTCCTCCCCTCTAAGGTTATACAGATCGTGTTAATAATCACTGAAGATTTTTGATATTTTTTGGGTATCCGTTATAATAGGCCCTTCCTGCGACTTCATGCGCTTGATGAAAACTTGGTCATCTCGTTTTTTAATGAGTGCGGACATTATTTTTCCGCCCCTATTCCCGTGAACTTAATGTTTATGTTTATCTTTTAAATAGGCCCTAGACGCCTTAATATTTAACAACTCCTGTAGTTCTCGTCTCATGGTTCTCAGCTCTTCAAGGTCTCTAAGCGCACAGGAGCGTTTATGTGACGATTCTAGACTAGCAAAGCGGGATAAGAGGTCTGACAATTTTCTCGCTCTTGTTTTGTTAATATGAGACCCTAGCGCGATAAATCCCCCCCTAATTACCGAGATAAAAAGATAAGAGTCTCTATTTGAAATACTTGTCCTCTCTAGCGCTGCAAATCCAAAAGACGATGTGGGAAAAGTCCGCTATGTAGATAATTGTAGAGGAGGATTGCGCTGCAGGAAAAGAATCTTCTTGTAAATGTAAGTTCCCTTATGAAAGTCTTAAACCATTGGGATCACAAACCAACTTTACAACCTTCACTGGTATGGAAATCTGTGGTATAGAAAAACGCACTATGGTGAATACTCCTACACCTAGATGGTAACGAACCACAGCCTTCAGAATAATCTCGGTACAGGGATCGCAGATGTAATACGCACCAAGGGGTCAGATGAAATTGTATTTATTAAGAACAAAAAATTACAGCTAAAACTGTGTATAAAATATCTAAAAAGCCCGACCCGGGTTTCGCAATGCTGCTTCGTCTGGGGCATTGATGGGTAACAGGATACCGCTGGGTTTTAAATTAGCAGAAACACCTCCCCCATCCCACGTCATAAAATTAGAAGACTGGGCATAAAACACACATAGGTAGACAGACTAAAATTGAACAAATAAAATACAGCAAAAAGAAACTAGCAGACTGGCGAAAATAAACATTTAAAATAAGCAAGCATTAACATCGCACTCAATATTTAACCCTTGCGGTTGGATGGTGCCCAAAAGGAACATCCATTCCACCTCTTTTTTATTAATTAAGGCAATATAATCCCCTCCTCGAATTGGGGTATGTACTAATTCTAATCCAAAAAACCGCAAACCTTTGGGATTTTTATTATGATGGATCTTAAAATGTAATGAGACACTATGTGTCTCAAGACCCTTTTTGATATTGCGGATGTGCTCCTGCACCCGAGTTTTTAAACTCCGTGTGGTTCTGCCAACATATTGGAGCCCACAAGGACATTCCAACAGATAGATTACACCAACATTATTGCAGGAAAAACGGCCTCTAATTTTCAAGATGGTGTCTTTTGTTTTTTTAATTGAAATGGTGTCTACAGATCTCGCTCGGTCTTTTAGATTGCGGTTTTTGCATGGTAGACAAAAGCCGCACCATGTGAACCTACCTTTATTAGTACTAGTAGGATTTTTATTTTTACTAGTGGCAAGACTGGCACTACGAACTAGTTTGTTAGTAAGATTGTCCGCTTTTTTAAAAACTACAGGGGGCCTTGTTGGCAAATCTTTTTTCAAAATAGGATCATTTTGAAGGATATGCCAGTTTTTTTGGATTATATTTTTAATACAGCCCATTTTGCTGTTGTATTGGGTCAGAAATGTATATTTAAAATCCTTATTAAATTCTTTTTTGTTCTTAATTGCCTGTGGTTTGGTATTGGTGCGTTTTTGTTCTATTTCGTCCTTACAATTATCTAAAAAATCTTTTTCGTATCCTTTTTCCAGAAACCTATTTTTAACCATCTGTCCCTGTTCTCTATAATCCTCCACCTTACTACAGTTTTTTGAGATGCGTTGGAATTGGCTTTTAGGAATGTTTTTAAGCCATGATGGATGATGGCAACTTGTCAGCTCAATATATGTATTCACATCCACACTTTTGAAGAAAGTCTTAGTCTTGAATCTCCCCTCTTCAATAAAGATGGTCAAATCAAGGAAATCTACAGCAGTATCGTTAATACTACTGGTGAATTTTAAATTGTAATTATTAACGTTAATGCTTGCTATAAAGGCATCTAGACCCTCCCTCTCACCAGACCAAATGAGAAGGCAGTCGTCTATATATCTTCGCCACACTAATAGCCTCCCCCCTTCTCGATCTTTTTTGAGGATATGGTCAATATTCTCCCTCTCCCACATAGTCATAAAAAGGTTGGCGAGGCTTGGGGCCTGAATGCTGCAGATAAAAATTATCTTTATACAAAAAATAATTATGAGTGAGACAGAAAACTACACACTCTAAAATATAGATTTCTTTTTGCAAAAATACGTGGCTCCTTCTTATCTCAAAAACTCTACTGATGTCATTGATCTCATAGATGACATGGGTGAGGTGTACGGACCTGTGTGGTTGGCCACAGTTGATGTCTCATCGCTCTACACCTGTATTCCTCAAATTTTGGGCATTAGAGGGGTCCAGGAAGCATTGGACCAAGATGTAGAGATGGGGTTAGAACAAAAAAAAAATATTTTAGAGTGTGTAGTTTTCTGTCTCACTCATAATTATTTTTTGTATAAAGATAATTTTTATCTGCAGCATTCAGGCATGGCGATGGGGGCGAAATTCGCCCCAAGCCTCGCCAACCTTTTTATGACTATGTGGGAGAGGGAGAATATTGACCATATCCTCAAAAAAGATCGAGAAGGGGGGAGGCTATTAGTGTGGCGAAGATATATAGACGACTGCCTTCTCATTTGGTCTGGTGAGAGGGAGGGTCTAGATGCCTTTATAGCAAGCATTAACGTTAATAATTACAATTTAAAATTCACCAGTAGTATTAACGATACTGCTGTAGATTTCCTTGATTTGACCATCTTTATTGAAGAGGGGAGATTCAAGACTAAGACTTTCTTCAAAAGTGTGGATGTGAATACATATATTGAGCTGACAAGTTGCCATCATCCATCATGGCTTAAAAACATTCCTAAAAGCCAATTCCAACGCATCTCAAAAAACTGTAGTAAGGTGGAGGACTATAGAGAACAGGGACAGATGGTTAAAAATAGGTTTCTGGAAAAAGGATACGAAAAAGATTTTTTAGATAATTGTAAGGACGAAATAGAACAAAAACGCACCAATACCAAACCACAGGCAATTAAGAACAAAAAAGAATTTAATAAGGATTTTAAATATACATTTCTGACCCAATACAACAGCAAAATGGGCTGTATTAAAAATATAATCCAAAAAAACTGGCATATCCTTCAAAATGATCCTATTTTGAAAAAAGATTTGCCAACAAGGCCCCCTGTAGTTTTTAAAAAAGCGGACAATCTTACTAACAAACTAGTTCGTAGTGCCAGTCTTGCCACTAGTAAAATTAAAAATCCTACTAGTACTAATAAAGGCAGGTTCACATGGTGCGGCTTTTGTCTACCATGCAAAAACCGCAATCTAAAAGACCGAGCGAGATCTGTAGACACCATTTCAATTAAAAAAACAAAAGACACCATCTTGAAAATTAGAGGCCGTTTTTCCTGCAATAATGTTGGTGTAATCTATCTGTTGGAATGTCCTTGTGGGCTCCAATATGTTGGCAGAACCACACGGAGTTTAAAAACTCGGGTGCAGGAGCACATCCGCAATATCAAAAAGGGTCTTGAGACACATAGTGTCTCATTACATTTTAAGATCCATCATAATAAAAATCCCAAAGGTTTGCGGTTTTTTGGATTAGAATTAGTACATACCCCAATTCGAGGAGGGGATTATATTGCCTTAATTAATAAAAAAGAGGTGGAATGGATGTTCCTTTTGGGCACCATCCAACCGCAAGGGTTAAATATTGAGTGCGATGTTAATGCTTGCTTATTTTAAATGTTTATTTTCGCCAGTCTGCTAGTTTCTTTTTGCTGTATTTTATTTGTTCACTTTTAGTCTGTCTACCTATGTGTGTTTTATGCCCAGTCTTCTAATTTTATGACGTGGGATGGGGGAGGTGTTTCTGCTAATTTAAAACCCAGCGGTATCCTGTTACCCATCAATGCCCCAGACGAAGCAGCATTGCGAAACCCGGGTCGAGCTTTTTAGATATTTTATACACAGTTTTAGCTGTAATTTTTTGTTCTTAATAAATACAATTTCATCTGACCCCTTGGTGCGTATTACATCTGCGATCCCTCTACCGAGATTATTCTGAAGGCTGTGGTTCGTTACCATCTAGGTGTAGGAGTATTCAATCGGTTGATTGAAAAATCCTATACTGATGCTCTTGGACCTCCGTCCTTCCGATCTGCCCAGCTGCCTGTGAAGATTTTGTCAGGATTCTTTATGCTTTTTTCCAGAGAAGTTCTGTAAGTACAATTGTCTTGCAGGCGTGCACCGTGTCTTTTCATACTACACTATAGTGTTTTCCTCTCAGCAGAGCCGCATAGGAAACATCGTTTAGATCTCTACGTGCACTTACCTATCTGGAACCTTGTGAGTATATCCTGTTCACATGGTGCGTTAGATGTTTGAACTCGCTACACCATAGTGCGTTTTTCTATACCACAGATTTCCATACCAGTGAAGGTTGTAAAGTTGGTTTGTGATCCCAATGGTTTAAGACTTTCATAAGGGAACTTACATTTACAAGAAGATTATTTTCCTGCAGCGCAATCCTCCTCTACAATTACCCCCCTAATTACCGCCTTATGCGCCTCCCATAATATTGCATGGGACATATTGGGCGTTGCATTGGTAGAGAAATACGCCTGAAATTTTAGCGAAATGGAATCTACCCGGGTTTGCGAGTCTAGAAGGGTATAATTTAACCTCCAGGTCCACTCCCTACCACACAACTCTGGAAAGCAAATGACAAGGGAGATCGGCGCATGGTCAGAGACTGTGATATTGTGGAGTGTAGAGGACTTAACTGCTGGCAAATACTTGTCCTGCACAAAGAGGTAGTCCAACCTCTGGTATGATTTATGAGGGTTAGAATAAAACGTGTAATCACGTCTGTCACCATGCGCCGACCTCCAAACATCGCTAAGGTGCAAAGATCTAAGGTGTGTCTGAGCCGACTTGATAGCCCGGAATGAGACGGCTGATTTCTGGGCAGAGGAGTCAAGCAGAGGGTTCAGGGTGAGATTTAGGTCCCCACCTACCAACAACATACCCACAGCAAATGAACCAATCTTGCCCAGTACATCTTATAGCCAACTAAGCGGTTTCACATTGGGCGCATACAAATTGCAGATTGTGACTACTAGGTGTCCTATCTCTCCTTTCAGTAAAAGGTATCTCCCTTCTGGATCTTTCACTTCAGAATGTAGTTTAAAGGGGGTGCCCCGTTTGAAACCTATGCTGACTCCTCTGGCCGCAGAAGTGGCGTGATACCAGACATTAAAGGGGCTGTTTCCGAGATTAGGAACATGCAAATGGGAAAATGGGTCTCTTGAAGGAGTATTATGTCTGCACCGATTTTCCTGAGAACTTGGAATATTCTACTGCATTTTTTAGGGCTGTTACAACTGTGTACATTAAGGGTGGATAAACATAAAGTTAATGGAGCCATCTTAGCTAAGTGTCATTCTGCAAATTGAATTCGCGTATCCTACCAGACATCAAAGGTGTACACAACAAGTCACTTAACAATGTAAAACAGTAACCATAACTTAAAGGTGATTCCAGGTATGTATGGAATTCACATGTTAATACCATGTGTATCCAGACCAGCCCAGAACCCCAATTCTTAGCCTCAATCATAGTAAGCAAGCTATATGAAAACTATCCTGACAAACATTCTTGCTGGGCAAGGAGAAACACAGAGAAAAGTAATAGGAAAGTACATAGCTATAGGCATAATATTCGTGCAGCATGTTGAAAGCGTATAGCCTACTCAAGGTATTAAAAGAAAATGACAGTGAAACAGCCAGGCGTTGTTAATACCGAAAAAAACCAAATGACAGAGAAGCTGTCCAAACATAGCAATGTAGCTGCAGCTGATAAAAGAAAGAAAAGGCATTAGCAGCAAACCCTCAGTCCGGAGCTCCCTGGGACCATGCCCTCTTGTTCTTTCCAGATCTCTGGGATTTCGGTTTCATCCATCTGGACACTGAAGGGAGCGGTGGTAAGTCCTCCATATGTGGGGCGGGTAACCAGGAGGGAATCTCGACTGGTGGTTGTTGTAGTGCTTCCCAGACCGGTGGTAGATCTTCAGGCGTTCGGACGGTGATTCGGCGGTTCCCCGCTGTGATTAAAATCCCAAACGGAATAAGCTATCTATATGGGAACTTGGATGACCATAGAAGGTCTGTAAGTGGCTTCAATAATCGCCTTTTTTGTAGGGTAGACACTGCCAAGTCCTGATAGATTTGGACACTGACGCCTTGAAGCTTCACTTCTCCCTGTTTTCTTGCTGCTTGCAAAATTAATTCGGTATCCCTGTAACTCAGGATACCACAAATTATATCCCTTGGGTTATCGCGGGACGCCGGCTTCGGTTTTAGGGCTCTATGCACCCTTTCTACAGTAACATGCGCTGCTTGTTCTGGGCCTAGTAGCATGTGAAAAAGGGAGTCCATGACTTGGAATAAATCCTCCTTATCTTCAGCCTCTGGTAGTCCCCTGAGTCTGATATTTCTCCTCCTGTTTCGATTCTCCTGGTCTTCCATTTGGAGCAGGAGTGTGTTCATCACCCTAGCATGTGAGAGCAGGGATTCTTTCACCGCCGCATTAAAGGTAAGCATGGCGTCTTGAGATTGCTCCAGCGTCTCAACGTGGTCACCAATATGATGGACGTCTGCTTTAATGGTAACCAGATCCGCAACAAGAGGGGCAAGCGCTCTCTGCAGGGCTCCCTCCAGAAACTCTCTGGTAAGCTCGGACCTCTCCTCACTATATGGTGTGTTGCCATCACCTGAGGGCTGGGCAGAAGCAGGATCGCCTGTGGCCGCGCTGTGGTGTTTCGGCGCCATCTTGGAGGGCCGCGCCGGCGGTTGCGAAGTCGATTTACTTAAGTATTTATCCATCTCAAGGCTCGGGTCCTCTCTGTGCCCCGTTGCGGTCTGTGTGCAATCCTTCGGCTGGATCTTCATGCCGAGGTCAGGATAGTGCTAAAAAAGGTCCCAAATGGGGGTCTTTTTCTTGTGGAGCATGTGCTGCTTGTAGGTTTATGATTCGTTCTACCGCCTTCAGTGACTCCTCTGGTCGAAAAGACTTTAAGATCGTACATTACATTAATTGTAATACCGTGGCTGTGATATACCTCCTCACATGCCCGTGCAACCTCTCTTATGTTGGTATGACAAAGAGAGCTCTGAAGATACGGATCTTGGAACACGTCTGTAAGATCCGAGCAGCGGCAGAAATTCCTGAGAAGGATTGGGAGTCACTGCAGACGGTTCCACGACATTTCCGCAGGTTTCACGGGTCCGATCCAGGGGGGTTGACGGTAAGGGGCATTGACAGAATTCACCTAGGGTCTAGAGGTGGTAACATTAAAATGGCCCTACTTCGTAGAGAGACCCGGTGGATTGTCAACCTCGACACCGTCACCCCATACGGCCTCAATGAATCCATCAGTTTTTCTTCCTTTCTATGAATATTGCGCGAATTTTATTGCAGGGTATATATTATTATTTTGGTTTTCTATTATATTGTATTGTCTATAATATTGTTATTTTTTCTTTTCGAGATCATGTTATTCATTCCTGTGTGGCACTGATGACGATGGATAGAACCACCTATTAGGATGACATGACCACCACAGGAGAGGACGTCTGTTAAGACCTTCCAGCAACATAGTTATACGACATCTATTACCATTTTTGTGGGGCACTATACAGTACCCCAAGTATGAGATCTTTGCTGTGATATGATTTAATCTTTGGGGAGGCCCTGTCTGACATTGGAATTACCATTGATATATGGGTAGGGCTCCGTCTATTGTGGTCTCGTTCTTCTCTTGTGGGGTCGTGGGGGTTCCGTCAGGCCCCGTACACGGTCTTAATGATGCCTGCGGTGCCGTTTCGATTGCCTTGTTCCTCTATTGCCATTGTCTATATTGTTCCGGTCGTTGCCCCTTGCCTTGGCGGAGGGGGGGTGCCTCGGTTGACCCCGCCGGCGGCCCTTTGCGGCCGGTGGTGCCACCCCGGTCACCCCTTCCCGACTTAGGACTCTTTTATGCACCTCTTGTTATTCTTGCTGGGTGGTTGGTTGGGTGCGCCCGTGGCGACCCCGCGGGCTACCGGTTGTTGCCCGCGGCGCCGCCCCGCGCGCCCCCACCACCATCACAGCGGGTCCACACTATATAGTTTTATCTCAGGAATATTAGTGGACGACTGCTTTCTATTGTAATAATTGCCTCATTGCACCTGCTGTGCAGATCCATATGTTTACTTGTGGTCCACTTTTATGCTAATTGAGAGATCACATCATTATGTACATGGGATGCAATACGGCTCCATTGGTGTTGCCAGCGTGCATCACCATTTTCTGACTATGTACACTAATGACCGTATGTACCTCATTAACCAAAATAGTTTTATCCGATAAGATCCTTCTCCTTTTTGATAAACAGTATTATAGATTAATTGTATGACCATGATTTTGGTCACCTATGTGGTTTTATTGTCACGTATTTCCAGTACACAATATGTTTGTTAACATCACTATGATGTATGAATTATAGGGGCAATCTACAGCCCGCACCATTATGGTCCTATTTATATGGACCCTTATATGTCTCTCAAATGATACACTAATTTGGTATATATTGGTATACACGTATAGTTACACTAATGATAACGTTATTAGTTACCATTCCTCGATCTATCTTATGCTTTTTGTTATGTACTATATTTAGCGTTTTTTGTTATTCATATATAAGTCCTTTTGTGCATGGGGCCTGGTGACGACACGTCAGGCATACTTCTAACCATATTATGGCAATCGTGCGATCAAGCTTCATCCTTTTACCTCTGTGGGAGACACAGAGTGCGGTCCATCTGCGTTCCACGGGGGTCGCGGGGCGCGCATGCGCTGGGTGGCGCCATCGCGATGCGCTCCGATACGTCTGCTATTTGCGCCGCGCATGCGCGGTGTGCAGATGTGGATGCGCAGAGTGATGACGCCGCCTATCATGGAGCCTCCCGCGCCCGTTTGTGTGGCTCTCAGATGCGCCGAATGTAGGTAATTGCAGTTCATTGCCCCTTCCCCCATCATGCCCTATATATACCCTGCTTACACATTGTCTAGTACTCCTGACGAAGCCGTGAGGTGAAACGCGCGTCGAGGTCCCGCGCCCAGGGTCTGTCATTCGATTTTCACCATGTCCTCAGGTACGGTCTGCATTTAGCTTGACTTAGACTGTGTGTATGGCTCCCTTGTACGTGTTCTTGTTGGGCCCCATGCACTTAGGCGTACACCTATGGTACTATCTATGTACATCCATTGTATCCTTCACATCTACTTCCACCCCAGTCTAGTCACCTACCATGATTATATGGGGTTGATGGTGATGTTAACATCATTAGTGTATGCAGCTACGACTCTGGGTCTATTTCCTGTTTGTGGTACTGGGTGTACCATACCCTCAATTGGGTGAACAGCATAAGTAATACCTTACTGGTTTCCCAGAGCCCTAGCTTTGTCCTACACCTGACCGTACCTAATTGCGTATGACTTTGCGTATTTTCATGGTGTCTTTTTGTATTGACTCACCCTGTGCTTCTCCGTGTACTGTATTACAACATTCCGTTGTTCCCCATTTTTTATATTTTATAATAAATGATATATTTTTTGATACAATATTCCACTTGTTTTGTTTTTGGTTTACTCTGGATGTGGTACAAGTGGTCACTATAGCTGTCTTAATTGACAGAGCTGCCTTGTTGTAGGTTAATAGTATTTATATATATTTTCAGGCAATTCCTCATACATGGATTTTCGAGCACGTGACAAAAACTGGCTGTCACAGTTAGGAACAGTATTTGGGGATACAACGGTACAGGACACGGAGAAACGTGATAGTAAGGAACTTAAACTTAAGATCAGAGAGGCCCTGAAAAAACGGACCAAGTTGTGGTGGAATAAGGCCGCATTAGAAAATTATTTAAACAGGAACATCATACCACGAGGTCTAAGGGTCCAAATCTTTCCTACTTTGGAGGGGGAGGACCCTACCTTCACTGCCAAATGGGAGGAAACTCTCACTAAATGCTCCCAAACTCTTATTGAGCTGCTCATTGGGGCAGATCGTAGAGCCTTGGAGGCTGTGGAGAAGGACATTGACGGCCATAAGGACGGTATCCAGCTACTCCTGACCAAGGAAGAACTGGAATCATTTGATAAAAATTTGGAAGAAGATCTGGCCAAGTGGGAGCGTGAGATCCAGTCTATAAAAACCAAAACATTCCAGAGAGATCTGGGGGATTACCAACAAAATAAAGTATTCAAGTGGCAACGCACCAACCCCAGACTTGAATCCCGTTCACGGTCTCAATCTCTGGTGTCTTCAACATCTGAAGAAGAATGTGGCGTGTCTTTTTTAGAAGGACGCCCGGCCGTGGCGCATGTCCTAGATCCCGAAAGGGGAGGATACAATCTACGTACCCCAGTATACAAACGGAAACATTGGAATGGGAACGGCCGAGGGAAGAAAGCACAGAATTGAAGGTAATTAACCTTTCCACCATTAGTCTCACCCCAATACAACAACAGGTTTTGCAGAAGGGGCTATCCTTCTCCCCTGCGGGTAGATTCGATTATTTTGAGGTGGTTAAAGATTTAGAACTGTTTGCTCGGAAGCTTCTATTTAAGAAGCATTTCAGTCGTGGTCACGATGCGACTGCCTCGACGTCGCCGGCTGAGAGGCAGGCGATTCGTGACCTGGAATCCCTCTTAGAGGACCAGCTGGCCACTGTGCCCAGTAGATCTCCCGTGCATCTGCACAGGCGCTCACGTACATTCCCCCCCCCCAAAACATTGTACCCCGCGGTAGATGTCTTTGTAAAATTAGTTAAACAAGATTTAAACATAGACCATGTATATATTGGTAAAGACAACTTGACCCGTCCACAGAGACAGGCACTTCGGGAGCTTCAGGAATTGAAGGATGTGGTAATTAAACCTGCCGATAAGGGGGGTAATGTCGTGATATGGCCTGTGCAGATGTACGAAAGAGAGGCCTTCAGGCAACTTAACAACAAGGAATGCTACCGCAGAATTGAGAAGGACCCCACTACATCTTATAAGAACGAGTTGGATGACATTCTTGCAGAAGCCTGCGATCAATGCATCATTTCGACCAAAATGATGGAGGGGTTAAGAGTTGACTTTCCGGTCAAATCCACCCTATACTTGCTTCCCAAGGTGCACAAGAGCCGTACCCACCCTCCTGGGCGTCCTATTATCTCGGGAATCGGCAGCTTGTGCACCAATGTAGGTAAGTTTATCGACTTTTTCCTCCAGAAAAGCGTAGAAACCCTCCCCTCCTTTATCAAAGATACTACCGACATGCTGAGACGACTTAACGGGATTCATGTCGATCCTGACGTGGTCCTTGTTACATGCGACATTGAGTCGTTATACACGTCTATATACCATGACCAGGGAGTGCGAGCATCTAGATCCTTTCTTACCATGTCTGATTATGACAATGGCATGATCGAGTTCATCTTGACATTGTTAGAGTTTATGCTCACGCATAACTACTTTTTATTTAAGGACCGCCTCTTCCTACAGCTCCAGGGAACAGCTATGGGGGCATCGTGTGCCCCCTCATATGCCAACCTGTTCCTGGGGCTGTGGGAGAGAGAAATTGTCCAAGAAACACCTGGATACGATGCCGCACTCCTATGGTCTAGGTATATAGACGACGTGTTTTTTCTGTGGCAGGACACCATTCCGGCCTTAGAAAATTTCCTGGCTTGTCTTAACCAGAATACACGGAACATCAGACTTACCTGGAAATACAGTCTCAGCAATGTCGAATTTCTGGATATAATGATTATTAAGGGGTCTGATGGTTACTTGTCCACCGATCTTTTCAGAAAGTCCACTGCCGTCAATGCCCTTCTCCACGCCTCCTCTGCTCACCATCCCAATACGATCCGGGCAATACCGACAGGGCAGTTTCTTAGAACTCGCAGGATCTGCTCAAATGATAAGCAGTTCGAAGAACAAGCCGGTGTGTTGACACAACGATTCCTCGAAAGAGGGTACCAGTATAACACCATACAGCGGGGCTACGAAAGAGCTAAAAAAACATCTAGAGACTCCCTGTTGGTAAGTAGAGTTGAGAAAAGGAATAACCGGGATACATCTGTGAGATTCATTACCCCCTTCAATTCGAAATGGAGGTACATTCAGAATATCCTGAGGAGACACTGGCCGGTTCTCCACACTGACGGTGACCTGGCGGTATGTCTCCCTACATATCCTCAGATCACGTGGAGGCGGTCACGTAATTTACGTGACATTCTTACTAAGAGCCATTATGTCCCCTCACCCAAGGGGAGTATCTTTGGCAGCAAAGGTCCCAAATGGGGGTCTTTTTCTTGTGGAGCATGTGCTGCTTGTAGGTTTATGATTCGTTCTACCGCCTTCAGTGACTCCTCTGGTCGAAAAGACTTTAAGATCGTACATTACATTAATTGTAATACCGTGGCTGTGATATACCTCCTCACATGCCCGTGCAACCTCTCTTATGTTGGTATGACAAAGAGAGCTCTGAAGATACGGATCTTGGAACACGTCTGTAAGATCCGAGCAGCGGCAGAAATTCCTGAGAAGGATTGGGAGTCACTGCAGACGGTTCCACGACATTTCCGCAGGTTTCACGGGTCCGATCCAGGGGGGTTGACGGTAAGGGGCATTGACAGAATTCACCTAGGGTCTAGAGGTGGTAACATTAAAATGGCCCTACTTCGTAGAGAGACCCGGTGGATTGTCAACCTCGACACCGTCACCCCATACGGCCTCAATGAATCCATCAGTTTTTCTTCCTTTCTATGAATATTGCGCGAATTTTATTGCAGGGTATATATTATTATTTTGGTTTTCTATTATATTGTATTGTCTATAATATTGTTATTTTTTCTTTTCGAGATCATGTTATTCATTCCTGTGTGGCACTGATGACGATGGATAGAACCACCTATTAGGATGACATGACCACCACAGGAGAGGACGTCTGTTAAGACCTTCCAGCAACATAGTTATACGACATCTATTACCATTTTTGTGGGGCACTATACAGTACCCCAAGTATGAGATCTTTGCTGTGATATGATTTAATCTTTGGGGAGGCCCTGTCTGACATTGGAATTACCATTGATATATGGGTAGGGCTCCGTCTATTGTGGTCTCGTTCTTCTCTTGTGGGGTCGTGGGGGTTCCGTCAGGCCCCGTACACGGTCTTAATGATGCCTGCGGTGCCGTTTCGATTGCCTTGTTCCTCTATTGCCATTGTCTATATTGTTCCGGTCGTTGCCCCTTGCCTTGGCGGAGGGGGGGTGCCTCGGTTGACCCCGCCGGCGGCCCTTTGCGGCCGGTGGTGCCACCCCGGTCACCCCTTCCCGACTTAGGACTCTTTTATGCACCTCTTGTTATTCTTGCTGGGTGGTTGGTTGGGTGCGCCCGTGGCGACCCCGCGGGCTACCGGTTGTTGCCCGCGGCGCCGCCCCGCGCGCCCCCACCACCATCACAGCGGGTCCACACTATATAGTTTTATCTCAGGAATATTAGTGGACGACTGCTTTCTATTGTAATAATTGCCTCATTGCACCTGCTGTGCAGATCCATATGTTTACTTGTGGTCCACTTTTATGCTAATTGAGAGATCACATCATTATGTACATGGGGTGCAATACGGCTCCATTGGTGTTGCCAGCGTGCATCACCATTTTCTGACTATGTACACTAATGACTGTATGTACCTCATTAACCAAAATAGTTTTATCCGATAAGATCCTTCTCCTTTTTGATACACAGTATTATAGATTAATTGTATGACCATGATTTTGGTCACCTATGTGGTTTTATTGTCACGTATTTCCAGTACACAATATGTTTGTTAACATCACTATGATGTATGAATTATAGGGGCAATCTACAGCCCGCACCATTATGGTCCTATTTATATGGACCCTTATATGTCTCTCAAATGATACACTAATTTGGTATATATTGGTATACACGTATAGTTACACTAATGATAACGTTATTAGTTACCATTCCTCGATCTATCTTATGCTTTTTGTTATGTACTATATTTAGCGTTTTTTGTTATTCATATATAAGTCCTTTTGTGCATGGGGCCTGGTGACGACACGTCAGGCATACTTCTAACCATATTATGGCAATCGTGCGATCAAGCTTCATCCTTTTACCTCTGTGGGAGACACAGAGTGCGGTCCATCTGCGTTCCACGGGGGTCGCGGGGCGCGCATGCGCTGGGTGGCGCCATCGCGATGCGCTCCGATACGTCTGCTATTTGCGCCGCGCATGCGCGGTGTGCAGATGTGGATGCGCAGAGTGATGACGCCGCCTATCATGGAGCCTCCCGCGCCCGTTTGTGTGGCTCTCAGATGCGCCGAATGTAGGTAATTGCAGTTCATTGCCCCTTCCCCCATCATGCCCTATATATACCCTGCTTACACATTGTCTAGTACCTCCTGACAAAGCCGTGAGGTGAAACGCGCGTCGAGGTCCCGCGCCCAGGGTCTGTCATTCGATTTTCACCATGTCCTCAGGTACGGTCTGCATTTAGCTTGACTTAGACTGTGTGTATGGCTCCCTTGTACGTGTTCTTGTTGGGCCCCATGCACTTAGGCGTACACCTATGGTACTATCTATGTACATCCATTGTATCATTCACATCTACTTCCACCCCAGTCTAGTCACCTACCATGATTATATGGGGTTGATGGTGATGTTAACATCATTAGTGTATGCAGCTACAACTCTGGGTCTATTTCCTGTTTGTGGTACTGGGTGTACCATACCCTCAATTGGGTGAACAGCATAAGTAATACCTTACTGGTTTCCCAGAGCCCTAGCTTTGTCCTACACCTGACCGTACCTAATTGCGTATGACTTTGCGTATTTTCATGGTGTCTTTTTGTATTGACTCACCCTGTGCTTCTCCGTGTACTGTATTACAACATTCCGTTGTTCCCCATTTTTTATATTTTATAATAAATGATATATTTTTTGATACAATATTCCACTTGTTTTGTTTTTTAGTGCTAAAAAAGAGGCTAAGATGGGTCCTGGTGGCGAGAGCTCTGCTAACAAGCAGCCGCCATCTAGCTCGGTCAGGCCACGCCCTCAGCTACTATTCTAATGCTGCAATTATTGTTAGGCGCGAATATTTGAATAGCGGCACTTCGAGAATTCGTGAATATTTAGAATATAATTTTGCATATTCTCGATTTTTTTTTTTCATCAGTAACATCCCTTCTTGCTTTTGGGTCAATGAGAAGGCTGCAATGTCTTTGTCTGAGCTTAGCAAAATCCCTAGCAACCAATAGGAAAGTTGCCTACCCCTTTTTATATAAGTACCTCCCCAGCAGCCCTTGTACGCAGTATTATGCAGATCTGAGAGAGACAGCAGTGTTATTGCTGTGCTCTCTGCTTTCCTGTGTCATTACATTAGATAATTAGTTAGCTTATATATATAATACAGATAGTTAGTGGTAGATAGTCAGTGTAGGTTAGATAGAGATATAGTGTAGCTGATTGGTTCTGCTGTCCATATTGTTGGGGGGTTAGCTCTTTTTCGGGGGTACCACACACTTCTTCACAGACACCAGAATTTAGGGGCCAAACTGTGCTTTATTGTGGCAAAAGCACAAACATATACAGTACAAAATAAAAGCCTGCCCGTCTGGGCACTAACTAAAACATAAGACATGTCTCTCTGACTCACCTATAGTATACATCACAGTTCACACACTGTTTCAGGTGCGGCTTTCTCAGCCCAAAAGTCCATCAATCCCCAGGCTGCAGCACGGTCAGAATATCTCCCAGCCTCGTGGTCTCTCAGCCTTGCCCAGCTGAGACCACACTCACAGAGCCTAACCAGGCCTCTGTTTGCACACTCTCCCCTTACTGACACCCTGGGAGGTGCTTTATGCCTGCCTCAGTACCTCCAGCTGGTCTCACCTGTGGTGGAAAAGGGGTGTGGGCCGCACTAGCCACCACTTTCTTGCCTCTAACCTGTTTGAGATCTGTCACTGTCTCACATACCGTCCCCCCCCCCCCCTTTGTTCAAGCCCATGAGGGTGAACGCATGCATAACCACGGGAGACTGGTGAGAGGGCATCCATCTGGCCTATAACCTTCCCTTTGTTCTGCCAGACCCACGCCAGCAGAGCCTCATGTGCCCATCTCATGGCCAGATACTTTTTCTCTACTCTTTCCCGGGTGATGATGAGGTGCTCTCGCACTCTTTGATCTCTCTCTATTTATACTCTGGCTCCCGCCCATGCTCCTCATGTCCTTTCTTGGACTGCTGCAGCTTTTGACTGAACTGTTCCCAGTCATGTTAATGTCCAGACACCTTCTCCTTTGCTTTGCGGGGCTCCCTCAGCAGAGCATGCTTGCCCCTGCTCGCTTCTTTTACGTGCATCTGGTTCACTTCTTCCTTCTTTCCAGCAGTAGTTTCCCCAGCTATTGTGGCAGTTTTTTGAGAGACCTCTGTATCTTTAGTGGCTGTTTCCACTTCGGCTGCCGCTCCTTTGTCTTAACTTTGGTCTCTGCAGCACCTGGGGACTTCACGCCTTTGTCTTCTTGGAATCTCCAGTCTTTTTGACAACATTCTCATCCTTCTCGGAAATGGCACCATACACTTGCCCTCTTAACTCCTCCCCCTCTTTCGAGACAGGAGGCACCAGGGTCTTCAGCAGACTCCTTGTCTTCTAGCATTTTATCCAGAGGCTCACCCAGGACACTGTTCTCCTTTTGGGGAGGAGTCAGGAGAGCCACCCCATCGTAATAGCCAGGATCCAAAAACTGATAGTTTACCTCCTTGTACTTTTTACCCAGCAGGCTGCTGGCTATTTGGAAGGACTTGTGGGCAGAGGGGACGTCTTCCAGTAACCACCTTAGTTTAGCTGGACCTTGACATGGTAGCTTAATTCTCTGCGTTGCTATCGGTCACAGCACATACGTCACATATACCGCTTGTGTCATTATTAATTTTGACCTCTAGGGGCACACATGAGCTAATCCCCACCTGGGACACTTCTTTAGTAACCATAAAACACTGTGGAGACTGCATATCCACCTCTGGTACGTGCGGTACACCCTCTAGCCCTAACACTAAGTTGGATCTGTGCTTTGCGCCACACTACTTATATGCACTTCTTTAAATCTTTTGATCAACTCATATAGCTCTTCATGAAAAATAGCAGATGAAATAAGCTTCATCATCATTTACATTTTTACCACCAGGGGGCGCTTCTCCCCTGACCACAACCTGCTGACCATCCCCTCCCCTGACCATCAACATCAGATATTTCACATGACATCCCCCTTTCATTATGCATTTCCGCCAACTTGGCACAATCACCTTGCACCTTATCTGTACCATTGTTTTTAATGGTCACTTCACTTAAAGGATTAGGTACCAGTTCTGCAGGAGTTTTGTCACTGACTGCAGAAGTGTTTCCACTTCCCCACAAGTCACGGAACAACGGGAAATCACAGCCCAAAATTTCCTCAAGTATGAGCATATTTATCGGTCTGGTATCTGCACAGACGGATCCGCACCTATAATGCAAACGATGGTATCCGTTCATAACGGATCCGTCTGCATAACAGCATTTTTAGATCTGAGTTTTCAAGATCATGAAAACTCAGATCCGACAGTATCCGCTTCAAGTTAGAATATACTAAGAACTGTGTAAATAAACTGCCCCCTGCTGCCTGGCAGCACCCGATCTCTTACAGGGGGCTGTGATCCGCACAATTAACCCCTCAGGTGCCGCACCTGAGGGGTTAATTGTGTGGATCTCAGCCCCCTGATTGGGTGCTGCCAGGCAGCAGGGGCCAGACCCCCCCTCCCTCCCCAGTATTAAAAGCATTGGTGGCCAGTGCACCCCCCCCCCTCCATCCCTCCCCAGTATTAGCATTGGTGGCCAGTGCGGCCCTCCCTCCCTCCCCAGTATTAGCATTGGTGGCTAGTGCGGCCCCCCTCCCTCCCCAGTATTAGCATTGGTGGCCAGTGCGGACCCCCTCCCTCCCCAGTATTAGCATTGGTGGCCAGTGTGCCCCCCCTCCCTCCTTCCCCAGTATTAGCAGTGGCAGTGACCACAGGCTAACAACCCCCCCCCCATCATTAGTGACAGCGGAGCAGCATTTCCAGAGGTCTGTGCAATGCGCCGTGATGCTCCTGGCTGCCATGGTAACGATCGGAGCCCAGCGATAACTGGGACTCCGATCGGAAATGCCGCTCCGCTCCCACCAATAATGGGGGGGAGGGGGGTTGTTAGCCTGTGGCCACTGCCACCAATGCTAATACTGGGGAGGTAGGGAGGGGGGCCGAACTAGCCACCAATGCAAATACTGGGGAGGGAGGGGGGGCCGCACTGGCCACCAATGCTAAAACTGGGGAGGGGGGGCCGCACTGGCCACCAATGCTTTTAATACTGGGGAGGGAGGGGGGTCTGCTACTGTTTTCCATTCAACATTTCCAAAGAGCAGTACCCCATGAAGAAGAAAGCCTTCCAGTCTCAAATGCTTGATTGAAGGACAGGGGTAGATAGGTTACAATTAGAGATGAGTAAATTAAATGTATCAATTCGGAATTTGATGAAGAATCTGACATTTTTGGTATTTGGTAAGCTACAATCAGAGTGAGAGAGAATGTGCCTATCACTACACATAACGCTACTCTTCAGAAAGAGATGTGCAAATCAATTTTCTTTGGAAAAGCAAAATAAATCTTTGGGTTTCTGGGAAATATATGCAAATTAGTTTGCCTTTAAAAAGGAAAAGAAAGCTAAGCCTCTCTAATGCCAGAAGAGTTAAAATACCTGAAATTTGCATGCATTTTTCCCAAAAACCAAGAGGAATGTTGCCTAGTCTACAATGGTCATTATGCATAGTAGGAGCCCTCCATAATGAGTAAGAGTAACCCACTGGACCCCGTCAAAGGCCTCTCAGATAACAAGCCAGTTCTTTCTACCCTGCTTGAGGTTCTCCAGGAATTAAGAAAATGAAAAAAGAAATCAGAAGAAATTTTTTAAGAAAAAATCACACAGCAGCGCAAGTTACTTCACAAGACTGAGATAAAGAACTACTTCATCCTCCTCTCTGCTCTACTTGCCAAGGATTATAATCCTGAATATTGTTTAAAATGATCTTTAGTGGAATCTCTGTAGGAATGGAGTTCATGAGGAGACATGAAGTACAGAGAGGAGGTGGGGATGTGGTTGATGAGCAGCAGCAGCAGCACTTTTTGCAGTCTACACTACCACAGTCTGCCCTATCTGTCCTCTGTACTACATGTTTTATCATGAACTCCATTCCCACAGAGATTCAACTAAAGTTATTATCAGCTGTAATTATGATCATAATCCCTGACAAGTAGGAGAGGAGAATGAGGCAGTTCTTTAGCTCAGTCTTGTGAAGTAGGACAGCCGCCACTTTATTTCTTCTAATGACTGCTCCCTAGACAAAACGACTCATTATAACTACTAAAAGTTATTTGGGAATATATTTATAATAAAGTAATATTTAAGTATTTTCATTTTCTTAAATACCGGAGAACTCCTTCAAACTCTTCAGGACACATGACGTACCGGTAAGGCATGTTGTCCTGGCACTTAAGGACACATGACGTACCGGTACGACATGTATAGTTCCGATCACCGCCGGCCGGTGGGCGGTGATCGGAACCCGGTGCCTGCTCAAATCATTGAGTCCTGTGACTCTCCCGCCCCCCCCCCATGTCGGCGATCGCAGCAAACCGCAGGTCAATTCAGACCTGCGGTTTGCAGCTGTTTCGGAAGTTTTTGATCAGAAACTTCAAATAACCTTTATTTTAATGTTTAAACCCCCCCTGCTGCCCTCTTTTTTATCTGCCAGTGGGCGCAGCGGGGGGATGTGCGGGTAGTGCAGCAGGGAGGGTGGGGCTTGATTGGGTGGGCAGCCATGCGATTATCCGCCCGCTCCCTCTCTCAGGATAGCCGAGCGGTTTGCAGAGTGTCAGCACATTGCTGACACTCTGCTTGAAATGTCTGACATCTGTGCTGGCACAGATGTCAGGCGTTTAACCCAGGCGTTTAACCCCTTCCGTAGGAACCGCTCTATCGAAGAGGTTAAGAGGGAGGGAGCTCCCTCCGTCTCCCATCGGGGGCTGCTGTGCCTTTTCAGCCCCCGATGGGAGAGTGAGGGGGCCCCCCTCCCTCCCCATCACCCACTGCTCTGCTGTGGCAGTGAGTGATGGTATCATGGCAACCGGACGCCTTCACAGGCGACCGGCTGTCCATAGGACTGATCAGAGGCTGTCCATGGTGCTGATTAGACTTCTGCTAAACTCAGAAGTCTAATCAGACTTTGTAAAGTGAAAATACAGTACAGTACGTTTTGATATTACCGCGTCCGAAAAGACCTGATTTATAAAACAGGCATGTTACTTTACCCGTACGGTGAACGCCATAAAAATAAAAAACTATGATGAAATTGAAATTTTGCCCACCTTACTTCCCCAAAAAGGTAATAAAAGTGATCAAAAAAGTTGTATGTACACCAAAATAGTATCAATCAAACCGTCACCTCATACCGCAAAAAATTAGACCCTACCTAAGATAATCGCCCAAAAACTGAAAAAACTATGGCTCTCAGAATATGGAGACACTAAAACATGATTTTTTTTGTTTCAAAAATGAAATAATTGTGTAAAACTTACATAAATAAAAAAATTGTATACATATTAGGTATCGCCACATCCATAATAACCTGCTCTATAAAAATATCACATGACCTAACCCCTCAGGTGAATACCGTAAAAAAATGAAAATAAACGGTGTAAATTTATTGTCACCTTACATCACGAAAAGTGTAATAGCAAGCGACCAAAAAGTCATACGCACCCCAAAATAGTGCCAATCAAACCGTCATCTCATCCCGCAAAAATCATACCCTACCCAAGATATTTGCCCAAAAACTGAAAAAACTATGGCTCTCAGACCACTGAGGAAGGAGTAAGACCCCAATCACACTCCGAAACGCGTTTGGTCTAAATTAAATATTTTCCAGTGCCTTTGGAAGAAGAAAATACTATAACTACCGGTAGTCAACACCTGGAGAAAGTACTGACTTAACGCTGGGCAAGTTTTCCAGTAATTGCTCAAGAACACTCAGCTGTACAGAGTGGAGAAAGGAAAGGATACTTGCGATAATACAGCGAAACTTGGATACAACTTTGTAATAAAATTGTCACAGATCTGTGGGAAAGGATCAAGGGGCTTATCAGCAACAGGTGGCGAGTTGAACTCAGCGCCAAACGGACTGAGAGTCAGGACTGCAGAACCGTGAGTACTATACCAACTCTCACAATATTGATTCATAACAGAATTTGAACTGAACATCAATTGAGATATTCGTACTGGTTGTATTCAAGCGGTCTTACCAAAAATACTCTCTATCCAAAAATATCACTCTATAGGAGTGAGATTGCGAAAAGATATAAGATCATCCGCCGATTTTTTAACTGAAATAACCACGAACCAAGTGGCTACACTGAATCAACCTTCCATTTAAATTATCGCAGTGAACCAAGCGGCCATACTGAACTCATCTTTCATCTGAATTATCGCCGTAATACAGTTCGAGTGTGAATATACGTAAGAACTGGGGAACCATTCAGCCATTGTGCATTTGTATACTTAGTACAGCTCTCCTTTTTTTCATTCGAAAATATTTTTCATCCGAAAACATTTTTTCGATAGTATCTTCTCCATCCGATTTAACACTCTATCAAAGGGTGATTAAGAACTTTTACAATAGTCCAGCGATTATTTTTTGGACTAGTATATTGTGACTAATTCAGCTACTAAGAAGATACAGAGGTAGAATCGGGTGGTTTGTTTTTTATATTGTATTTTAGTATTATTGTAGTCCAGTAGTATTGGCCAATACTGATGTTTTATTAAGTTTGTCATGGTTTTGAATAAATTTAAAATCTGATATTAGTATTTTCTGCGTGACCCATGTATATTGTGAGTGCCAGTCATTTAATTTCTTTTAGCCTTTATTAAGTAAACGGGGGTTTACATTTGACCGTGCACCCGGCCAGAATTCCCCACACAAAGTAGAGCCACCCATATACGAATTTTAAATTATTTTTTTTTTTGTTTCAAAAATGAAATCATTGTGTAAAACTTACATGAATAAAAAAAATAGTATACATATTAAGTATCGACGCATCCGTGACAATCTGCTCTATAAAAAATATTACATGATCTAAACTGTCAGATGAATGTTAATAACAAAAAATAAAAATGGTGCCAAAACAGCTATTTCTTGTTACCTTGCCTCACAAAAAGTGTAATATAGAGCAACCAAAAATCACATGTACCCTAAAGTAATACCAACAATACTGCCATCCTATCCCGCAGTTTCAAAAATGGGGTCACTTTTTGGGAGTTTTTACTCTAGGGGTGCATCAGGGGGGCTTCAAATGTGACATGGTGTAAAAAAAAAAACGGTGTGTGCCCGTACAGCGGTTTATGACCACATATGGGGTGTTTCTGTAAACTACAGAATCAGAGCCATAAATATTGAGTTTTGTTTGGCTGTTAACCCTTGCTTTGTAACTGAAAAAAAAAAATATTAAAATGGAAAATCTGCCAAAAAAGTAAAATTTTGAAGTTGTATCTCTATTTTCTATTAATTTTTGTGGAACACCTAAAGGGTTAGCAAAGTTTGTAAAATCAGTTTTGAATACCTTGAGGGGTGTAGTTTCTTAGATGGGGTCACTTTTATGGAGTTTCTACTCTAGGGGTGCATCAGGGGGCTTCAAATGGGACATGGTGTAAATAAACTAGACCAGCAAAATCTGCCTTCAAAAAGCCATATGGCACACCTTTACCTCTACGCCCTACTGTGTGCCCGTACAGTAGTTTTCGGCCACATGTGTTTTGTTTTTTTTGCAAACTACAGAATCGGGTCAATAAATATAGCATTTTGTTTGGCTGTTAACCCTTGCTTTGTTACTGGAATAAATGGATTAAAATTGAAAATTTGTCAAAAACTCTAAATTCTGAAATGTTATCACCATTTGCCAAAAACTCTTGTGGAACACCTAAAGGGTTAACGACGTTTGTAAAATCAGTTTTGAATACCTTGAAGGGTGTAGTTTCTAGAATGGGGTAATTTTTGGGTGGTTTCTATTATGTAAGCCTCACAAAGTGACTTCAGACCTGAACTGGTCCCTAAAAAGTGGGGTTTTTATTTTTTTATTTTTTTATTTAAAGATTTGCTTCTAAACTTCTAAGCCTTTTAACATCCCCCAAAAATCAAATATCATTCCCAAATTGATCCAAACATGAAGTAGACATATGGGGAATGAAAAGTAATAACTATTTTTGTAGGTATTATTATGTATTATAGAAGTAGAGAAATTGAAACTTTTTTTTTTGTTGTAAATTTGGTATTTTTTTATAAATAAATATTTTTTTTAACTTCATTTTACCAGTGTCATGAAGTACAATATGTGACGAAAAAACATTATCAGAATGGCCTGGATAAGTCAAAGTGTTTTAAAGTTATCACCACTTAAAATGACACTGGTCAGATTTGCAAAAAGTGGCCTTAAGGTGAAATAAGGCTGTGTCCTAAAGGGGTTAAGGGCAATCACCCTGAGTTGATGGCTTAGCTATCACCCAAGTTAGGCTTTAAGGCCTGTTTAAAAGGCTGAGTATTGACTTTTGAGTAGTTATGTTACATCTAGTGTGAAATGTTAAGGGTTTTTTTTTCTTTAGGAAAAAAAAACTGATTTGCGCATCTCTTTTTCCAAAGTAGTGTTACACACATCTGCCTGCCTTCTCTTTCTCTCTAAATATAAGTGCAATTAATTTGTAGCCAAATTACACAATGATTTTTGCATGCATACTACTTAGGGCCCTTTTACACAGGCAGATGATCGGAACAATTATCAGAAACGAGTATTCATACAAAAGCTCATTCCCAATAACTGACCTGTGTCAAAGCCATCAGCCAATTAGTGAGCAACTTCTCATTTGTAAGCAGATTGGAATATTCATGTCAACATAGAAATGCTTGTAAAAAGAGGATCTGCTGCCAACATAATGTAAAAGTATGTAGTAACGATCATTCATCCCCCATGCACTTTCTTTTTGCCTGTGTAAACGCCTTTTAAATGAGCCTCGGTATCAACTGGTTTTAGCCACTCATTATGGCCTGGAATTAGGCTGTGTAAAAGTACTCTTATGGCAGGTTTATCTATTTCGAGCATGGAAGGGATCATTTGATGCAAAGTTTATTGAAAGTTGTTCATATGAAGTACATGTTGTCACTTAACAGAGCATTTATATTCCTAAAGTATTTTAAAATTAGGCATTTTACAGCCATAAAGCATTTTCTATGTAGTGTTTGTTTCTGAGAATATTGCAATATGTAATATTTAATTACTTCCAAGCTGTTTTATATTGTACACATTTGCTTATTTTACTGCATTTTCATGTCTCAGCACATCTGTTACTTATTTTCATCAAGTTCACATGCTTTATTTTTTTACAGTTTTTGGTATTGTGCAGATCTGATCTTTAATTGTTTATATACTTTCTATGAAAGCTAGACTTCATTTTACTTAGAATATTATATCCAATAGAATATGAAGGTTTGCAGGTTCGTCACATGATTGCCTTTTTATATTCAAATAAACAATGGAGAGTTTTAGAAGTTACCATACTATGACCCCCTCCCCCCCCAAAAAAAAAAAAAAAAAAAAATCCATGAAAATGTTACATTCTGCTTTGTGACAATTTTGAAATTAATACTTACAACTTATATATACTTATATTCATTTTACAACAAAAGAATTCACTTTTTTAGATAGGAAAATACAAACAGTGGGGCAGATTTGAGTCCCTAAAAGTAAAACAGTCTAAAGAGACATTCACGTGGCAGTTTTCGCCGCACACTGTGGCGCAATTCAGCCACACCTATTTTCCTCAGAAGTAACGTCCCTTAGTTGGATGAGGTGTAAAATGGTTAGAAAAGTGCCTAAAACATTTGATAAATGCAGTTCAAAGAATGTGCAGCAGTTTTTTGGTACAAACGGTACCAAAAACTTGGCACATTTTCAAAAGTAAATCTTCCCCAGTGTATTATTATTAAGGTATATATTACCTCTCAATTTTCTCAAAACGTATAGCATGCTACCCTGTACGTATATTTATGTTAATTTACACACTTATACTAAACTATAGCAAAACTAGGGAATTTTTTCTAAGAGCTCTGTGATGTACCCGTCCTCTTTTATTCTTCCTGGAAATATATGAATAAATTGGTAAATGGACGTTTAAAATTTATTTTTGTAAATAGGCTATGTCCCTATGCAGCCTGCCACTGTCAGCACTGACTGAACAGTATGGAGTGTGTAGAGACATTTCTAAGAGAAACAGAGAAATCACACTTCCCAGTATTTTAAGAACCGATGCTCTAAAATCATTATTTCATGGGACATACATGTTTTATTACAACAGACATGTGAGGAGAGCCAGCAGCTGCTTTTTTTTAAGCTGATTTAAAAAGGATTGCTACCTTAAATGTAAAAATGGGAATACCTTTGTAAAAAAGAAGTTATTGATGCTATCAGTTATCTGCAACTTTGTTATTGAATAGGTCCAAAATTCTGTGCTAATTCATTACTTTATGTAACCATCAGAGTTCTGTTTGTTAGAGATCTTCAAATCCCTGGCATAGCTATGGAGGTTAGTGATACAATCCTCTTGCCACTAGGGGGAGCAAAGGGGTTTATACATCAAACCTATTAATAACTCAGTAGGTAGCAAGCTCCTGGGTTTCACTGAGAGGTGGCAGAATTTTATAGTTTAACTCTTTTCGACCAGGCATGGAATTTGGAGTTCTGTGTCATAAAAATGGAACCCAAATTGCTAGAAACATACCTGTAGTAATTAGTATAGAATCTTGGGCATAAAATGTTGTGGTGGGCATTTACTTTAAATGTGTTGCCTGACCCCAATGTTAATATTGAAAGACAACCACTCAGTTATCCACCCCCTATGTTTCCCACTCCTTCCAATAACTGTTGTACCAGAAATGTGAGGTCTCACAGTGGTAAAAATCACAGAGAAAAGATAAAAAAAACTAAGATAAAAGCATCCTGAACTATATGATAAATAAAAATGTGGATGTCCATGGCTACATTTATGAAAAAAATCTCAGCAAACAGCAGAAAAAATGGACTAACACAACAGATGCAAGCATTATATATGGACTAAGTCCTCACTCTGATATGATAAAATACTAGACTCTCAGCCAATATATTTTAATTAAAACATATCTGTACCCGCCTACCCACGCCAAGGAGGTCTCAGTCAGGCAGTTCCTATTCTAAACCTACCTATGCCGTTGGACATCTACATTCAGGAGAGCAGACCCTGCACATATAGTGCAGTCACAGTGGTCTCTTGCATCTCTCCAGCCATGCACTGGGCTCAACCTCTATGGTGTCCTGCCGCTTGGGGATATGTCACCTCTG